>NC_092872.1:679638427-679956427 GCF_028372415.1 Notamacropus eugenii | reverse complement strand
GTGAGAAGTCCAGAATCCTCATGAATTTTGAACGTCTTGAATTTCTCTGTTTTGCGTTAATTCACAGCCAGTTACATGGCACAATGAACAAAATACTGATGTTAGCAACAGGAAAACCTGAATTCAAATCCAGTCTCAGATACTAGTTGTATGAACCTGAGAAAGTCATTTACCCTCAATCTGGCTCAGTTTCCTTAACTATAAAATGGAGATACTATCGTACCTACCTCCCAGAGGTGTTGTGAGAATCAATTGAGATATTTGCAAAGAACTTAACGTAGTCCCTGCCACATAGTAGACACTTGATAAATATACATCCTATTCTATGATTCTCTCCTGAATTTTGCTGTAACTATACAGAAATACTGTTGATTTGTGATTCTGTTTTCATCCTGGAATTCAACTGAACCTATTGTTTTGATTCGTTTCTAAGCCAATTTTGGAGGACTTTTTAATTAAAATATAATGATTTCAGCAGAATGACAGTTCTACCTCTCCTTCACTTCTATTTCTCTACCCTCCCTTTTGCTATCACTACCATTTCTAGACAAATGTGAAAAAATGGAAGGGAAAGAGGCCATACGTCCTTTATTCCTTTCTTCATTGGGAAAGATTCTGTTTCCTCATTGCACATAATTTTAACTTTTGGATTAAGCATATACTTTCATCACATCAAAAGAAAGTTCTTACTGTGCATGTGCTTTGGATGATATTTTGAATAAGCAAATGTAATTTGTCAAAGGCTTTTGCTAAATCTATTGATATAATCATGTGATATTGGTTACTTGGGGATTCAATATGATTATGTTAAATGTATTCCTCTGGAAATATTCTTGCTTCCTTAATATAAATCTAATTGGAACACAGTGAATGGCTTTATGGAGAAATTACTAGTTTTTTGTCCAGGACTTACTTTCTTTTTAAAAATAAGTATATATTCACTAGTTATACTGATTTCTAGCTGTTTTAATTTGCTTTGTCCTCTCCTGGTTAGGTATTAGAACTATACTTGTCTCAACAAAGGAGTTTGTTAGGGTTTTCTTTCTCAAGGTTTTGGAATAATTTCTGCCTAGGTTTTAATTGTTATTGAGAAGTTTGATACAATTGTCATACATCAATCTGAAAAAGAATGTTTCTTTCTTTTGTGGTTCCTTTCAAACACATTCAATTTCCTTTTCTTATCTTTATTTTGACTTCTGAAAGTTTGGAATTTTTTATTTTTGTATAAATAGCATCCTTTCTGGTCCACTCACCCAATAGGAACTTGCAGAGGCAGTTTACATTATCAAAAGTCAACTAAATGCAGCTACCCTCAGTTTTCTAGGATTAACCCTAAGGTGATGGGATTTGGGGGACTGTTGTTTAGATGCCGCCATCCAAAGTGCTGCTTTCATCAATCAAAAAGTCAAACTCTGTAGGGGTGCCGACTGCCACACTACTTAGGACGCCATACTGACGGACATCAGGTAAACTGAGTCTGGTGCAGGGAAGGGTGAACAAGATGGAGCTGGAAGGGATGGCCCCACCCTTGTTTCGACCTGAGATTGTATGAGTATGGCATTGATGTGCTACGTGGCATATCCAGGTACAGTTCCGGGTGCTGCGTGTGGGATTATACTATATATGGTAAAATACTATATCATAGGTCCTAGGAAGGTGGATAGAATGCTTACATATACTGAATCTATATAACCAGAGTGCTTGCCTGAATAAATTGGAGTTGCTTCCTGACCTGCTCTCCCACCTCCTTCTTTTACTTGCTAGCTCCACAAGAGGATGAGCAGCCTGCTGGACAGGCATAAGATTTGCTCCTCTTGGTGTGCTATGCTGTTACCATAGCAGATATTGAATGTTTGGTGGGGTCCATGTGAAGATGTGATGTTAGGAAGAACTGACCCAGGACTATGAATTATTTGGGTACTCATCAAATTAAGTTATCAAAAAACTCTGTCTGCTTCCATTATGTGACACAGTGGATAGAATGCCAGGCCTGGAGTCAAAAAGATTCATCTTCCTGAGTTCAAATCTGACCTCAGACACTTACAAGTTGTGTGATTCTGAGCAAGTCATTTAACCCTGTTTGCCTCAGTTTATTCATCCGTAGAATGAGCTGGAGAAGGAAATAGTAAGCCACTCCAGTTTTTTTGCCAAGGAAACCTCAAATGGAGTCATGAGAGGTCCAACATAACTGAAACCATTCAATGACAAATATGTTTCTGAATGGATCCTAAGATTGTGGGCACAGTGGTAGAGTAGCAGGTCTGGAATTAGGAAGACCTGAGTTCAAATCCAATTTCAAACATTTCTAACTATGTGACCATGGGTAAGTTACTTAGCCCTGTTCCCCTCAGTTTCTTCATCTGTAAAATGAGCTGGAGCTGTGCTATGGTAACAGCATACCACACCAAGAGGAGCAAATCTTATGCCTGTCCAGCAGGCTGCTCATCCTCTTGTGGAGCTAGCAAGTAAAAGAAGGAGGTGGGAGAGCAGGTCAGGAAGCAACTCCAATTTTTTCAGGCAAGCACTCTGGTTATATAGATTCAGTATATGTAAGCATTCCACCCACCTTCCTAGGACTTATCATATAGTATTTTACCACATATAGTATAATCCCACACCCAGCACCCGGAACTGTACCTGGATATGCCACGTAGCACATCAATGCCATACTCATACAATCTCAGGTCGAAACAAGGGTGGGGCCATCCCTTCCAGCGCCATCTTGTTCACCCTTCCCTGCACCAGACTCAGTTTACCTGATGTCCGTCAGTGTGGCGTCCTAAGTGGCATGGTGGTCAGCACCCCTACAAAACTCTACTGCAAGTGCAATCTTAATGGAATTTCAGGCTCATCCTTCAATAAAAAAAAAAAATGTGCAATGTCCAGTAAGAAAGGAAATAGGGCTGCTTAAGTCTCAACTGCATGAAAGGTTCCCAAAAAAAAGGCAGTATTCACTTAGATTTGATTTTCAACCTTACTAAGCCAATATGCAAAATTTATCACACGGACCTACAATCCATGTGAAACTCACAATAGGTGAATTGTTTGGGTCTCCTTAAAGAGCTAATGAAATGAACATTTATAAGCTATCATGATATGATCCCTAGGGAAAATGTAAGATACTGGTATCTTAGGGACACAGACTTCATACTGCTTGCTCCCAGTAATCCATTATCTTTCTGTAACAGATAACATGTTTCTTCATCATTCCTCTGGAATCATATATGGTTGCTGATTTGATCAAAGTTCTTATAGATTTTAATTTTGTCCTTACATACTTTATAGTATATAAATTTTTCTAATTTTCTTCATTTCATTCTTCACTACTAAAGGCAATAGTCAATAAACACTTATTAAGCACTTACAGTATGCCAGGCACTATGTTAAGCACCGGAGACACAGACAGGAAAAAGACATTCCCTGTCTTCATAGACTTTGTAATCAAGTAGGGGAAGATAACACATAAGAAGAAACTGAAAAGGATGGATGTGGGAAGGGTACCTAGCACCAGGGCATTATAGAGAAACTCAGAGATATACCTTAGTGCTATAGCCAAGTGAAAAATGAGGAATTCTGAGCTGAGAGCCTTCTTTAAATGCAGTTTTTGGAGTTCATGAATCTACTTATAAATGAGAAAGGAAGACAGTTGTGATGAGACAAAATTCTATTTTCAGCTGAGACATACTAGATTCTGTTGAAATCCCTTATTTTAATTCTGTGTTGACTTTTTAGGTTTAAGTATTTTTCTTGTTAGCAACATATTGTTGAATTTTACTTTCTAAGCAATTCAATCAATTCTTACAATTTATGAGTGAGTTCAACTGACTCATATTCATAATAATATTTATGTCCCTTCATGTATGCTCTTATACATTCTACTTGGAAATAAATATAACAGATGGCAAACCAATGAAGATGTAGAATATAGAGCACACACAATGAACTTTTCCCCATATCAAACCACATGGAGTCTTGGTGCTCCCACTTCTGGGAATGTTTAATGGAGAGTCTTGGCCACCACTTCAAAGACTCTCTAAGTATTCTACCACTGCTTCCTTTCAGTTGTTTTTTTGTTGTGTAGTGACTGGATTTCAATTCAGATCTTCCTGACTCCATGCTTAACACTCTATTCATTGAACCAACCAGCTATTCTCAAAATAACCCTTCACAAATATTGGCATTGACTGGATATCAATAACATTGAGGCGATATCAACTTGTCAAATGATATTGGTGAGAGACTAACTAAAACTGGTGATATTGGGGGAAACACAGTGGATTGAGGCTGAACAATGATACTGCTAGAGTAGATATCCTCATGCCCTGGAAAAAAGACTAGAATCCTGGGAGGAGTGGAAGTGTTGCTAAGGGCACACAAAGCGTCATTGAAATTGTGATTGGGAAAGTGATCTCAGAGTTTTTATGCATGACATAATGAGTTCATTTAAATATGGTTTGTTTCTTGACGTGGAAATCTGACTCCATCACACCAAGTAATGTGAGTGACTCACATTGGCTCAGTGAAACTTAGGATGATCACAGCAGCTGTGAGGCTAAGTGATTAAAATGCCAGACCCGGTGTGAGATAAATCTGAGTTCAACTCTGGCCTCAAACACTTATCAGTTGTGTGACCCTGGGTAAGTCATTTAACCCTGATTGCCTCAGTTTCCTCATGTATAAAATGAACTGGAGAAGGAAAAGTCAAACTGCTACAGTATCTTTAACAAGAAAACCCCAGATCTAGTCACAAAAAGTCAGACAGGATGAAAATGCCTTAAGAATAAAAACAACAAAATCAGCATGGACTTTACAAGAGATGTTTATACAAGTTTCTTATTTTCTAGCATAGGATCCACATAGATATTTCAGGAAGCTCAAAAATCCAAGTAGGACTGTAGTTACCAAGCTAGTGGCTAAAGCAGAGATATCAGGGCACTGCCCTTGGGTGATAAAATTAGAGGTCACTGGCCATACTTATTCTCAAAACTAGCACTGTTATGAGATTTAACACGCGAATTCTATGTCACTCCCATTAACTGCCCATGTAAACTCCTCCTCCATCACCTACTCAGCCCTGTGTCCTCTTACTGCCCCTACCAGAAAAACCTTCTTCTACCCATGGAAATTAGTATTCCAATCAAAATCCTCTTCCCACAAGTAAATCACCCCAACTTCCATAACACTAGCTGTGCTTCTCCTAGTTGTGATACTCATTATTTAAATCTATTTTGCAGTAGAATAATTCTCAATATTCCAAATTACATGTGTGTGAGTTAAACCTGTGCTGGGGAAATCAACACTATTTCTTTTCTTTTTAATAAGAAAGACACAGAGGAATGCAAGGGAAAGTCCAGGTAGCTCCTAACGTAACGACAGAAAATATCGAATGAAAAGTGAAAGGTTATGATTCTGAACATAACAACAGACAAAATAGAAACTTGTGGAAGAACAACAAGGAGTCTATTTGGGTGGGAGTTTTCCTCACATGGACTCAGTGAAAAGATATGTGCAATTAAGCAGTTTCAGGTTTTCCCAAAAGTTTTCTCAGGGCCATTTTAACCTCCTTATTCCTCAAGCTATAGATGAGAGGGTTGAGGGTAGGTGTGAAAGCCACATAAAACATAGAAGCAATCTTATTGTATTCTGGAGAAGATAGAGACTGCGGTTTCATGTAAACAAATATTACCATCCCATAAAATAGGGTGACAACCACAAGATGAGAAGAGCAAGTAGAGAAGGCTTTCCTGCGTCCCTGGGAGGAACGAATTCTCAGGACAGCAATGATGATGTGTGCATAGGAAAGGATGATGAATGTGACAGGGCAGAAAAGGGTAAAAATACAGAAGACCTGCACCACCAATTCTGCCAGACTTGTATCAGTACAAGACAGTTGCAATAGGACAGGCATTTCACACAAAAAGTGATTGATAACATTATTCTGACAGAAGGTAAGCTGGAACGTGACAACTGTATCCACTGTGGATACTGTGAAACCACCCAACCATGACCCAGCAGCCAACATCCTACAAACACCCCAGTTCATTGAGATTAAGTACCTTAAGGGGTCTCGAATGGCAACATAGCGGTCATAGGCCATCACTGAAAGGATAAAGCATTCTGAAATGCCAAAGGCCAGGAATGTGTAGAACTGTGTGACACAGCAAGAGTAGGAGATGGACTTTCTTTCTGCAAAGAAATGTACCAACATTTGTGGAAATACACAGGATGTTAAACATATTTCAGCACTGGATAAATTAGTGAGGAAGAAGTACATAGGTGTGTGGAGGCGTGAATCCCTCAATATCAACAACACAATGAGCAGGTTCCCCAGCAAGATCATCAGGTAGATCATGAGGAAAAGCACGAAGAGGAGCACCTGGAGCTCAGGCTGACTGGAGAGGCCAAGGAGGATGAACTCAGTCACTGAGGTGAGGTTGTTGCTCTCCATCTTGTTTAGGGATCTACTGAAAGAATATTAAGAGTTAGAGCTGCAAATCTCTGAGTCATAAGGAACGTCAGAAATATTCCCTTTGTAACATCCAGGCTGCATTTAAAGAACTGTAATCGAGGGTAATTCATAACTTCCTAGGGCAGCTCATTTCCATCATGAACAATTTTACATTTTATAAAGTTTTTCTCAAATATCAAATAAAAATCACAATTTCGCACATTGCTTCTAGTTGAACTATCTAGGTGTTAGCAGAAAAAAATGTGAATTCTTCCTCTACAAGGCAGTTCTACAAAGCCTTCGAAACAGCTACCCTGGCTCCCACATCTTTTCTTCCTCAGTTGCTTCAATCAATTCTAAGATCTGTCCCCTTACCATGTTGATGGCCTTATCACCTGGCAAAATACCATTTTGTAAATGTCATTCTTAAAATATAATCCCCAAAACTGAACACAATATTCTAGCCATTTTCTTCCACAGCAGAATACAACGGAACTATTAGCTCCCTTGTTCCAGTTCCTCTATAGCTTTCCACTCACATACATGGTCACCACACTAGTTCAACTCCTTACGAAATCTTTAACAAACTATAACAAATAATTGAATTTTCTACCTCCAGCATCTCCTCTCTAGAATTCATATTCCACATATTTATCAAATTTATAATCTTTATTAAAATAATAACTTATTTTTCCAATTACATATACATACAATTTAACATTAATTTTTAATGAAAATTTGAGTTTCATATTTCCTCCCTCACTCCTTATCTTCCACCATCCCTCAGAAAGTAAACAATTGGATATAGGTTATATATGTGCAATCAAATTTACATTCTTAATGCACAGATCTGACTACATTAATATTTGCACCAAATTTCAGTGACTCATTGTCTCCGGAATAAATTGACAACTTCTTGAACATTACATCCCTGGCTCCAACTTATCTTTCCAGGCTGCTTTTCCATCACTCTTTCTCTCCTACTCTGTGTTCCCCAGATTTAGAAATATACAAAGACTAGATGAGAAGTGTTTTGACAAAACACTAAGAGTAATACTAACACTTAATAATAATAACTGTCATTTCTAGTGATTCACAGTGTGCCGGGATTTTTCACACATTATGTCATGTGATCCTCACATCAACCCCCTGAGTTAAGTTAGCAGAAAGGTGATAAGTTTTCAGCCCAGGATAACCCATTATTTATTGCCTGAGGCAAGATTGATTTTCAGGTCTTCTTGACTCCAGGTGCAGTGTTCTATCTACTATGTCATCTGACTAAGAGGAACAAAAGGAGGGACTGGACTTTGAGTTAGGAAGACAGGGGTTTTAATCTGTCTCTGACATTTACTAGCTGTGTGACCATGGGCAAGCCATTTGAACTCTAACCTTCAGTTTAGAAGAGTAAATATCAATAGTGTGGAGACAATAACTTTAGTTCCTATATTACTATATGGTGGTAAAGCCTAACTGAGATACTTGATATAAATAGCTTCATAAACTTTAAAAGAACTGTACAAGTAATACTTATTGTTGTTGTTATTATTACCACCTAAAAAGGATAAGGTGGAGAGATTTCTGAATGTGATTACTAGCTGGAATAGATTAAGCACCTTCCAATTCAGAGATTGTCTAAATATCACGCATACGTGAAAAAATGCAAATCAGAACAAAATGATTTAAATTATTTGCTTAGTATATTGAGAGTTCCTTCACAGAGTTCCTTCTAAAACTAAATGCTGCAAACATTTAAAAGGAACTCTCCTTCAAAAGAAAAGTGGCATTTACACTTTCAGAACATTTCCAATTATGCTAGTCTGGCTCCTCTCTACAAAATCAGAATAAAAATGACCTGCCCTTCCAGATGAACCAATACACAAAGGAAAGATGGTAAATTGGCATATGTTTCCTCAACAAATTCTTAATATCCCTGGTAAAGGATAGCCCATCCATACCTCTTAGTTGTGGATCTGACACAGCGGTGACCTCTACATTGCTGGTCCCTCTGGTCTTATTTGGAGAGCAAAAAGTTCATCCATTAGAAGGTTAGGAAAACAAAGAGGGGAAGGAAATTAATTCTTTATCTAGCTGTGCATTATTTCCATCTCCAGACTTGCAGCTTGTGCTCTTTACATGTGAGAAACTGATTTTCCAAGGACAGGATGTGAATCAAGGTTGGCATTTGATTCTGCAGATTATTATATCTGACAACATAATTAGGGACAAATGTATCAGCAACATTAACCCTCTCCTCACCTGGCCTGGGAGTAATTTGTAAAAGAATAAGGGGACCATAAGATCATAAATTTATTGTCATTAAGTCCAGCCTCATCTTTTTACAAATGAAAAGCTGAGTCCCAGATAGGCTGCATAATTTGTCCAAGGCAGCACAGCTTCTAAGTATTTGAGGTAGGATTTGAATCAAATTCCTTCTCACTCTCTAAGTCCAGCCTCTTATCCACAGAACCATTCAGAATATGGTAAACTTTTTGTAGGAATCTCCCCAGCTTGTAGTAATTCTCCAGACATTCTTCACCGAGTCCAGAGATGAAAGGAAGAATAACAATATTTGCTCTGCCTGGGAGCTTTTGGGATCAGATTCCTATAAACCTTCTTTAACAAGAAGGTATTAGTTGTCCCATCGCTCTCTGGTCCTTTCCCTCCTGAGTCCTATGTACCAACTAAGGAAACAGTGATATCTAGGGAGATCTGTCTACTGGGTATTTCAAAACTGGTATTATTGGATTTCCCGTAGGGAATGCATTCAGGGACTCTGCTTCAGACAATCCTTGGGGTCATTCAATTTCCCCACCCCCCTGACCAGACTCATGCAATACCTCTTCCTCTAGGAATAACCTTGATCTTTATCTCCAGATATCAAGACTAGCTGTTTTCATGTCTTCTCAACACTATTTCCTTCCCACAATGAATTTGAACATGTATTTGGGTCAAAGCCCTGGTTATTCACCTGTATATTGTTTCTGTTCTGCTTTTGTGTCATGTGACCTCTAGGATCTGCTATCTCTCATGACCATTCTGAAGTCTATCTGTTTCAGAAAGATGCATCTCATTGTTTCCCTCATTCATACCAATCTCATTCCCACTTTTGTAACTTTTCTTAGATAACTATTCCTCCTGTCTGGAGAGCCCCTCTCAATCTACTCCATCTTTCTAAACTCATCTTTATTGCAAAGCCTAGCTTGTTTCTAAAGTGTTGAAATTAATGTAGAATAAAAGAAAACAAATTGTACCTAGTAGAAAATAAAAATTTCAGTTGCAATTTTCTTTTTATATTTTTGCTATATTGAAACATTTCTGTTTGTCAGTATATCAAAGTTCAAAATACAAGAGAATAATACATTTTAAAAGACTGGCACTGAGCTTTTCTTTTAAAAATATATTGTTTTAAACTCTGAATTTAACAAACACCAAATAAATAAGGCATATCTCTATACATATAATAGAAAAAGAAGACTGTACAGGAAAATGTAGGGGACTACAATGTGCATTGTGCTTCCCTTTTTAATCAATTTATCATTTAATTTTTCTTCTTTTAGTACACATTATTTTTAACATAAAATAAATTGAGCTTTTCCATAGCATAGATTAATAAAAAGATGATTGCACATAAAAGTGTACTTTTATTTTTAACAACTTGCTTCTTAAATAACATGTAACTTTTCAAGCTATACTACTTCTCCATGATTCTTTTGGAGTTTTTTCTATTCTCTTCTAAGTGTAACCAATTTACACTCTTCAACTGACTGGTTGATTACTCCAGAGCAATGCAACATCTTCCCACCAGGGCCATGGGTGTACCTAGGAAGGGTTGTATGTATCTTTCTAATGTTATTGGCATGAGTCCCTATTCTAGGGACCCTTCTAGCTTCCCTTCATTATTAATAGTTGATGTTAATGAACCATGAGCCTGACTTACTTAGGCTTTAGGAAGAAGTATGTACTAAGGTAGTATAGTGAGAAGATTTGTTTCATAACACCTCTCCCCAAAGTCTGAACATATTCTCCCAACACTGTGCAGAGCTCAGAGAAATATTGACTCAAGCTTATAAAGTACTTATGCCAAAATCTTTTGGTTGTTGGAAGTTCTTCCACTTAGTGAAGATTTTCAAGAAGTTCCCTTAGTTGTGACATAGATTCTTTGCTCAGTGCCTTGTCCAGCCAGGAATCTGCTTTGTCAAATTATATCTAGTCTCTTCTCAATTCCTAATGCAGAGACTGCTGCCGGGTGCTGTTGACCTGGTTGATGGTGCCAGGATGTCAATAGCAAGATGAGAAGCCCAGAATCTTCATGATCCTTTAATGTTCTCAAGGTCTCTTGTTTGCTATTATTCAGAGGCAGGTGCCAAAGCAAATAAAACACTGAGCTTAGAATCAGAAAGACTTGAGTTCAAATCCGATCTCAGACAATAGTTGTATGATTCTGAGTAAGTCACTTAATCTCTTCCTGCCTCAGCTTCCTCAACTATAAAATGGTTATAAAATAGTTATAAATAACTATAAAAACTATAAAATATTGTACCTATGTCCCAGGGTCATCTTAGAATCAATTGAGATATTTCAAAGCACTAAAACCTGCCATGTAGCAGACACTTAATAAATGCTTATCTTATACTAATATTCATGCCTGAACTTTGTTGTAACTACACAGAAATACTGTTGATTAGTGGTTCTATTTTTATCCTGGAATTCTACCAAATTTATTGTTTCAATTGGTTTCTGTGCCAATCTTGGAGCACTTTTTAAAGTAAAGCATAGCGCTTTCAGCAGAAAGAGAGTTTCATCTTTCCTTTGCTTATATTTCTTTACCTTTCCTTATTACTATCACTAGCATTTCTAGAGGTTTGTGAAATGATGGAAAAGAAAGAGGGATTCCTTCCTTTTCTCCTTTCTTCTTTGGGAAATCTAATATTTTCCCATTACACATTATATTAGCTTTCGAATTGAGATAGATACTTTCCTTACATCAAAAGAAGCATATGCTTTGTATGATTTTTCATAAACAAATGTACTTTGTCAAAGTCTTTTACCATTGGTTATTAGGTATTCCAGCATGATTATGTTAAATACATTCCTGTGGAAGCATCAGTACTTCCTTGATATAAATCTAATTTGAACACAGTGGATGGATTTTGGACAAATTACTAGATTTTTGATAACATTTTTCTTTTAAAATTAATTCATATTAATTAACAACTTGCTCCTTAAATAACATGTAACTTTTCAAGTTATACTATTTCTCTATGATTCTTTAGGAGTTTTTTCTGTTCTCTTCTATGTGTAACCAATTTAAGCTCTACTTCTCTTCAACTGACTGGTTGATTACTCCAGAGCAATGCAATATCTTCCAATCAGGGTCATGAGTGTACCTGGGAAGGGCTGTATATATCTTTCTAATGTTATTGGCATGAGTCCCTATTCTAGGGACCCTTCTAGTTTCCCTTCATTATTAATAATTGATGTTAATGAACCATGAGCCTGACTTACTTAGGCTTTAGGAAAAAGTATGTACTAAGGTAGTATAGTAAGAAGAGTTGTTTCATAACACCTCCCCTCAAAATCTGAACATATACTCTCAATAGTTATATTGATTTCTAGTTCTCTTACTTTGCTTTGTACTTCCCTGGTTTAGTTCTTAGGACTATGTTTCCCTCATTAAAGGATTTTGTTAGAGTTTTTCTCAAGTTTCTAAAAAAATCTTTATGCATGTATAAATTGCTATTTATAACTTTGATATAATTGTCTTATAAATCCATCAGGAAAATAGCTTGGTTTTCTTTTGTAGTTCCTTTAAACCAATTCAATTTCCTTTTCTGGTCTTTATTTGGGGGTCTGTTATTTTGGGAACTTTATATTTTGGTAGACACCTCATCCTTTCTGGACTCACTCACTCAACAGGAACTTGCATTGACAGGCCAGGTTTTCAGAAGTCAACTGATTATAGCTACCCTCACTACTCTAAGGATAAACCTGAGGGGTTCTGATTTCTGGGACTATTGTTTAAAAGCCCCTCATTCAATGTTCTCCTTTTGTCAACCAAATAGTCAAACTCTACCACAAATGCAATCTTACTGGAATTTCAAACTCAGTCCTCAATAAGAGCAATAGGCAAAGTGCAAAATGAAAGGAAACAGGGTCAGGTAAGTCTCAAACACATATACGGTTCCCAAAAAAGGGTTAAGCATTTAGAGTTGGTTATACAAGCTTAGCAGAAGAATAGGCAAAATTTATCAAATGGATCTCTGTTCCTTTAGGAATTCCCACTAAATCAATTAGTCTAGGTCTCCTTAAAAAGATAAAAGAAAAAAATGAACATTTATGACCTACCAAGTAATATCTTAGGGACACAGACTTAATACTGTTTGCTGACAGTAATCCATTATCTTTCTTTAATAGATAACATTTCTTCAACATTCCTCTGGAATCACAGATGGTCAAAGCATTAATCTTAGCTCTTACAGCTTCCCAAGTTCTCTTTGTAATATTTTTTTCTGATCTATGAATTGTTCTTCTAATTCTGTTCATTTCATTTTTCAATACTGGAGTCAGTAGTCAATAAACACTTATTAAGCACCTACTATATGCCAGGCACTATATTAAGAACTGGAGAAATCAATATGAAAAAGATATTCCCTGCCCTCATGGAATTTGAAATCAAATGGGGGAAGGCAATACACAAAATAAAACTGAAAAGGAGGGATGTGGGAAGGGTCCCCAGTAATAGGACATTGTGGAGAAAGTCAGAGATATCCCTTAGTTTTGTAGTCAAGTGAGAAATGTGATATTCTGTGCTGAGATCTTTTCTTAAATGTAATTTTTGAGTTTCATGACTCCACTTATCGGTCAGAAGGGCTGAGAGTAGTGATAAGGTATAATCCTGTGTTCAGTTCAGGCAAACTAGACTTTATTACAATTGCTTATTTTAATTTTAGGTTGAGCTTTTGCATTTGTTTGTTTCTTGTAAAGAATACATTGTTGGATTTTGTTTTCTAATCAATTTAACTCACTCTTGCAATTTATGAGCGTGTTCCTCCCATTCATACTATGACATTTATTTATCTCCATGTTCTTCTCTTATACATTCTATTTGGAAATAATTATAACAGATGGCAAACCAACGAGGGCTTAGTCTTGGAACATTCACAGTGCACTTTGCCTCATATCAAATCGCATGGAGCCTTGGTGATCCGACTTCTGGAAATGTGTAATGGAGAGCCTTGGCCTCCGCTTAAGAGGATCTCTAAGTATTCTACCATTGCTTCCTTTCAGTTGCTTTTTTGTTGTTGTTGTGGCTGGATTTGAACTCAAGTCTTCCTGACTCCAGACTCAACACACTATCCACTGAACCACCCAGCTGTGTCCAAAATATCCCTTTACAAAAGTTGATGCTGATTAATTATCAATAATATTAAGGGGATATCAACTTGTCAAATGATATTGGTTAGATACCAACTTAAACTGGTGATATTGGGGGAGAAGGAAGCATGGATGGAGGCTGAAGAATGATAGTAGTAGAGAACATATCCTTACTCCTTGGAGTTATGACTAGAACTCTGAAAGGGGCAGTAGTGTTGCTCTGGGCCCCCAAATTGCAATTGGAGTTGGGATTGTGAAGTTAACCTCAGAGACTTTATACATGACATGATAAATTCAGTTAAAGGCGGTTTAATTCTCAACAGGGGCAGTTGACTCCATCATACTAGGTCATGTGACCAGGGCTCAGTGAAATATAAGAAGATCATGGTAGTTAAGTGACTCATTGGATAAAATGTCAGGCCTGGAATGAGAAAGACCTGAGTTCAAATCTGGATTCAAATACTTACTAGCTGTGTAACCCTGGGGAATTCACTTGACCCTGTTTGCTCAGTTTCCTCATCTCTAACTGGGCTGAAGAACAAAATAGAAACCACTCTAGTACCTTGATCAAGAAAACCCCAAAAGTGGTCACAAAGAGTCGGACATGACTGGAAACAACTAAGCAACGACAACACAAAACTTTAATGGAACAACTGCATAGCATTGTGGAAAGAATACTGGGTCTAAAGTTAGGAAGTCTCATCATACTGAGTCCAAATCAAGCTTCCAACACCATCTGTGTGACTGGCCAAGTCACTTAACACTTGTCTCAGTTGCTTCATCTGTGAAATGAACTGGAAAAAGAAATGGAAAACTACAGTATCTTTGCCAAGAAAACCCAAATGAGAACACAGTCAGATATGATTGAAAGGACTAATAAAACAATAATAGCAAAATCAGTATGTACTTTGCAATTGATTTTTATATGTGTCTTATTTTCATGCATAGAATCCAAGCAGATATTTCAGGAACCTCAAAAGGTTGAAATTAAGTAGTATAATTAGGGCACTCCCCTGTAGTGGCAAAACTGGAGGGCACTGGCAGCATTTACACTCAAAAAAATGAAATTAGGATTAAATGAAAACAATAAGTTAAATTAGAAAGCTAGCACATAAATTCTATCACTCTCCCCAAAAAACCCCAACCATTCCCTAGGTAAGCTCCTCCTCTATTACCTGTCCCATCCTGTGTCCTCCTAAACCCCTCTCCCCCAAATAACCTACCTCTGCCCATTCAAATTGTTATTCCCACCCAAATCCTCTACCCACAAGCAAATGGCCCCCAATTCCATAACACCACCTGTGATTCTGCCAATTATTATAATCATTATTTAAATCTAATTTGTAGTATAATAATTCTTAATATGCCAAATGAAGTGCTACTGTCTTAGTTAAAACCTGTGGTGGTTTAAGGAAATGAAGACTATTTCATTTCTCTTAATATGAAAAATAGAGAGGAAACCAGGACAGAGTTTAGATGTTTCCTAAAGTGATAAAGGAAAATATTGAATGAAACTGAGAGGTTAAGGTTCCAGAAATAAGAACAGACACATTACAAACTTCTGGAAGAAAAAACAAGGAGCCTGCTTGGGTTTAAGTTTTCCACACATAGACTCATGAATAGTATATGCACAATTAAGCATCTTCACGTTTCCCCAAAAGTTTTCTCAATGCCATTTTCACTTCATTATTCCTCAAGCTATAGATGAGAGGGTTGAGGGTAGGTGTGAAAGCCACATAAAACACAGAAACAATCTTGTTGTATTCTGGAGAGGACAGGGACTGAGGTTTCATGTAAACAAATATTCCTGTCCCATAAAATAGGGTGACAACTAGAAGGTGGGAAGAGCAAGTAGAGAAGGCTTTCCTGCGACCCTGGGCAGAGCGAATTCTCAGGACAGCAATGATGATGTGAGCATAGGAAATAATAATGAATGTGACAGGGCAGATAACAGTAAAAATACAGAAGACCTGCACGACCAATTCTGCCTGACTTGTGTCTGTACAAGATAGCTGCATTAGGGCAGGCATTTCACAAAAGAAATGATTAATGACATTATCCTGGCAGAAGGAGAGCTGAAATGTGGTTACCGTGTCCACTGTGGAAGCCATGAAGCCACCCAACCATGATCCAGCAGCCAGCCTCCCACATATCCCCCAGTTCATTGTGACGGAGTACCTTAAGGGATCTCGAATGGCAACATAGCGATCATAGGCCATCACTGAGAGGATATAGCACTCTGAAATGCCAAAGGACAGGAATGTGTAGACCTGTATGACACAGCATGAGTAGGAGATGGACTTTCTTTCTGCAAAGAAGTGTACAAGCATCTGTGGAAACACACAGGATGTATAACAGACTTCTTGAATGGATAAATTAGTAAGAAAGAGGTACATAGGTGTGTGGAGGCGTAAATCTCTCAATATCAGCAACACAATGAGCAGGTTCCCCAGCAAGATCACCAGATACAGCATGAGGAAGAGCAGAAAGAGGTAGACCTGGAGCCCAGACTGGCTGGAGAGGCCAAGGAGGATGAACTCAGTCACTGAAGTGAGGTTGCTTTTCTTCATCTTTATGGGTCTACTGAAGAATATTCAAAGTTATGGCTCCAAAGCATTTTATATTCTTGTTTTCCTCCTGCTGGAATTACAGAGAGAATACATAGAGACTATTAGGCCATATGTATGTGTTTCTTATGATTACCAATCATTTTCTATCCAATATCTCCATTGTAAGCATGCAATGCAGACAAGTTATTGTTATGTTCTCATCTCAATTTTTTGATACTGAATATTTCAAGGCAAGGAAAGATTCTGACTATCCTTTTTTATCTTATTCTATATTTTATTTTTTCCCAATTACAAGCAGAACAACTTTATCATTCTTCTTTCTTTTCAAATTTTGAGTTGCACATTCTTTTTTTCCTTCTCATATCCCCTTATTGAGAAGGCAAACAATTTTATATATGTTATGTGTTAGTCATGCAAGTCACCTGTGAAAACAAAGGCAGACAAAAAAAATAGAACAAGAATAATAAAGCAAAAGTATCTTTGATCTGCAAATGCTCTAAGTTTTTTTCCCCTCTGAAAATAAATAGCACCTTTAATTGTAACTCTTTTAAGAATTGTTGTATTACTGAGAATAGCTAAGGAATTCATAGTAGATTATTATATAATATTTATATTATTGTGTACGAAGTTTTTCTAGTTCTGCTCATGTCACTACTCTTCAGTTCATGTAGCAAGTCTTTTCAGGTTTTTCTGAGAGCATCCTGTTCATCATTTCTTAAAGCCCAATAGCATTCCTTCACAATCATATACATTCTCACCCATTCCCCTTAATTTCCAATTCCTTGCCACCACTAAAAGAGTCGCTATAAGAATTTTTGTACACATAGGTCCTTTCCAATTTTGGTTTCATATCTTTTTGTGATACAGACCTAGTGGTAGTATTGCTTGGTCAAAAGGTTTGCATGGTTTTATAGCCCTTTGGGAATAATTCAGAATTGCTCTCCAGAATGGCTGAATCACTACACAACTTCACCAATAGTGCAATAGTGTTTTCATTTTCCAAGATCCCCTCCACTATTTGTAATTTTCCTTTTCTATCATATTAGCCAATCTGACAGGTGTGAGGTGGTAGTGCAGGATGGTATAACTTTTCCTCTCATCAATAGTGATTCAGAACATTTTATATGACTATAGATAGCTTTTTATACTTTGTCTGAAAACTCCCTGTTCATGTCATGTGACCATTTCTCAATTAAGCAATGGCACTTATTTCTATACATTTGACTCCATTTTCTCTATATTTGAGAAATAGTCTTTAACAGTGAACCTGACAGTAAAAAAATTTTCACAGTAATGATTATCAGTTATGTATTTCCCTTATCCCACCCCCATTTATCCTACTCTCTCTCTTTTTACCCTGTGCATTTCCAAAAGAGTTTTGCTTCTGACTTTTACCTCTCCCAACCTGCTCTGCCTTCTATCACCTACCTCAACCTTATCTTCTCCCCTTTCCTTCCTACTTTCCTGCATAGTAAGATAGATTCCTCCAACCTAAAATTGAGTGTGTATATCATTCCATTTGAACCAATTTTGAAAAGAGTAAGTTTCATATGCTCCCCTCCCTGCTTCCCCCATTTTCCTTCCACTTTAAAATATCTTTCAGACCATTTTATGTCTGATATTTTATCCCATTCTAAATTTCTCTTTCCCCTTCTTCCGGAGCATTCTTCTTTCTCATCTCTTAGGTTTTTTTTTAGGTAATCATACTATCACATTCAATTCATACCTGTTTTCTGTCTATGTATATTCCTTCTAACTACCCTAATAATGAAAAAAGATTTAGGACTTAATAATGTTCAAATATTAATCACTTCAGATTATGAAAATGATAGCATGTAAGCTACACAGAGGTATAAAAGTACTTTTTTCTATAAAGAGGAAAACATTATTAATTTTACATATTCTCATTATCCCATCTATAGCTAGGTAGACTAGTGTGCAGATCATTCACCCTAGGGTCAGAAACATCTGACTTAAATTCCAGCCTACAAAACTATCTAGTTAAGTGGCACTAGGCAATTCATTTTCCTTCTATTTGCCTCAATTTCCTCATCTGCAAAATGGGGATAATAATAGCAACTACCTCCCAGAGTTGGTGTGAGGATCGAATGACATAACATTTCTAATACATTGCCTGACATGTAGTAGCCACTATAGAAATATTTGTTCCCTGATCTGCCCTTCTCCAACACATGAAAATTAGAGTCCTAGTCACTGACTTTTTCTGATTATCTTTCATCTCCTTGAGCTGCCTGATCTCCTCCCCCAGACCTGCTCTTAGTATTTCTGAGCAGAGGATTCCATTTACTTACCTGTACAAAGGAGACCTGATCACCTCTAGCTTTTGGGTCTGGATCAACAACTCGTATGGGAATGGGAGACTGAATCAGCAGAAAAGGTATTACAACAACTTACAAGTCACTGGCACATAGTGGGTACTTAATAAATGTTTATTAGATTGGATTATGAGATTTGCAGAACAGAGTAATTAGTAATAGTAGTAGATCAAGAACGACAACTCTATTTTCCATAAGGCTATTTGCACTACCCTCAGAAGTAAAAAGTCAAATTTTGCAGCAATGCATGGTCCTAGGTTCATTAGAACCTACAAGCACCATCTGAGATGTGACACTCTCTTTCAAAGTTTTCCTTCTAAAACTAAACCCTGCAAACACTTAAAAGTGATACTCCTTCCAAAGAAAAGCAGCATTTACACTTTCAGAACACTTCTAATTATGCTGGTCTTGCTATTCACAAAACAAAAATAAAAGTGACCGCCCACTTGCAGATGTCAGCCCCCATACAAAGGAAAACTGGTGAATCGGCATGATTTCTCAGTAAATCCTCAGTATCACTGCTAAAGGATAGCCCATCCATACCTCTTATTTGTGGATTTGACACAGCAGTGGCCTTTGCAATGTGGGTCACTCTGGTCTTGTTTGGACAGCAATGAGTTCATTCATTGGAAGGCTGAGGAAACAAAGAAGGAAAGGGAATTAATCCTTCACCTAACCGTGCATAGATTCCATGCCCAGATTCCCAGCACGTACCCTTGACATGTGAAAAACTGAGGTTTCAAGGACAGGATGCAAATTATATATTTGATAGTGCAGATTATAATATGTGACAATAAAATTAGGCACCAAAGTATCAGCAACATTACCCCACTCCTCACCTAGGCTGGGAGTAATTTGTAGAAGAATTAGGGGATCATGAGATCATAAGTTTAGAGGCAAAAGGGACCACTGATGTCATTAAGGCCAACTTCCTCATTTTATCAATGAAAAGCTGAGTCCCAGAGAGGTTACATGATTTGTCCAGGGCACCGTTTGTTATAAGTATTTGAGGTAGGATTCGAACCCAGTTCCTTCTGACTCTAAGTACAGCATCATATCCACTATACCATTCAGAGTAGGATAAGTTGCTTGTAGGAATCTCCTCAGATTGTGATAGTTCACCAGGCGTTCTCCACATATTGAGTCCAGAGATACAAGAGAGAATAACAACATCACCTCTGCTTGGGAGCCTATGGGATCAGATTCCTATAACTCCTCATTAGCATGATGGGATTCATTTTCCAAAATCTCTCTCCGCTCCTTGTCCTCCTGAGTCCTTTGTCCCAACTCAGGAAACAGTGGTATCTAAGGAGATCTATCTTTTGGGTATTTCAAAACTGATATCATTGCATTTCCTAGGGGGATGCCTTCTGACACTTCACTTTAGATAACACTTGGTTTCATTCAAATTCCACCCCCTATTGCCCTCCTCCCTGGATTGGACTTATGAAATGCCTCTTCTTCTTGAATAATCTGGATCTTTATATCCAAACATCAAGTCTGGCTGACTGCCTTCATATCTTCTCAGCAGTACTTCTTTCCCTACAACAGCTTTGAACATTTATTTGGGTTAAGCCCTGATTACTCACCTGCATATTGTTTCTTCTCCCCTTTTGTGTGATGGGACCTCCAACATTCATTATTTCTCATGGCCATTCTGAAATCTCTCTGCTCCGGAAAGTTACATCTCATTATCTCCTTCATACATGCCAACCTCATTCCCACTTTTGTAACTTTTCTTAGACTACTGTTCCTGCTCTCTGGAGAGTCCTTCTCAAATAACTCTACGTATATTTCAAGGCCATGCTGGTTTCTAAAGTGTTGAAATTGACATAGAATAAAAGAAAACAAATTGTACTTAATAGAAATTAATAGTGTCAATTACAATTTTCTTTTTCTATTGTTTCTATATTGAAATATTCATGTTTGTCCATATGTAGAAGTTCACAATATAAAAAATAATGAAATTATAGAAGAGTGGCACTGAAACCTTGGCTTTTCCTTTGAAAAAACCTTTTTAAAAATTCTGTTTATAACAAATCCCAAATAAATAAGGCATGTATTTATAGATATCATAACAGAAAAACAAGATTGTATATGAAAATGCAGGTGTTTATTATGTATACCTTGCTTTCCTTTTGTATAGATTATAAATTCGATATGTAACTTTTGTTCTTTTAATTTATTTTATTATCAATTTTATATAAAACAAACATTTCCATAACATAAGAGAATAATGAAAAGATGATCGCACATGTAACTATGAATCTCTTTTTTTTACAAATTGCTACTTAAATAAGGTGTAACTTTTCAAACTACACTACCTCTCTGTGATTCTTTTGGAATTTTTCTGTTCTTTTCAATGTGTGGCTCCAATAAGCTCTGCTGCTCTTTAACTGGCATGATGAGTCTTCCAGAGCAAAGCTACACCTTCCCATCAAGAACATGGGGTTTCCTTGGAAGGGTTGTATGCGACTTTCTATTGTTATTGACATGAATCCTTATTCTAAGGTGTTCCCTTCATTATTAATAGTTTATGTAAAATAACCAGTCAGACTTACTTATAGGCTTTAGGAAGAGATACATACACAACACCTCCCAACAGGCTGAATACACTCTCTCAACAGTACATACAGAGCTCAGAGATATCTTGGTCCAAGCTTAAAAAGTATATGTGGGAACATCTTTTGGTTTTTGGAAGTTCTTCTCCTTAACGATATTCTCAAGAAGTTCCCTTATTTGTGATGGAGTTTCTTTGTGGGATACCTTGTCCAGCCAGGAATGAGTCTTCTCAAATTGTAACAAGTCTCTTCTCAATTCCTAATGCAGATGCTGCTGCCAACTGTTGCTGACCTGAGTAATGGTGCCAGGATGCCAGTAACAAAATGAGAAGCCCAGAATCCTCCTGACTTTGAAGTACTGAAGGTCTCTTTTTTGCTAGTAGTCAGAGGTAGCTCGGTTGCATGTTGAATGAAACGTTGAGCCTAGAATCAGGAAGATTTGAATTCAAATCCAATTTGAGATGTTAACTCTACGACTCAGGGCAAGTCATATAGCCTTTTCCTGCCTCATTTTCCACAACTATGAAATAGAGATAACAGCATAATTACCTCCCAGGGTTCTTGTGAGAATCAACTGAGATATTTGTGAAGCATTTAGCATAGTCCCTGCCACATAGTAGACACCTAATAAGTGCTTGTCCCATTCCATTATTTGCTCCTGAATGTTATTGTTACTATACAGAAATCTGATTGATTTGTGATTCTGTTTTCCGTTCTCTAATTCTACTAAAGCTATGGTTTCAATTGTTTTCTGTGCCAAACATCTAGGACTTTTTTTTTTTAATGTTAAACATAATGTTTTCAGCAGAAAGATAGTTTTATCTCTCCTTTGCTAATATTTCTTTATCTTCTGCAAATGGGAGCATTTTTATAACTGTGTTGAATAATGGAAGGAGAACAGGGCATACTTCCTTTATTTCTTTTTTCTTTGAGAAAGCTTCTAATATTTCCCCACTGCACATAATGTTAGTTATGGAATAAGTTAAGTCCTTTTATGATATCAAAAGAAGGGTCATACTAGGCCTATGTTTTTGATGAATATTACATAAACAAAAGTACTCTGTCAAAGGCTTTTACTAAATCTCCTGATATTATTATGGAATATTGACTATTTGATATTTCAGTATTATTATGTTAAATGTATTCCTGTGGAAGTATCCTTGCTTTCTTCATATAAATCTCATTTGAACCCAGTGTACTATAGTCTTTTGCCAGTATTTTTTCTTTTAAAAATGAATTCATATTCATTTATTATATTAATTTCTAATTCTCTTGCTTTGTTTTTGTCCTCTCCTGGTTTAGTTATTAGGAATATATTTGCCTCATTAAAGGATTATGTTAGAGTTTTCTTTCTCAAGTTTTTAGACTAATTTGAATTATATATCAATTGTTATTTAAAAGCTTGGTAGAATTTTCTTATAAATCCATCTAGAAAAGAGTTTTGTCTGCTTTTGTAGTTCCTTTCAAATTAGTTTTATTTTATTTTCTTGTTTGGAATTTTGTGACTTTGAGAATTTTGTATTTTGGTATACATAGCATTCATTCTGGGCTCCTTCACCCAACATGTACTAACATAGGTAGGTTGGGTTATCAAAAGTCAACTGAGTACAGAAAACCAGTTTTCTAAGGCTAACTCTGAGGGGTTTGGGTTTTGGGGACTGTTGTTTAAAAGTCCACTTCCAGTGTACTCCTTTTGTCCATCAAACAGTCAAACTTTACTGCAAGTTCTATCTTATAGGAATTTCAAACTCATCTTTCAATAAGACCAATAGGCAAAGTCCAAAAGGAAAGAAAAGAATCAGGTAAGTCTCAAACACATGTAAAGTTCCGACGAAAGGGCTAAGCATTTGAGTTGGTTAATCAAGCTTATTAGGAGAACAGGCAAAATTTGTCACATGAACCTACATTCCTTAAGGAACTCACAATAAGTCTGTCTATCCTTAAAAAGCCAAAAAGAAAAACAATGAACATTTATGACCTACCAAGTTATGATCTAGGGAAACTGCTACATACTGATACACTAGGTACACATACTTAATACTGCTTGCTCACCATAATAGAAATATCTTTTTCTATAATAGATAACATGTCTCTTTATCATTCCTCTGGAGTCACAAATAGTAGCAGCATTAATCATAGTTCTTACATCTTTCCAAGTTCTCTTTACATATTTTTTCCACTCTACAAATTGTTCTTCTAAATCCATTCATTACATTCTTCAATACTGCAGGGAGTACTCAACGTTTATTAAGCAGCTATATATGCCAGGCACTATGTTAAGCACCAAGTATACAAATATGAAAAAAGATATTCCCTGCCCTCAAGGTCTTTGTAATCTAATGAGGGAAGATAACACACAAAAGGACTGAAAAGGAGGGATGTGGAAAGTGTACCCAGCAGTACAGCATGGTAGAGAAAGTCAGAGATATCCCTTAGTAGTGTAGCCAAGTGAGAAATGAAATATTCTGAGATGAGGCCCTTCCTTAAATGTATTTTTTGGCATTCATGACTCCATTTATTGATCAGAAGGGGAGAGAATAGTGATGAGCTAAAATCCTCTGTTCAGCTGAGGCATTCTAGACTTTTACAATTCATTGTTTAAATTCATTGTTGAGGTTTCTATTTTTAAGTGTGCTTCTCTTAAGCAACATGTTGTTGGATTTTATTTTCTAATCAATACAACTACCTCTTACAATTTATGAGCGAGTTCATCCTCCACTTTTTTTATAGTTACAATATTTCTTTCCATCCATGTTATTCTCTTCCACATTTTATTTGAAAATAATTATAATAGATGGCAAGCCAATACGGGCTTAGTCTTTGAAGTGTGCACAGTGCAGTTTGCCACAAATCAAACCACATGGAGTCTTGGTGATCCTACTTCTGGAAATGTGCAATGGAGAATATTGGCCTCTGCTTTGGAGTATGCATTAGTATTCTACGACTGCTTCCTTTCATGTGCCTTCTTGTTGTTGTGGCTGGATTAGATCTTAGGTCTTGCTCACTCTATCCACTGAGCCACCCAGCTATCTCCAAAATATCCCTTTAGAGAAGTTGATGTTGATTAGATATCAATAATATTGAGGAGATAACTTGTTAAATGATAATGGTGAGAAGCTAACTGAAATTAGTGATATTAGCGGAAACACAATGGATTGAGGCTGAAGAATGATAGTACTAGAGATCTACTCTAGTGGATAGTACTAGAGAGCACTACTCTCTGGAGATATGAATAGAACCCTGAGAGGAACAGTAGTGTGCTCTGGGCACCCAAAGTGTCATTGGAGTTGGAGTAGGGAAAATTATCTGAGAATCTTTAGTCATTTTATAATAAATTTAGTTAAACATGATTTGTTTCTTGACAGTAGAAGGTGACTCCATCATACTGGATCATGTGAGAAGGGTTCAGTGAAATGTAAGAATATCATGGCAGCTAGGTGGCTCATTGGATAAAACATCAGGCCTGGAATGAGAAAGACGTGAGTTAAAATCTGACTTCAAACACAAACTGTGTGACCCTGGGCAAGTCACTAAATTCTTTTTTTTACCTCAGTTTCCCCACCTGTAAATAAGCTGGAGAAGGAAATGGGAAACTTCTCCAGTACCTTTACCAAGAAAACCTTGGAAGGAGTTGCAAAGTTAGACATGATTGAAAACAACAAAAATAAAACTTTAATGGAACTACTGTGTAGCATAGTGGATAGAACACTGGGCTAAAGTCAAGAAGGTTCATCTTACTGAGTCCAAATCTGATCTCTGACACTAAATGTGTGACTCTAGGCAAGTCACTTACTGCTGTTTGCCTCATCTGTAAAATTAACTGCAGAAGGAAATGCCAAACAACTACAGTATCCTTGCCAAGAAAATCCCAAATGGGTCACAAAGATTCAGATATGACTAAAACAACTGAAAAACAATAACAACAAAATCTATAGATTCTGTATAATTGGTTTTTATATATTTTATATTTTTATATATTTATATTTTATATTTATATCAATATTTTATATTTATATGTATTTTATATTTTTCAAGCATAAGGGCCAAGCAGATATTTCAGGAATCCTAAATGTTCAAGTAAAACTTCTAGTTACAAGGGTTATAATAACTAAAGTATTATGATCAGAGCACTGCCCTGGGGTGGCAAAGCTAGAGGGTACTGGCAGAACTTACACTCAAAAAAACTGAAGTTAGAACTAAGTTACAAAGAATAATTAGTCAAATTAACAAACTGCCACATAGATTCTATCATTACCCCATAGTACCCCCACCAATTCCCCAGGTAAGCATGTCCTCCACCACCTGCTCCATCCTCTATTCTCCTCTAATGTTAATGACAGTAAAGGATCTCTCTTCCCCACCCATTAACAAGCCTGGGGTGGAGCCCATTAAAGGAAGACTGATTAAGGGAGGCTTGTTTTGTAGGAAGGCCTGCACTTTTTGTTAATTTCTAATGAGATACAAGATCATAAGGGTCATAATGCCTTCCTGCTTTGAAAAGGTAATATATAATCTGAGGTGAGGTTTTGCTTTGGGGCTTACTCTTTAGAAGAAATTTTATATGCCAGATGAGACTCTGGGTAGCCATTAAGGAGTCCCCTGATTTTGAAAACTGAGATGTTGGTGCTTCTCTCTCTGGTATCTATGCATGTATGTAATGGTCAGACAGTTAGATCTGTCTGTTGATCTGTGATGTATGCATTGCTTAGGGCCAGACAGTTAGAGACCCTGTCTGTTGGTATTTATTTCTGTGCTTGTATTTTCTCTGTTGGTATATGTAATTAAAGAAGGTTGTTGATCCCTCAAAAGGTGCTTTCCTTTTAGAAAAGCAGATCTATGAACCTGTGCTAGCAGGGTGCTTGCTGATACACTTCCCAGCAAAACAAACAAACACACAAACAAAAATAACCTACCTCTACCTGTAAGGATTGGTATTCCCAAACAACCACTATACCCACAAGAAAATTGCCCTGACTTCCAAAATACTAGCTATGATTCTGCCAGTTTTTATAACCATTATAACTAATGTGCTGTGAAATAATTCTGAATATGCCAAAAATTAATGCTGTCTGAATTAAAACCTAATATGGGTTGGGAATATTAACACTATTTCATTTCTTTGTCCTTGAGAAAAATAAAGAGGAGATTTTAGAGACAATTAAAATGTCTTCTAAATTGACAAGAAACAGATTGAATGAAAATGAGAAGTTAAGGTTCTAGATACAAGAATGGACATGCAAGAAACATCTGGAAAAAAAAACAAGGAACCTGTTTGGGCTCAGATTTTCCTCATATAGACTCGTGAATAAGATATGTGGAATTAAGGACCTTCAGGTTTCCCCAAAAGTTTTCTCAAAGCCATTTTCACATCTTTATTCCTCAAGCTATAAATGAGAGGGTTGAGGATAGGGGTGAAAGCCACATAAAACATAGAAACAATCTTACTGTGTTCTGGAGAAGATAGAGACCGAGGCTTCATGTAAAGAGACATTACAGTCCCAAAAAATAGGGTGACAACCAGAAGGTGGGAAGAGCAAGTTGAGAAGGCTTTTCTACGTCCCTGGGAAGAGCGAATTCTCAGGACAGCAATGATGATATGAGCATAGGAAAGGATGATGAATGTGATAGGGGACAAAAGGGTAAAGATACAGAGGACCTGCATGACCAGTTCTGCCTGACTTGTGTCAGTACAAGAGAGGTGCAGTAGGGTGGGCATTTCACACAAGAAATGATTGATAACATTATTTTGGCAGAAGGAAAGTTGGAATGTTGCTACTGTGGCCACTGTGGATGCCATAAAGCCACTCAACCATGACCCAGCAGCCAGTCTCCTACAAACCCCCCAATTCATTGTGACTGAGTACCTTAAGGGATTTCGAATAGCAATATAGCGGTCATAGGCCATCACTGAAAGGATATAGCACTCTGAAATGCCAAAGGACAGGAATGTGTAGACCTGTATCACACAACAGGAGTAGGAGATGGACTTTCTTTCTGCAAAGAAATGTACCAGCATCTGTGGAAACACACAGGATGTGCAACAGACTTCTAGTATGGATAAATTAGTGAGGAGGAAATACATAGGTGTGTGGAGGTGTGAATCCCTCAATATCAACAGTACAATTAGCAGATTCCCCAGTAAAATCATCAGGTACAGCATGAGAAAGAGCAGGAAGAGATACATCTGGAGCTCAGGTCTGCTGGAGAGGCCAAGGAAGATAAACTCAGTCACTGAAGTGAGGTTGCTGCTCTCCATCTTGTTTATGAGTCTGCTGAAAGAACATAGAGAATTAGGGCTACAAAGCATTTTATACTCCTGGTTTCTTCTTGCTACAACATAGCAAGAGAACATATAGAGACTGTTAGGTCATATTTATGTATCATTTTATGCTTACAAATCACTTTATATTAATTTTCTCACATCATTCTCATCGTAACCATGTGAAGCAGGCAGGGTATTAATATATTAGCATCTCAATTTGTTTACACTGAATATGTCGAGGTTCAGAAAGATGGTGATTTTCTTTTTTTAATCTTTTGTAATATTTTATTTTTCCAAGTTACATGCAAAAACAATTTTAACATTTTTTTCAAATTTTGCATTCCACATTCTTTCCTTTTCTCTCCTATCCCCTACATTGAGAAAGCAATCAATTTTACATAGGTTATTCATGTGCAGTCATGCAAAACATATTTCCATATAAGATATTTGTGAAAGAAAACACAGAACAAAAAAAACAAGAAAAACAGAGTAAAGAAAAATATCTTTGATATGAATTCAAGTTCTAACATTTCGTTTTCTAGAGATGGACACCTTTCATCCTAAGTCCTACAGAATTATCTTGAATCATTGTTCTGCTAAGAATAGCTAAGCTATTTCATAGTATATCATCATACAATATTTCTGTTGCCATGTACAGTGTTTCCCTAGTTCTGCTTATTTCATTTTGCACCAGTTCATGCAAATCTTTCCAGATTTTTCTGAGAGCATCTTCTTCATCATTTCTTAAAGAAAGATAGCATTCCATTGCAATCATATACAACATGTTGTTCAGTTATTCCCCCAAATGATGAACATCCCCTCAGTTTCCAATGTTTTGCCACCACTGACAGAGCTGCTATAAATATTTTTGTACACAAAGGTCATTTTTCTTCTTGATTTCTATCTCTTTTGGATACAGACCCAGTGGCGTTGCTTGGTCTAAAGGTATTCATGGTTTTCTAGGCTCCAAATTGTTGAATCAACATGTAACTTCACCAACAGCACGTTAGTGGTGTTTTTTTTTTTCCCACATCCCCTTGTCATTTTTCTTTTCTGCCATATTAGCCATTCTGACAGGTGTGAGGTGGTAGCTCAGAGTTTTTTCAATCTGCATTTCTCTCACCAGTAGCGATTTACAGCATTTTTACATGATTATAGATAACTTTGATTATTTTGTCTGAAAACTATCTATTCCTATCTTTTGATTATTAAATTGAGGAATGGCTCTTATTTCTATAAATTTGACTCAGTTTTCTGTATGTCTGCGAAACGAAGTCATTATAAGAGAACCTCACTGCAGTTTTTTTTTACAGTGATGATTCTCATCTGTGTGTTTCCCTCCATCCTATTTTCCCCCTGTTTATCCTACTCTCTCTACTTTTACTCCGTCCATTCCCAAAAGTATCTTGCTTCTGACATTTACCACTCCCAAATTGCCCTCCTTTCTACCAAGTCCTTCTCCCATCTTTTTTCCCCTTCCCTTCCTCCTTTTCTGTATGGAAAGACACATTTCTACACCCAACTGAGTGTGCATATCATGCCCTTTTTGAGCCAATTCTGAAGAGAGTAAGGTTCATGTGCTCCCCTTCCTGCTTTCCCCATATTCCTTTCCATTTTAAAATTTGTATCAGATTTCACCCAGTACTTCATATGCAAAACTTTTACTATTTTTCTCTACTACTATCTCCATGATCAGTTGTCAGATATTTTTAGTTCCCCTTCCACAATCTGCTTCACCTTCTTCCCCTCCTTTTTACTATATTCTTAGTAAAGAAGGAAGAAAATAAATCATTTTAAGCAGCTACTCCAATCCAGCCACTATACTAATTTACAAATTAGCATAAAAATATCTTATCTGTTCCTCACAACAACCCTGGAAGGTAGGTAATAGTCATCCTCATTTTAGAATTGGCTAAAATGAGGCAGACACAAAAGTGAAGTGACTTGCCTAGGATCACACACCTAGGAAGAGTCTAAGGCTGAATTTGAATTCCCTTTGAATCCCTTTCCCCCAGGGAACTTCTATTTTTTGGAAGATACCATAGGTACACAGATAAGTACACACAAAGTACATTTGTATTTTCAGATGGAGAATAACACTAACAACTAGAGTATGGGAGAGAAATCAGAAAAATTTCAGGCAGGAGATGGTTATCTGAATTGTTCCTAAAAAGGAGTCAGAGTGTCCAAGAGACTGAAAAAAGAAACATTCCGAAGACTGAAGGCAACTTATGTCAAATTACAGAAGTAAGAGATGGATAACATGCATAGGAAAAAAATTAAAATTTTGTGGCATTTGAGGGAAATAAATTAGAGCTCAATTTTTAAGGATAGACTGGAGACAAATTGAGAAGGGTTTTAAATTCCAAGCAAGTAAGGCCATACTTTTGTTTGTTTCTTTGTTTTCCCTAGAGGCAACAGGGAGCCACTGAAGGCTCTTGAGCAGGAAAGCTACATGGTCCGAGTTATGCTGTGGAAAGAATGTGTTAGTTAGTCCTTCATTGCTAAAGAATACCATGCAGTCAGAGAAATAATGACATGACTTGCACTTGACTTTGTTTTGAGTGAGGGAGGGCTGTGCAGGTCACCAGTCTCACTTTTTCTCCAAAGCCACCTGAATCCAGTGACCAGATATGCATCAGCATGACTGGAGATGACACAGGATGAGGCAATTGGGGTTAAATGACTTGCCCAAAGTTACACAGCTGGTGAGTGTCAAGTGTCTGAAAGTGAGAGTTGAACTCAGGTCCTCCTGACTCCTGCACTGGTTCTCTATCCACTGCACCACCTAGCTGCCCTACCCATGGAAAGAATGACGGTTGTATGGAGGGTGAATGAATGTATACAAAAGCCTTTATTAAGCACTTCCTTTGTGCTAAGCATTGTACCAAACAATGGGGATAAAAATATAGAAGCAAAAATATTTTTTCATGTAGTATACATTCTAAAATGGAAACAATAGAGAAAGAGGAGTAGGAGCCAGAAAGGGGCATTTTGATCTAGCACAAGTCACCTACCAGAATGGTGGTGAAGGGGGATATAATAGAGTAGGTTGACAGCACAAATTTTCTGGAGTAGCAGAGTAAATTTGATTATGGTTCTAGAGCTGTAGAAGGGGAGGGTAGGATAGGAGAGTATCAATCAATGAGGAGACTTGGGAATAGGAAGTTAAGTGAAGCAGATCTTAGGTCTGGAAAAGCAGTAAAACTATTCCAGTCATTCTGGAAAGCTACTTGGAACTACACCTAAAAAACCACTAAAACAGCATGCCTTTTGAGCTGATAGCATTACTCTTAGACATGTATCCCAAAAAAGAGAAGGAAAACAACCCTTCTTTATATATGTATAGTAGATATTCTTTGTAATATGGCAAAGAACTTAAAGCAAAACAGGTGCCCATCAGCTAGGTAATGCCCGAACAAATTATGGTATGTGATCATAATGCAATAATATTGCACCTCAAGAAATAATGAAAGAGGGAGTTTCAGAGAAACCTGGGAAGACTTTGATGAACCAATATAAAATGAAATGAGTGCAATTTGTGCAACAACAGTAACATTATAACTACAAACAACTTTGAAATATTTAGGAACTCTGATACTGTTATCAATCCAAACTCTTGAGGACCAATAATGATATGTTACTCACTTCCAGACCAAGAGATGATAGACACAAGAGGCAGAATGACATGCTCTCACATCTCTTGCTGGTTCCCAGGGCTCACTTAAGAATGGCTTAGCCTTTACTGAAGGACACAGACCAGACAAGGTTTAAGGTCCTGGGAAGGGAGGGAGAGACTGGTTGGTTATACGGGACTGGAACCAGTGAGAAAGGAGGAGAAAAGGGCTTATTCTTAAGAGAACTATGGATCTGAATTCTCAGGCATAAAGTGCTCAAAAAATACATAGAAAACCTCTGATGTCTCTGGTGTGGTATTTGTGAGAGGAAGAGGGGGCACCTATATCCCTGCACGTGGGTCTCCTGCCATCAAGTAGAAATTTTTCTAACAGGGATAGGGCTGGACACCCCAAATTTACTTGGTGCTATTCCTTGGCAATCTACCTGGTGTCATGTATGTACTAGTGGTTATAAACTGAGGTATGAAGAGGTGATAAACATTCTGGGCCCTTGTGACACAAGTCAGTATCACAGTAACTGGGTAAAGGAGGAATGCTCCTTAATTTAGGGGCTTTAAAGTCATTACTACTATTGGAAGAATGAGTTTGAGCCTGCTTCAGGGTAGGAAACTGGTCCTCAATATGTGTCATGGATGTTGTTGCTCTACAGATGAATTCATTATAAGTATAAATTTATTGGAGATTGAGAGGCTGAGCCAATGTATTCCAATGAGTTTTCAGACTGGGGTATCTCAGTAGCCTAGGCAAGATGGAAACCTTTGGGCCTATCTCTTTCATACCAGGTCATAAATATAAAAGAGTATAGGATACAAGAGATAGTAAGAGAAATGCATTCCCTAATCTTGGAAATAAGAGGTTAGTATGCTGGTTTCCACTAGCCAGTGCAAAAGTCATGAAGGACAGGAAGGCTTACAGCAGATTACAATGAAGTGCATAAGATGGTATAGCCCTTCTCCATATCAACCTAGCAGAAAATGGGTGGAAAGTTAGAGTTCTGTGTAGTGATCAACCTAGACAAAAACATTCTTCTCAGTACCCATAACAGATTAGTCAAATTCTGTTTATCTTCTTCTGCGGTGGGATAAAGGATATACTCATGTTCATTTTCCAAGAATATCTGAACTCCCCTGCATACTGTCACAATAGAGATGAGATCTAGAAAGGCTGAGACTTCCTAACATTCCTACACCATTACAGAAATGACATACTGGTCACTGGCCAAAATAAACATTCCTTGGGGACCTCATATAAAAATATATTTAATCACATGCAGAACCAATGGTATGAAATTAACCCTTACAAGATCTAGTACCTAGCCAAATCTGTCAAATTCATAAATTTCCAGGTAGAAAGGATCTTAGAGGTTATCAAGATTAATTTCACAGGTGAAGAAATTGAGACTGAGAGACAGTGAATGGAATATCCAAGGTCACACAGCTAGCAAGTGTCTAAGGCAATAATTGAACTCAGGATTCCCTTACACAAGTCCAGCCCTCTATTCAGTGGACCATTTAACTCTTCTTAGGCATTCTCTGGATGTTCCCTGTGTGCCCAAAGCTTCCAGTCTTGAGGGTTGGCTCCCTGACCTCTAGAAGGAAGTACAAAAACTGATTGGATTGATCAGGATTTGAAGATCCCATATGCCCCAGTTCAGTATCCCATTGAGTTCAATTTGTAAACTAGGCACGAGTTAGAACACTTTGAGCAAGGATGCAATCAAGAAACAGTTTGACATGCAATGTATACAAAAGCCTTTATTAAGCACTTCCTTTGTGCTAAGCATTGTACGAAGCAATGGGGATAAAAATTATGCAGCAACCCTTGTCTCTGCCCTCTTATGACCATGCTGCCTCCATGAGTCTGGGAGTTTCTTTCCCTATTACCTTGGGGTTTGGGGGTTTCAGTCACCAGAGACCAAGTCACTAGAAGCATCTTGAAAACTATGAGAAAGGGAACCAAAAGCATCCCATAGGATTACTTTGGGGAAGGTGATTTCAAAAGCCAAGAACAGGATCATAAAAACCTAGGGAAAAGAGAATATCCAGAATACTTGTATATAAATCCATAGAGAAATCAAGAGGATGAAGAGTGAATAAAGGCTGTTGGGTTAATCAAGAGATGATCAGGCAATTGGGTGGCACAGTGGATAGAATGACTCAAATCAGGAAGAAGAGGGTTCAAATATAACTTCAGTTTTTATTACTTATGTGACTGGGCATTTAAACTCTGCCTGTCATGTTGTTTTCATCTGCACAATGAGAATAATAGCACGTTCTTCCAGGATTGTTGTGAGGATAAAATGAGGTAATATTTAAGGTGTTTTGCAAATACGAAATCATTATATAATTGCAAGTTGTTTTTACTGGGGTGTTTTACTATTATTTGTTGGTAACTTTGGATGGAATAGTTTCAGTTGAGTTGTGGGGTGAAAGACAGATTTTAGAGACTGAGAGACAACAAGTAAATATAGTCAAATAGTTATCTTCCCTAACTAGATTATAAGTTCCTGGAAGGAAGGGACTATTTCCTTCTGTCCTTATATTCCTGGTTGGGCAGCTAGGTGGTGCAGTGGATAGAGCACCAGTGAAGGAGTCAAGAGGACCTGAGTTCAAATCTCAACTCAGACACTTGACACTCACTAGCTGTGTGACCTTGGGCAAGTCACTTAACCTCAATTGCCTCATCCTGGGTCATCTCCAGTCATCCTGATGAATATCTGGTCACTGGATTCAGATGACTCTGGAGGAGAAGTGAGGCTGGTGACCTGCACAGCCCTCCCTCCCTCAAAACAAAGTCAAGTGCAAGTGATGTCATCATTTCTCTGATGGCATGGTCTTCTTGAACACCGAAGAATGAACACAATCTGTATTTTATATATTATTTTTCATAATCTGGAGTGATTGTTGCTTGAATACTTTTAAGTCCCCAAAACTCTCTCATTATTAGGAAAATTAGGAGTATGCATGGACACAAAAGACTTCTCCCACTTCCTTGGACTACTCTACCACAACTATATGTCTCTTGCTCTGTGTATTAACTTCCCACATGCAGGAACTAGTTTATCCAGCACATCTAATATTAGAAAGGAAACTATATACTCTTAATAAAATCAAGGGTACTTGGCAGTCTTATATAGTCATGTATCCCTATTGACTCTGTGCATGGTTATCTCCTCTTTTTCTGGTGTTCTCAGTCTTTACCATGCTGCCTCATCAGAAAAAAAAATTGGGTTCCCTCAGGTTATCTGAAAGATGAGTGAATGGACTAGCATAAGAAATATGTGTTTTCAAAAAATTATACCCACTCCGCTCCAATAAAGATGGTCGTGTAGTTTATCACTGAGGATATAAGACAAATAAAGGGGTTCCTGATTTAGATGAGAATTAGACCGGACTAAATGACCTCTAAGGTCCTTCTCAACTTTAAGGTTTGTATTGCTTTGAGCATGGCACTATTCTCCATTCAGAGATTAGAGGGCTCTGATTGCTAGGGAACAATAGGTCAAAGGTGAAGCCCATTGATAAGGAAACAGAACAGTTTGAGAATGATAATATATTAGATGTGGATAAGTTGTGAACCATAACTGGCAACTGGGAAGCCAGGGGATTAACTTTTGCTTGTGCTGGTAGGGGATGAAATAAGAGTGCTCTAGGAAGACCAAGCAGACTGCTTGGGGAGCCAGGGTAGGAATAGATTGGGCTGTATATCCTACACAGAAATACCCAGAATTGAGGATCTCTAAAGTATATATATATATAGAAATTGAACAAAATTGAAATTTTGTAATGTTGTAACGCAATTAGAGAAATTTATTGTGCAAAAGATCCTGTGCAGAGAATATGCTGACTTTAGTATTTTATGACAAAGAGAGGCATAGGAGATAAAGAAAGGACTATGTCTGTCCTCAAGGCTATAGTAACCAAAAAGATTCTGTATCCTTACCTGGAGAGACAGGATATGGAGAATGAGCAAGGTAGCTTTAATCATCTGCAGAGATCTTTGTTCAAATACAAGCTGGTCAATGAGGTCCCTTCCAACTCTGAGATTTTGTGGTTATATAATCTCTGAGAGTAGCACCTCCATCACTCTCAAGAAATTGTTATTTAATTCCCAGGGATCTCTTCTCAATAACTACATTCTATACATTGAGCCCTATGACACTGAACACAGCCATGTTGTAATCTCAGGAAAGCCTGTTTGACAAATCTTAAGGTCCTCTCAAAGATCCATGTAATTAACATTCATACAGAATCAAAAAGTAATGGAACTTAACAAGGTCCCTAGACCATGCAGCTTTCTGCAGCACACTTCCATTCTTACTTAAAAGTGGTCAAATTTCAACACAACTTTAAAAAAAGAATCCATTCCAAGCCAGGGTAAGGTCTTTAAAGGTGCTCCTGTCCTGTATTGTTCAACATGATTTTCAATGATTTGGAGGAAAAAATAGTTATACAATTTGCAGTTGGAATGGAATGAGGATATTGGATAAGAGAATTAGGTTCCAAAAGGATCTCTACATGCAAAAGGAAAAAAAAAACTGAATTAAATTGTTTAGATAGAAACTGTATAAATTATTTACTCTATGTCAGTCACTGTACTAAGTGCTAGTGCTAGTGATTCAAATATAAGTAACATTATCCCTAACTCCACAGTCCTTTTATGCCAGTGTCAGAAGTTCATGTATAAAGGGCAGCTGTGGGTGAGGAATAAGAATGATGGCCAGAGAAGAAGCAGCATGATAAGGAGACAGCCAGGAAATGATTTCTGGGGAGATAAGACAGCAAATTGCAGTACATCTCACTCACTTTCATTCTTTCATTCACCCTTTCATAATGAAAGTATAGATTATCACCTTATCAGATTATTGTTAGCAATAAGAACTGAATGACCATGGGGAAGAATTGAAGGTTGCTGGGTGAAGAAGTGGAGTAGATGAGAATGATGATCTTACTGTAAGCAGCACAAGGAATAAATATATGGGAACAAATGTGAAGTCCAACTGTTTGGTTCAAAAAATCAATTGCAAATGTATAAAATCAGTGAGATATAGCTTAACAACAAGATCACATGAAAAAGACTTGAAGGTTTTGGTGGACAATCAACTCTACCTTAATCAATGTCATGCCCTCAGACTGAGCTAATACCATTGTATCAGTACAGAATAGGGAGATGATAGTCCTGCTGCCCTGTGCCCTGATTAGACCCCTCCTAGAATTGTATGTTCATCTCTGGGCAGGACATTTAAAACATACATTTAATTGACAAAATGATGTTTCCAAACACGAAAATCAGTAGGACAAAGCAGCTTGAATTAGCTTCTATGAGAAAGGTTAAAGGAATTCACATAAGCTTTTCTTGGAGAAATTTAGTTGCATTGTCCACTTTCTTTAAATTCTTCAAGTACTCATGGAAGTGGAAGTAGCCTTATTCTATGTGGAGCAAGAGAACTGGGGCTTTGCAAGAAGTTGGAGTTAGAGACAGACCTTTTACAGCTAAATCTTAAGAAGTATATTCTAACAGTCCCACAGATTATCTCTGATGAGGGATCTCCCAAACACTAAATATGTTCAGACAGAAACTAGAAAATGATCCATACACAGTGCAGTGGATGGAATCTTCATGAGATAGGAAATCAGAGGAGTTGACATCCTTCCAATCCTAAGATTCTCTGAATACAGTGAATGCACACAGAATCTATAATTTAGAATATTAGCATTTAGAATCTTAGCTCGATACAAGATTTGATCTCAGGGTACACTTTTCCCCTCCCCAAGGTATTGAAAATAGAATTCCATTCAAAAAGAAAAGTACAATTTGCACATCAATAACATATCTAAGTGAATGCTGTTTACTTTCACACACACTCATTAATCTGTACTTTCATATATGGGAAGGTGAATGGAAGAATAAGAGGTGAGCTTTACTGCAATATAATGCATCAGTATATCTCCACTCCCAACACTGAGTTGTTCCATCCTTACCTCTCATTTCTGAATGTGATGCAGCAGTAAAGTCTACATTGTTGCCTTCTTTGGTCTTGCGTAGAGAGCTACTATTCAGCCCATTGCAAGAATGTGGGACAGAAAAAGAAGAAGAAATTTATTTCTTACCCAGCTGAGTCTCATTTCCATCAACAAACAGCCTAGGAACTGGGCCTGTGTAGACGGGAGAAAACATTACAAAAACAGAAACCAGGTTGAAGCTATCTTTGTCCTGTAAGATCAGGACATCTGAAAATTCAGGAACCAGGGTCTTCGCAGTTTTAGTCCTCAGATTCAATCCTCCCATTTGGGGATGTTTTTTGGAAGAAACAAAAACCACCAAATTGGGCAAAATAAAGTGTAGAGACTTCCTCAGTCCCTAAGGCATTCCTGGGAGGAGTTATTGAGGAATGTTAGGTTGATAAGTGACAGTGACATCACAGTCCTCAATCATGTCACTTCTTTCCCCTGGGGTAGGTCAAAGTCATATCTTCTCCTGGGTGTTCAAGCCCAGATAGAGATACATTCCCCAGTCATATTATGAAGCCATTTGGGAGTGATATTAGCCCTAAGGTCCCTGAGAAGTATCACATAATTTGATATTTATATGGCACTTTAGACATTTGAGATCTCTAGGCAATCTGTGAGTTTGGATGGGAAAAAAAATAGATCTTTATTTTCCTTAACCTTTGATTTCCTTTGTAATTTTGTGTATTTTATTTTATGCCTTTAACAACATTCTGAGAAGGGTCCATAGACTACCCCAGACTGCCAACAGGGTTGATACCACAACACAGGTTAAGAACTCCTGCTTCAATCTCCTTTGACAATCTCAACATCCTCCTGTGATTGACTGAGTATCTTTTGTTATTCACATGACAGTTGGGGAAACTCAGCTCCACAGATGGGAAATTTCTTATTTAATATCATATAACTAGTCACCCAAAAGACATGGAATCCAGGCTTCCTGAATCTCAGCACTAGGCTATGATCACATTATCACAATTTCCCTCTCAGGTAAATCTGCAGACCTGGGCTTTCTAAGTGACTCCTCCACTGAAATTCTCTTGCCCTACCTCACACAGTCCTTTAGCTGCTCATATTTTGTTTTATCCTCCCTCTCTCAAACTCTTGCTTCAAAGGTTGCTTCTAATGGCCTTTTGTAATGGAATTTAAATGGAAACTCTTCCCATTCATTAAGAGGCCCATGAGATCCACTTAAGTCACATAGAAGCCTACTTCACATGAGTTTGAATCACATGGAGCTTGGGGTGGGAGGAACGTGCTGAATGGGTGGAGCAGGAAGGGTGGAACAGGAAGAGGCAGAGACTGAGAGAAAATTTGAAGAGATCAGTCAGAGCTAGGAAAGAGGCAAGCAAGCAGGCTGCTGGCTAGTGTGAGCGAGGGAACCTACTTGTGATTTGTTTAATGGAGCTAGTTTGTGGGAAGCCTAGAAGGGGGAAGGATTGGGGATGATGTTGTCCTCTGCATTATTATTGTGGATAGTTATGATGGATTTGACTTTTTGGTGTCTGAATAAATTTTTGATTCTGTCTTCCATGTAGAGAATCTGTGGTATTTCATGATTCAGAATCGCGCCAGGATATTCATGTCCACTGTAGGCACTAAGAATATTGCATTTGCACTACAAATGATAATAAGGATGGGATCACAAAATATCAGGCCTCTATTTGGAGACAGAAAGGCAGAGGAGAGAGACGAAGAAATAGATTTGCCAGGGGATTTGCCTTATTCCTCCCTGGCAAGAGAATAGGTTAAAGGCACTGGACTTTGTGAAAATTGGGAACCAAGACTATAGAAGGAGGAATCCAGAAACTTAGAAAGATGTTTGCAGGGAATACCAATGGAACCAAGGAAAGAAATGGCAGGGGTGTGTAGGAGAGGCTGAGCCTTGCTAACAAATCACTGAATTATATGTAAAAGCAGAGACAAGCTGCTGGAGGAGAAGACTCAGTTAGAAAAGGAATTGGCTAGTTTGCATGAGAAGATTTTATGCTAAAGCATTCAAACTCTCCTTTAGGAGAGCAAGCTGAAGGGTCTCAGGTGGTAGGACAAAAAGTTATTGATGGTTTTGCTCACAGGAGGTGAAAATTTAACAAGAGTAAAATGATTGCAACCCTTGCACAGGCTGAGCTTGACTGCATCCCAACCATAGGCCAGGACAATGCCAGGGAAGAGAATGAAACAAATGAGGGTCCAAAGATTCTGCCAGTACTAAGAAGGAAACAGGAGAATCAGGGAACCCCCACAGTGGTGGGGAGGTAATTGAGGATTTTACTCAGCAGGACGTCACAGATATTTTTAATTGATTCACCCAAATGATGGGAGAATCCTTAATACCTAGAATGGTAAGAATCAGTGAAAAAAATAAATTTCTTCAAGAGAGAAGAGTAAATAGCCAGCAGATTCAAAGACAGAATAGATTGACAAGAAAAGAATTGTTTACTGCTCTATTGAAAGCAGGGGAAGATTTTAGAAGAATAGATGGCATTCCAGCTAACTAACTATATAAAATGTATGAAGGAAAGAGGCTTAATTTTAGACTGAGCAGAGAAGTGGGAGCTGCCCCTACAAATGTTTCTGAAATATTGTATTTAAATTCATCACACCTTCAGGGAGGATGGGAGGTTGGCCAGGCCCCAGATAAGATTAAAGAAAGTATACCTCTGACTAGAATGATGACCCCCCAAACTGCAAATTAGCAAACAGTAAACAATATTGAATGAGGTTATGATAGGGGGTTCATAGACTCCAGAAGCACAACTGACCCTATATCTACCCTGCTTCTGGTTATTGCTCTTTGTTTCATTTTGTTTTTTTGTCTATTCACCTGGATTGTCAGATTTGTTTCCTGCAGTCTTAGTACCCTCCACCTGCAGATGCCTGATTGCATAAGCCAGATGTCACTCCCTGTCCACAACTGTGATATGTTACCCTTGGACCTGGTTCAGCCAAGCTCTAGATGCCAGCAAAAGAACTGACCTCTCTAATGAGACCTCTTGGAACAGGGACAGCTCTACATCCACATTCAATAGGAAGCAGCTATGGAAGAAGAGACCTTTGTCCCTTACCCCAAGATTTTGGGACCCGTTCATTCGAGGGATGAATGATGGGCTGCTTGTGCTAAATCCCCACCCTAAAATATTGTTTTATGTGTTTATTTTGTGTGATCCCTCTTATATTGTTGTAAAGTTCTGTTGACACTAGTTGCCTAAGATATTATTTTACAAGCTTATTTTCTTTTATCCCTGTTACAATTCTGTTGATACCAGTTGCCCCACTGACCTATGTCATGAATATGAAAGATCCTGGAGCTGTACACAACGGTAATTTCAATGCAAAATCTTTCCCATTCATTAATAGACCCATGTAACCTGCTTAAGTCACAAGGAAGCCCAAGTCACATGAGTTTGAATCACATGGAGCCTGTGGTGGGAGGAGCTGCTGAATGGGTGGAGGAGGAAGGGTAGAATAGGAAGGGGTAGAGCTGAAGAAGAATTGAGAAAAAATTTGGAGAGAGCAGTCAGAGCTAGGAAGAATGCAGGCAAGCAGGCTGCTGTCCAGCATCAGTGAAAGAGCTTATTTGTGATTTTGTTTAAGAAAGCCTGCTTGTGATTTGTTTAAGGGAGCTGGTTATGGGAAAGCCTAATAGAGGAAAGCTTGGGGCTAGTCTTGTTCTCCGCAATGTCAATATGTGTAGGCTTTTGTTACTATGGTGGATTTGGCTTTCTGGTGTCTGAATAAATGTTTTGTTTCTGTCTTTCATATGGAAAGTCTGTTGTATTCTGAGATTCAGGATTGCCCTGGTATATTCATGGACATTGTAGGTGTTGTGAATATCACATTGACGCTACACCCTTAGATAATGATTCAGCAGCTAGTTCTGGATTGTAGATATACCAAAGGTTCATATATTAATGACCCTTCCCCAAGCTAACATCATATTCCTCATGAAAAAATCCAACCTCCCTTTCAAAGACTAGCTTGAAATTCTTCTCCTGCAGAAAATTTTCCCTGATTCCTATCAACCAGATATGATCTTTCACTCTTCTGAACTCTCAAAATGTCATTTGAATTTATTTCTCATTTATCATGTTCTACTTCATATTTTCATTATTTGTGTCCCTCCAGCTAGACTGGAACTTGCCTAGGGAGGTGGGGAAAGAGATTGTGACTTATTCACATCTTTATGCACCCTACCACCTATCACAGAGATTAGCACATAGCATTCACTAAAAGTTGAAATTTAAAAGGAAGTAAAATTGGAAAGGGAGATTGCAGCTGAATTCTATGAGTAGCTAACTACCAGTCTATGCAATGGGACTTAATCTAGGCCACGACAAGCTAGTTTAGGTACTAGAGAGAAGGATCAGAGGAAGAAGAGACAACTGAGAAACTATTGAAAGAAGTTACTTGGGATGGCATGAGATTTTGGACCAGAGGGGTAGCCATAGGAACAAAAAAAATCCCATCCATATACAAGATAATGAAAGGAATATTTGGAAGTCTCAGTGGACCTCATTTATATTTATAATTGTATCTTTCTTTGTGGGTTCACTGCTTTGGGTAAGTGCTTTTATCATAGAGTAGGCAATTAAAAAGATGACTGAATTGAATTGGGGAGATTCATAAGACTCAGGATGAGACTTAGTGATTGCTATACCATCATCAGAGAGTGAGAGCACAGCATAATTTCTACCACTACAGAAATAATGAGGCCCCAAGGAAATTCTGCTCCCTCTACCCATAGGCTCCTCTGTTTGATGTACCCAGGGACACCTTTTTGCAGTCGAGTTAAGTTAACTCAAAGGAAGAATGTTTGTTTTCTCCCAAGTGATTGTAACTAGGAACTAAGCCTAACAGCCCTCCTATACAAATGTGTCCCACGATGGCCAGAGATGAAGTCTCCCCAGTATCACAAATGGAAACTTCTAATTAACATCAGTTTTAAAAAATCACAGAGTTCCATGAGAACATGAATGTGATCTTCAAGTTAAGACCACATGCATTTAGGGTAGGTAGTACTCTCATGCCACAGATAGAGTGCAGGACCTAGGAAGATGGGTTCAAATACAGCTTCAGACACTTACTAGCAGTGTAACCCTTGGAAAGCAACTTAACTTCCATTTTCCTCAGTTTCTGCATTTGTAAAAGAGGGATAACAATAGCAACTGCCTCCCAGGGACTTTATCAGGACCAAATGAGTTGATGTAAGTAAAGCACTTTGCAAACCTCAAAACCCCATATAAAAGACAGTTATTTTAGTAATTTTAATAATTAGTGTATGCTATCTAGTCATATGTCTTCTGGAGTGTCTTTCCTTCATGTTTGATAATTGTGTTTCTCTTTATTTTTGGCTTCAGGACTCCATAAGGGCCGAAATATGTCACCTTGGTTTTCCTTTCTCTGGCTTCAACCTGCTTGGTCTGTCTCATAATTGTCTATTTTGAACTGATATTTTCTTTCCCACAAGCAACCTGGACATAACCCTGACTAGCATCATGTGGGACTTGCAAACAAAGTCTATGAGTTACATACATTCAAATGTCATAATTTAAGTCCTCACAGCACCTAACAGCCCATTAACAAAACCTTATTCTGATTAATAACATCATCAGTATGCATCCTTGTGCCAAAATGCAGTGAAGGCCACTCATTCAATTTCGACATGGAGTTTAAATACCATATTAGTGTTGATGATCAAGAAGGAATGGAAGGAGATACACTTAACTTTATACACCACCACCAATTACATCCAGTTTCAGTTAAACAAATGTACATAACTTACATGTAATAATATACTGGTTTTGCCTGAATTTCTTTATTTGTCCATTCACCTAGATATTTGTATAATTATGTTCCCAAAAATATAGTCACTAGTAAGTACACACACTGTTCTATAAGGCACTTGGTATCTCAGAGTTTGAATGAATCTCAAAGATTACCTAGCCAGGGAATCTTAGCATTTTTTTGTATCAAGAAGGTGAAGCCTATGAACCCATTCTCAGAATAATGTATTTAAATTCAAAATACAAAATACATAAGATGAAAAACAACTGTGTCAAAATATGATTATCAACATCTTTAACAATAAAGTTCAGCTACCCCAAGTCATGAGTCTGATCTCTGCCTGAAGATCAATCTCCTGTACAATATTTCTAACAACCACTTTTCTCAACTAACCCAGCAATTACCCTATGTCAGGCACTTGTTATCTCTTGTTCTCAATAACCTGAATGAACTTCCTACCTAAAGGCTCTTAACTCCTATGCATACAACTGACAAAATTATATTCCTAATATATAGTTCTGACCATATCATTCCCCAATTCTATAAACTGCCACAGCTCCCTATCACTCTTAGAATCCAGTATGCTAGCATTTAATGACGTTCATCATCTAGTTCCAGCCCAACCTTTCCAACTTAATTTTATTATACTACTATCTAGTCAAATTCACTTTGTGAACTGACTCCACCTACCACCTCCATGTCTTCCTATAAGCTCTCCCCCAAGTCTTCAAGATACTCCTGTCTTACCAATGCCTATTGCAATACATTGCTTCTTCAAAGCTCAGCACAAATAACAATCTTATATAAAGCCATTTCTGATCCCCCAGCTTCTTGTGCCCTCCCCCAAAATACACTTATAATGCATATTTTTGTATCTATTTAAATATGCATTTTTTTCCTCATATGCTCTCCCTGATAAAAGTAAGCTCCTTGGTGGGAGAGACATTTCTTTTTTGTAGTGCTGTTATGTGAGAGAGTGTCTGGTACCCAGTATTGCTCAATAAATGCTTATTGATTAGTTGATTCAAGAGGTCTATACCAGAAGGCTTCTTGTGACAGGTAACTCATTCCTCCTGAGACAGCTCATTCTACTTTTGGACAGTTCCATTTTCTAGGAAGTTTCACCTTACATCACAATGCAATCTTTCTCTCTGCCACATCTAAGTATTGCTCCTAGCTGTGCTCTCTTGTACAACACAGAATAAGTTTTGTGTCACACACCAACCCTCAAAAACATGAAGACTGTCATACTATGTCAAGCCTTCTCTCTTAAAAATTCTCAATTAAAATTGTCAGCTCTTTAAAATGAAATTAACATAGTATGGTTTCTGGTGCTCCCTGATTACCCTATGATTGATGGACTTTGACTTGCAAATGTCCTTCCAAAGATGTGGCAGTTTGGGAGGTGGAGCCAAGATTGTGAAGTAAAGGCAGGACTCACCTGAACTCTCCCCCAAACCACTACAAATACCTCTAAAAACCACCCTAAACAAATTCTAGAGCAGCAGATCCCAGAACTAGCTGGAGTGAAATAAATTTCCAGTCCAAGACAACTAGGGCGGTCAGTGGGTAAGTTTGGTTGCACCAGGGTGAGAGAGGATCACATTCCAATTTAGTCCACACAGGATCCAGCAAACCTGAAGAAGGCCTCAGAATGACTGAATCACTAGCATCAGTGGTAGTTTCCAGACCTCACAGCCCACAGACTCCAAAGACAACTTAGAAGGTCAGGAGAAAAGACCTGTCACAACAGGGTGAAAGTGGAAGGCAGTCCCATGCAGATCACACCAGCAGCCACAGCTACAGCAAAACAGGAGCAAGCCTTATAAGTGACTGAATTAGCAACAGCATTGGCAGTGGCAGTAGCTGCTTCCAGACATCTCAGCCCACAGACTGAGGGTCAAACAGCTAGTCAGAAGGAGATTACAAGGTCTTTTTGCTAGCACCGAGGCCAAACTGTGCTTTGTCCATATTCAGAAGCAGGTCACAGTCTTGAGTGTCAGTCCCAGACACTAGCACAGAAGAGTTTGTGGTCACAGTGGAAGGGGGGCTCTCTTCACAGTTTCAGAGCAGAAAATATTGCTTGTGGTCACTCACAGAACAGAGCACAAGCCAGGAGAGTAGTAAACATAACCACTTAGACCACATCACCTTGGAAGAATGGAAGACTTACAGGTCCCTAGAAGTATCTTTGAAAACACCTGCACAAAACCCCCAAAGACTGGAACAATGTGCCCTCCACTCTGGAAGCAGAGCCCTACTTTAGCAAGTAGAAAAAACTCAAGTAATAGGCTAGGAAAATGAGCAAACGACAGAAAAATTTGACTATAGAAAGTTATCGGTGACAAGGAAGATCAAAAGGCACTCTCAGAAAAAGACAAAGTCAAAGTTCTTATATTCAAAGTCTCTAAGAAAAATATGAATTGGTATCAAGTCATGGAAGAGCTCAAAAAAATTTTAAAAATCAAGCAATAGAAATAGAGAAAAAAATTAGAAAGAGAAATGAGGCTGATGCAAGAAAATCATGAAAAATGAGTCAATAGGTTGGTAAAGGAGATACAAAACAAAATACTGAATAAAATAATACCTTAAAAACAAAATAGGTCAAATAGTAAGAGGTGCAAAAAGTCAAAGAAGAGAAGATTGCCATAAAAGATACAACTGGTCAAACGAAAAGGGAGGCCCAAAAACTCACTTACGAAAATAATTCTTTAAAAACTAGAATTGAGCAAATGGAAGATAATGACTTTATCAGAAATAAAAAGACAATAAAAACAAAAATAATGAAAAAAATAGAAAACAATGTGAAATATCTTGTTAGAAGAGAAACTGACCTGGCAAATAGTTCCAAGAGAGATAATTTTAAAATTATTGAACTATACAAAAGCCATGATCAAAAAAAAAAAAAAAAACCCTGATGTCATCTGTCAAGAAATTGTCAAGGAAATCTGCCCTGATATTCTAGAACTAGAGGGTAAAATAGAAATTGAAAGAATTCACTCAATACCTCCTAAAAACGATCCCAAAATGAAAAATATCATGAATATTGTATCCAAATTTAAGAGGTCCCAGGTTAGCAAGAAAATATTGAGGCAGACAGAAATAGTTCAAGTACTGGGGAAACAAGTCAGAATAACACAAGAATTAGCAGCTTCTACATTAAGAGATTGAAGGGCTTGGAATATAATATTTTGGAGGACAAAGGAGCTAGGATTACAACCAAGAATCACTTTCCCTGAGAAACTGAGTATAATCCTTCAGGGGAAAATGGATGTTCAAGAAATAGAGGACTTCCAAGCATTCTGGATGAAAAGATCAGAGTTGAACAGAAAGTTTGACTCTCAAATAAAAGACTCAAGAGAAATGTGAAAAGGTAAAGAGAAAAGGGAAATCATAAGGGACTTAATAACATTAAACTGTTTATATTCTTACATGGAAACATGCTATTTGCAAATCATAAGACCTTTCTCATTATTAGGGTACTAAAGAGGATATATAGACAGAGGGCAGAGGATTGAGTTTTATTTGAAGGGATGGTATCTAAAAAAATAAAACTAAGGGGTGAAAGAAAAATGTACTTGGAGAAAGAGAAAGGGAGAGTTAGAATAAATTACCTCAAAGAGAAGAGGCAAGAAAAAATTTTTATACTAGAGGGGAAGAGGGGAGAAATGAGGGAGAAAGACTCAACCTTACTCTCAGAATTGGCTCAAAGAGAGAATAACATACTCACTCAGTTCGATGTTGAAATATATATAACCCAACAGGAAAGTAGAAGAGGAAGGTGATGGGGGCAGGCGAAGTGATAGAAGGGAGCATAGATTTGGGGAGGGGACTTTTAGATAAAAAGCACTTTTGAAGATGATCATGGGGAAAAGAGAAAGAATTGAATAAACAGGACAGGGAAATTAAACAGAGGAAATAGAGTTAGTAACAGTAATTGTGAAAAAAATGGAGGTGAGTGGGGTAGAGCCAAGTAAAAACAGGGACTTCCAGAGCTCTCCCCACAAACCCAACCAAAAACCTGTAAAAACTGAGTCTAAACAAATTCGGGAGCTGCAGAAACCACAGAATGACAGAGTGAAGTAAACCTCCAGCCCAAGAAAACCTGGAAGGTCAAAAAGAAGCATCTATTGGGCCACACTGGGAGCAGAGCACAGTGCAGCATGGGCCCACCAGCATATATGGGTCCTGACCAGGCCCAGGGGGACTAAATATCTGGCACCTGTGGCAGTTTCCAGACTTCATCATCCCAAAATGCCAAGGAAAAATTGGAAGGTCAGTGGGAAAAACCTGTGGGAACTGTGTGAGAGAATACAGAGGTCTGGCCCAGACCCCAGGGCAGCAGAGAGGGTGAAGGAGTCCATGGAAGCCACAGCAGCAGCAAAGGCAGTGGCAGTGACTGTTTCTGGAACTCTAGGCCCACAGATTGTAAGGGGATTGAGTGATGGACAGTAAACCCCTTCACCCCCACTGGAAGCAGAGAACTACCTTAATAAAGAGGTCAAAAGTTAAGTAAATGACTGGAGAAATGATCAAAAACTGGAAAAAGAATTAGACTATAGAATCTTACTTGGGTGACACAGAACACCAAACTATACAAAGAGAAGACAACAAAGTCAAAGTTCATACATCCAAAGCCTCCAAGAAAAATATGAATTGGTCTCAGGTGATGGAAGAGCTCAAAAAGGATTTTGAAAATCAATTAAGAGACATAGAGCAAAAATTGGGAAGAGAAATGAGAGTGATGCAAGAAAATCATGAAAAACAACTCAACTGTTTGCTGAAGGGGACACAAAAATTGCTGAAGAAAATATCACCTCAAAAATAGACTAACCCAAATGGCAAAAGAGATCGAAAAAACCAGTGAGGAGAATTCCTTAAAAAGCAGAATTGGCCAGATGGAAAAGGAGGTCCAAAAGCACAATGAAGAAAATAATTCCTTAAAGATTGGAATGGAGCACAGTAAATTTAATGACAATAAAAAATCAAGAAATTATAAAACAAAACCAAAGGAATGAAAAATGGCAGACAGTGTGAAATATCTCCTTGGAAAAACAACTAAACTGGAAAATAGATCCAGGAGAGACAATTTTAAAATTGTTGGACTACTTGGAAGTCGTGTTCCAAAAAGGGGCCTATATATCATCTCATAAGAAATTATCAAGGAAAACTGCCCTGATATTCTAGAACCAAAGAGTAAAATAGATATTGAAAGAATTCACTGATCACCTCTTGAAGAAGATCCTAAAAGGAAAACTCTTAGGAATATTGTAGCTAAATTCCAGCACTCTCAGGTCAAGGAGAAAATATTACAAATAGCCAGAAAGAAGCAATTAGAGTGCTTTGGAAACACAATCAGGATAACAGAAGATCTAGTAGCTTCTGCTTTAAGGAACTGAAGGGCTTGGAATATGATATTCCAGAGATCAAAGGATCTAGAATGAAAACCAAGAATCACCTACCAGGCAAAACTTAGTATAATCCTCCACAGGAAAAATGAATATTCAGGAAATAGAGGACTTTCAAGCATTCTTGACGAAAAGATCAGAGCTGAATAGAAAATCTGACTTTCAAATACAAGACTCAAGAGAAGTGTGAAAAGGTAAAGGGAAATCATAAGGGACTTAATAACATTAAACTGTTTATATTCCTACATGGAAAGATAATATTTGCAATTCGTAAGACCTTTCTCATTATTAGGGTACTAAAGAGGATATGAAGACAGAAGGCAGAGGTGTAATTTCTATATGAAGAGATGGTATCTAAAACATAAAATTAAGAGGTGAGAGAGAGGAATGTACTAGGAGAAAGAGAAAGGAGAGTTAGAATAGAGTAAATTACCTCAAATAAAAGAGGCAAGAAAAAGCTTTTTCAGTGGAGGGGAAGAGGAGGTAAGTGAGAGGGAAAGAGTGAACCTTATTCTCATAGGATTTGGTTTAAGGAGGGGTTAATGTGCACACTAAATTTGGCATGAAAATCTATCTCATACTACAGGAAAATAAGAGGGAAGGGATTAAGTGAGGTGGGGTTTATGGAGGATGATAGAAGAGAAGGCAAATGGAAGGAGGGGGTAATTAAAAGTAAACACTTTTGAGGAGGGACAGGGTCAAAAGAGAGAATAGAATAAATGGCTGACAGGAAAGGATGGAGGGAAATATAATTAGCCTTTTACAACATGACTAATGTGGAAGGGTTTTGCATGACTACAAATTTGTAACCTAGATCGAATTGCTTGCTGTGTAAATGGAGGTGGAAGGAGAGAGAGGAAGGGAGAGAAGTTGGAACTCAAAGTTATAAAAGCAAATGTTAAAAATGTTTTTACATGCAACTGGGAAATAAGACATACAGGCAATGAGGTAAAATATCAATCTTGCCCTACAAGAAAATAGAGGGGAAAGAGATAAGAGATGGGAGGGGTGTGATAGAAGGGAGGACAGACTGGGTGAAGGGGTAATCAGAATGCATGCTGTCTTGGGGGGAGGGGAGAGGAGAGATGGAGAGAAAATTTGGAACTCAAAATCGTGTGGAAGTGAATGTTGAAAACTAAAAATTAATTAATTAATGAAAAAACAGCTAATAAAAGGAGAAAAAATTGAATCAGAATGCAGAATGAAGCAGTCTATTTTCTCTTCTGTTATGTTTTGTTTGGATTTGATTTCTTTCATGGGTTCTCCCATTCATTTTAATTTATCTATGTAACATGACTAACGTGAAAATGTGTTTGATAAGAATGTATGTGTACAACCCATATAAGATTGCATGCCTTGAGAAGGGAATTAGCATGGAAGGAAAGAAAATTTAAAACTTATTGAAGTGATTGTTGAAAACTGAAAACAAATAAATTAATTTTTGAAAAAAGAAAAATATTTTAAGCAAGTTTCTCAAACATGTAGAGAACTGAGTCAAACTGATAAAAATAAGAGCCATTCCCCAAATGATAAACAATCAAAAGATAAAAGTTTTAAGATGAAGTAATCAAAACTATTGCCACATGAAAATATATTCTATCTCATTATTGATTGGAGAAATAAAAAATAAAACAATTCTGAGGTACTACTTTATGCCCTTTGTGATATTGCTAATAGGACAGAAAAAGTAAATGACAAATGTTGGGAGGGATCTGGAGGAAATGATACATTAATGCACTGTTGGTGGAGTTGTGAAATAATTCAAATATTCTGTAGATCAGAGCTTCTTAAACTGTGATTACCCCATATGTGGTCACATAATTGAATGCGAGGATCACAAAAAATTTGGCAACAGTAAAAAGTTTCTGAACACATAATGAACAAAAATTAATTCAAAATCAAACATGTAGTGAATCTGAGGTGTTTCTGGCAGGGATTGCCCATTTTGCAATGCACAACTTGACTTCAGTCTTGATTCTAAACATAAAACATTAGCACTTTGCTCTGCACATGCCATCACATGACACAAGGCCAAGGAACACTGCCAGAAATACCTGGGTTCAGATTCAAGACTATTATGTATTATGAATTTCAGGGCTTTTACTGTTAGTATGAAATTGTTAAATGAATTTTGTCTTAGCATTAGGACAGAATTTCCAACAATTTCTAAAATGTCTCTAAATAAATTTCTGCCATTTTCTACTATGTATTTCTGTGAAGTGGCATTCTCAGCACTGACAATTATCAAATCAAAATGTCAACCAATTCTGAAAGACATTTAAGATACTCTATGTCCTGCAGTGTCTAATATTACAGCAGTATTTAATTCTTTATATAAAAATAAACAAGGACATCCATCTCATTAGCATACAAATTTCTTTTCATCTCTAGTAAATGATAAAATTATATGCATACCTAATAATTGTTGTAAAATAAATGTCTTTATGATTTCTTATCACTAAGTGCTTGATTTTTATACCAATTTTATATACCTGTATACCTGGGGTCATATAAAAATTTCTTGGGCAAAAAAGAGGTGGAGAGTTGAAAAAGTTTAAGAAACCTTGTTATAAAGCTATTTAGAACTATGACCAAGGGGCTATAAAATCATCCATGACTTTTGACCTAGAAATACCACTACAAAGTCTATATTCCAAAAGATATAAAAAACAAAAATCTTAGTCATGCAATAGCACAGGGATTTTCCACTTCCCAAACCAGGACACCTTAATTTTAGAGCCCTACAAAAAGAATACATAGCAGGGAATGGCCTCCTAGTATGGCAGCTATGGCCCCCTATTAGCTTATTCAATTGTATAGCCTTGTTGATTGACTAGACGAGTGATAGTATTCTTATGGAAGGCTTTGGAGAAGAAGAGAGTGATCTATCTGTCCTATTTTCTCTGCTTGAGAACTGTTTTTGTACTTTTGTAGACGCCTCCTAAATTTCCTCCCTGCCTCAAATCTCCATGTTCTCCAAACAATCTACCACACAGCTACCAAAGGTGTTTTCCAAAAACAAGGGTTCTAACCATGTTGCTTCCTTACTCACAGAAGCTCCAGTTTTCCTATTTCACCTAGGAAAACATACAAATTCCTCTTTGGTCATGAAAGCCCTTAAGAATTTGGCTTCAACCTCTCCAGATTTGTTATACTGTCTTCCCTCTTAATGCAACAATTCAATCAAACTGACCTTGTTGTTCCCTACTGTGGAATTCATTCTCTCATCACTGCCTGTGTCTTTGTACCAGCTGCCCCCACACCACCATGCCTAGAATGTACTCCCTCCTCCTCTTCACCTTATAGAATCCCTCATCCTCATAAAAGATCAGTTTTAATGCCAACTCCTATATGAGACAACTAATAGTGCCTCTACCCAATTACACTTAGTATACACTTAGTAGCACTTATACGTTGTTTCCAGTGATGAAATACTTGAGGTCAGGGACAGTTTCATTTTTGTCTTTGCATTCTCAGTTCCACCCACAGTTCCTGGCACACAGCAGTAATTCAATAAATGCTTATTGATTGATTGATTGATTGGAATCTCAGGAATATTTGTCAAAAAGTGGAGACCTGAATCTCTTTCATGACTCTATATACAATCAGTCTCTGAGTACAGGATCTCCTGCACTAGATACACAATCTGATGGATTAGTTGACAAGGTCAATAATATTCACCAAATTGAATATTTATTGGGCATCCAACTTGACCCTGATTAAAATTGGGAATGATTTGAAGTTGACTTTCTGAGCATGGTAAAACTTGAATGAATACTATTGAATGAATCATATGTACCTTTTGGGTTGTACAACACCTCAAATGCTTTTCAGAGGTTTTCAAAACCTCCTCTGAGACCTATTGTATTAAGGGACAATAGCTCAACTTGGTGATATCTTGATATTCCCAGAACCCTCTTCAGCACATGAAATGGGTAGGTGCTCTCTTAGAGTACTTACACCAGCTCCGATTTGCTAATTTGGGTTTGTAAAAATTGAAGAAAATTATAAAGAAATATAATTCATGGAATATATAGTAAGTTGGCACAAATCCATGTAAGATAAAGGCCATACCACACAGAGGGGACCCTCACCCCCACAAAGGAGCTATAATGGTCTCTCTGCTTTATGGAATGCCATAGTCACTTTCTCCCTGGGTTCTGTATCCTGACAGTACTGTTCAGCAATCTGTTAAAAAAAAAAAAAACAGGCTTTTCAGTGGACATAGGAGAGAGAGGGTTCATTTAGCAAACCGAGAAACTAGATCACCTTAGCTTGCATAGTTAGACATGTTTGGATTCATTAAAACAAAATGGAAAATGATATATGTCCTCAGTCTCAGGTGTTGACCTTTAAAGTATGATGGCATCTGCACACAAGGGAGAAATAGTCTCAAATGATCTTAAGCTCATATTTGTCTATCCTTCCTGGTGATGCTCAATGGTCAGTGATGTGAATCTGTGATGACATTCTCTTGGTGGACCATGTGAGCTTGTACTGGACCTTATATGTAAGAATAATTTTGGAAACTATAATTTCAAAATGATTTTGACCAGTATGTCATCACATGAAATATGTGGTCAGACCCAGGATCCAGTGAGGCAGCCATCAAACTTACCATTACTTAGTTGATAAACCTAGTAGCCTGATGATAAAAATTATCTTTCTCAATTCATATACACCCTACCATATTTATTATAACAGCTTCACCTTGATGAGAAACTAAACTATCCAAATTCCTTTCAAATTCTGATAATTGTGGATCAGTAAAAAGAATACGTCAGAATCAAAATAGTAAAAAAAATCAATAGAAAGAATACCCATAGAAGTATTGGGGCTCCCTCTAGAACTGAGGGGATTTACAGGGCTAAAGGACCACAGTGAGAATATCAAAGCAGTGTACAATGTGTGTGCTTCAGAATTGGTAGAGGTCTTGCTCCTACACTACTTAACCAAATAATAGTCTTATGCTTAGGGAGTCACTATTTGGGGAGTGATGATGGTCATTCTTTGGGGAGTGATGATGTTTATATTTTTAATTTTGTAGAGGAAGCTGAGTTAATTAGACAAAAGAAGTAACCAACACATGGGATACTTGTGCCATATTGGCATAGGGCACTAACATCTTCAGAATAGAATCCTAAACTTCTAAGAAACTGGATAAAGTGTCAATTCTCTTATAGTTCTTGACTGGTAGCTCCTTAGACTTGAATAACTTGAGACTTCCACTTGATTAATACTAGTTCTCCTGCTCAACTAAGCCTCTTGCATGCTGGTGGCAGCACGTATCCACTTGTGTGTGGGGGGAGAGGAACTCAAAATGAATTCTGTCTAGTCCTCCTCTTGTCTCAAGTCTTGCTTTCTCTTACCTCAGTCCACAATTAACTTGCCCATGTATTTTTCCTAATTACTACCACATGTCAGCTATGCCTCAGGGAGAACACAACACCAAAGTCTTGAATTCTGATTCTGTCATTTAATGCTCCTGTTTCTTCCTCTTCACATTAGACAACATGGTAGGACGAAGGAGAGTGAAAACATGAGGATAATATAGAGGTTGAAGACCTGAGTGACTAGAGAGAAGGTGGTGCTCACAAAAGAAAGCTCAAAAGATAGGAGGTTTTGGTTGCAAAGATACTGAGTTCTGTTTTGAACATGATGGATTTCAGATGCCTGCTCTGTACCGGACAAAATACAGGCCCCATCTGAAATATAGTGCTAATTCTGGAGACCACGCTGTAAGTTTATTGACAAGAAGAAAGTAATGTGGATGATCAGGGATTAGTTGAGGAGTGCACCTTTTTTTACCTTCTAGAAATAAGACTTTGTGGAAACATAAGAAATACCTTCAAATATCTGAAAGCCTTTTATATGGAGTAAAGTTTTGACTTATTCTGTGTAACTAAAATGGAATTTATAGTAAAGTAAATTTTTGATTAATTTACCAAAGAAATTTCCAACAATTTGAGCTATTTGAAAATAGAATGAATTGCTTTGTGAAGTAGTGAGTTATTGACTATGTCCAAAAAAGAGACTGACCACTTGTCAGAGATCTTTTTGACAGAATTTATATATCTTATAAGGGGAAGGGGAAGGAAGACTAGAAAAACTGTAAGATTCCATCTAAATCCAAGATTCATATAATCATAGAAGGAATTAGAAGTAGAATACTAAATTAGAAAGGGACCCTAGAGATCATCTAATTCAATACTCTTTTTTGAAAAGAAAAATCTCAGGCTCTTACAGGGGTGGTGACTTGCCAAAATGATAATGAGTGGCCAAGTCAGATCTAGAATTCTAGTCACTTCCATGTATTAACATGAAAACCATAGGAAAGAAAAATAGAGCAGAGACATTATTCCACATTTATTGTTAATAAAGAGCTATGCGTATAAAATCTCAGAAGTTTATGAATTTGGTAAATATTCCCACCACAGTCCCAACTTAGAACTCCATTGGGACAGAAGAACCAGGTCCACCCTATCTTGTCCAAGGACCAACAGTCCCTTTTTCTACCTTGTCTATTTCAGGAAGAATTCCTCTGTGTGCTCAATTGTTGACTGGTTATGAATTTCCTATTACCTAGAGGAAAGAAAAAGGAATAACAGAGCCAGGATTTTAAGTGATAGTGCCTGAGATCTTTACAAACCTTCCAGGTAAGGCTTGGGAAAAAGTAACTAGAGCAAAGCTTCAAACACATATACACATGCACACACACACACACACACACACACACACACAACTCATGTTCAGACAGAAGTATTCACATTTAAGAGTATTGAATTGAGACAATATTAGTTCATAAGATCATAAAATTAGATCTTAGAACACATATTTAGAATTGATTGGGACCCTAGAAACCATTTAGTAAAACTACTTCATTTTAAAAATCAGGAATTGAGGTGCACAGAGTCTCAGTGATTTTTTTGATGTCACACATATACTAGATAGTAAATAGTAAAGAGCTGAACCTAGGTCACCAAGCTCTAAATCTAACTTGCTTTACTATTTTATACAGTTGTAACTGATAAAAAAAAAAAAAAAAAAAAAACTAAGGTTCATATTTGAAAAGCATTTTAAAGTGATCATTCAAAATAATACTTTTAGCTCATAAGTATAGTTAACCCCACATGTTACAAACCAAGGTTCATGGAGACTGAGGCTTACTCAAGGTCATAGAGTTAAAAAGCAGTAATGCTTATCAAATTAAATATTAAAATCTAAGTCTTCAGATTCAAAGTACAGTGTCTTCACTATATACCTCACTGTTCTTCTATCATATAGTTTGCTTAATTTAAAAAAAATTAGGAGGGTCACATTTTATTTAGTATGTGAACTTTTTTAAAACTATAAAATAACTTATCAAGTTGGTATGTTTGGCTGCTTCATAGAATGATAATGTTAAAATAAAAGGCAGCAGTATAAAATCAATAGTTATGAACTGAATCTCAACTAAATATCTACTTTGTGTATTAGGTCCAGGGAACTGAAGCAAATATCACTAAAAAAGTTTATCTGGCTATATTTAGCTACGTCTACCTACCTATTTGTCTCTCTGTCATCTATTCTTTGAATCTGAGTTTGTGAATTCATCATTTCATGAAATTATCAGAAGACAAAATTTCTTTGAGTGAAAATTTCACTTGGTTTTTCACTTCTATAACTTACATTCTGACGCTGACTAAGCATGTTTCCAAAAGAACTGGGGGATCAGCATGTTGCTCATCTCCTGATAAAATGGTGATATAATCAGAGTGCAAAATAAAGCATGTTTTTTGGACATAGCTACATGGGAATTCGTTTTGTGTCATTGTACATTTGTTACAGAAGTTTTCTTTCTCCTTTTTTCTATGGTTTCTGTGGAATGAAACAATAAGAAAAAGTGTTCATTGAAACAAATGATATGTAATTTAAAATAAAATTAAACATTTTGGGAGAGAACACTTATAGTCTTGCAGAGTCACCTGAGGATATACTAAAAGGTTAAGTACCTATAGTCACACAGATAGTATATATGAGACATTTGATTTAAGTAAATCTAGGGCTTCCTGACTCCAAGGCAGACTCTCACTATCAATAATAGCTTGCATGAATTTCAAGAAAAGTTCTTAATCATGAGAAGGTGAAGTGTACAAGTGTGAATAAGGGTGAGAAGGATGCAAAATTTAAATGTTCAACTCATCACAGGAATGTCACAAATGTATGTCCTTTGTGAATATTGTAAAATCTGTTGATATTATCAATTGCTAAGTGAGCCCATTATTTGTTTCTTCATGCAGAACAACTTACCTTACTTCTTTATTTATTGACTTTAAGTCAGTTCTGCAAGCATAACCAAATGCTCAGTTTCCTGATATGAGCATTTGAATATTAGTCGAAAAGGTTAGACTAACTAACTTTGCAGTTAAATACTACCAAATAAAGAAATATCTTAGATTGGGAAGCATGCAAGAAAACTAGTTCCTTCTACTTATGTGATTACTAATGTAACTATTTAAACTCTATTATTCTTTGTTTATGTACCTATATTTTTTCTCTGGCAGATATGAACAGAGAAAACCAAACCATTATTTCTGAATTCCTTCTCCTGGGGCTCTCCAGCCAGCCAGAACAGCGGCGAATTCTCCTCTGGCTTTTTCTGTGTATATTTCTTGTCACTGTGACTGGGAACATGCTTATCATGCTGGCCATTGGTTTGGATGCCCGACTACACTCACCTATGTACTTCTTTTTGGCCATCCTCTCTTTTGTTGACATTTGCTTTTCATCAGTTACACTTCCCAAGATGTTGTTAAACCACGTAATAAGAAGCAACTCTATCTCTTATGTGGAGTACATGATGCAGGTGTATTTCTTTATTACTTTTGTAAACATGGATGTGTTTCTTCTGGTGGTAATGGCTTATGACCACTACATGGCCATTTATTGCCCACTTCACTACACCACAGTCATGCACCCTGCCCTTTGCATCCTTCTGGTGGCCATATCCTGGATCATCACTAATCTGCATGCCCTCTTACACACCCTACTAATGGTTCAATTGTCCTTCTGTGCTGACAACACCATTTCCCACTTCTTCTGTGATCCCTATGAAATTCGAAAGCTCTCCTATTCAGACACCTACGTCAGTGATTTGATGGTGTTCATTGTTGGTGGGATGGTATTTGTCACCCCATTCATATGCATTCCATCTCTTATGTCTTCATATTCTCCAATGTGATGAGGATCTTGCCTACACAAGAAATACAGAAATTCCTGTCCAATTGTGGTTCCCACCTCACTGTGGTTTCCCTCTTCTATGGGGCCAAAATGGGCATCTATCTGTGCCCCTCATCCTCATACTCACCTGTGGACCCAGTGGCCACAGTTATCTTTACTGTGGTTTCACCCATGCTTAACCCCTTTATCTATTGCCTGAGAAATCAGGACATGAAGGCAGGTGTGCAGAGCCTGATTCTTCCAAAAGTGATTTTGCAAATGCCTTAGAATCATAGAACTCAATTTCCTTCAGGAAACATTTAGTATCAGGATGGAGTCAAGATGGCAGCATAGAAAGACGTACATACTTTAACTCTTCCCCCATAGCCCATAAAATACCTGTAAAGAAAGACTCTCAACAAATTTTAGAACAGCAGAAGCCCCAGAAAGTTGGAGTGGAGGAGATTTCCAGGCCAGGGTGACCTGGAAGGCTGATGGGAAAGGTCTGTCGTGCCAGATGTGGAGCAGAGCCCAGCCCAGCCTCAGCCGCATGACTCTGGGAGGAGCAGGACCAAAGCAGGCTTCTGGAATGAAATCCCTCATATTCAAGAACCAGAAGGCAAAATAAATATTGAAAGAATCCACAAATCACCTCTTGTAAGACACCCGAAAAAAGAAACTCCTAAGAATACTGTGGCCAAATTTCAGAGTTCCCAAGTCAAGGAGAAAAGATTGCAAGAAGCTAGAAAGAAATAATCCAACTATTGTGGAAATACAATCAGGATAACACAGTATCAGGCAGCTTCTACATTAAGGGATCGAAGTGCTTGGAATAAGATATTCCAGAAATCAAAGGGACTGGGATTAAAACCAAAAATCACTTCCTCAGCAAAACTGAGTATAATATTTCAGAGGAAAACATGGTCATTCAATGATATAGAAGACTTTCAAGCTTTCTTGATGAAAAGACCAGAACTGAAAAGAAAATCTGGCTTTCAAACACAAGAATCAAAAGAAGCTTGAAAAGGTAAACAGGAAAAAGAAATCATAAAGGACTTTCTAAAGTTGAACTGTTTACATTCCTGCATGGAAATATAATATTTGTAAATCTTGAGAATTTTCTCAGTGTTTGGGTTGGTGGAGGGATTATACACACACACACACACACACACAGAGAGAGAGAGAGAGAGAGAGAGAGAGAGAGAGAGAGAGAGAGAGAGAGAGAGAGAGAGAGAGAGAGAGAACAGGTTGAGTTGAATCAGAAGTAATGATATCTATAAAAAATAAAATTTAGGGGTAAGAGAAGAATATATTGGGAGGAGAAAGGGAGAAATGAAATGGGACAAACTATCACTCATAGAAGAGATAAGAAAAATATGTTTCAATGGAGGAGAAAAGGGAGGAGATGAGAGGGGAAAAGTGAAGCTTACTCTCATCACATATGACTTAAGGAGGGAATAACGTGATCACTCAAATTGGTATGAAAATCTAGATTACACTATAGGAAAGTAGGGGAGAAGGGGTCAAGTGGGATGATGGGGATGATAGAAGGGAGGGCAATTGGAAGAAAGGAGTAATTAGAAGGAAACACTTCGGGGAAGGAACAAAGTCAAATGAGAGAATAGAATAAATGGGGGACAGGGTAGGAAGGAAGGAAATATAGTTGGTCTTATACAACACAACTATTATGGAAGTCTTGTGCAAAATGACACATATATAGCCTGTACTGAATTGCTTGCCTTCTCAGTAGGGATGGATGGGGAGGGAGGAAGGGAGGGAAGTTGGAATTCAAAGTATTAGGAACAAATGTTGAGAATTGTGTTTGCATACAATGGGAAATAAGAAATATGGGTAATGGGGTATAGAACTCTATCTTGCCCTACAAGAAAAGAGAAAAGATAGGGATAAGGGAATGTTGGGGTGTGATAGAAGGAAGGGCACATTGAGGGAAAGGTTGATCAGAATACAAGGTTTTATGACCTGGGGCAAGGGGAGAGATGGGGGGAAAAACTGGAACTCAAAATTTGTGGAAATGAATGTTGAAATCTAAAAATAAATAAATAAAACCAAGCATATCCATAGCATAGCATAACAAAAAAAGATGACTGCACATAAACCTGTGAAAAAAATGAAAAAATGAAAAAAATATTTAGTATCAGCCAAAGTATTTTTAAGCACTTATTCTATATCAAGTCCTGTACAAGGAGCTGGGGCAACAAAGTCAAAAATAAAATTATCCCTCCCTCAAGAAATTTACACTTTATTGGAGTAAACAAGATAGATAGATAGATAGATAGATATAAATTAACATAAAACATACACAAAGGAAATATATATTACTTTAAAGGGGCATTAGAAGCTGGTAGATTCAGGAAAGCTATTAAGTTAAAAATGGCATCTGAGCAGAGCTTCAAAAAAAAGTCATTCTAAGGTTAGAATACAATATTTTACAAAACTTCTCTTTATCCTGAAGGTGAATTATTAAATATGGCTTACTTCCTATAAAAGTAAGTAATGCAAAGATGAGGGAGCATACAGGACAACTAGTGCAAAGGCATAGAGATAGAAGATGGAATGAGATGCATGGGGAATAGGATGTATGTTGGTTTGTTTGCAGTGTAGGGGGTGAAAAACATTGTGGAAAAACAGGTGGGAACATGATCACAATGGACTTGAAATACCAAGCCACGAAATTTGTCCTAGAACAAGGGTTATACACCTTTTTTTGGCATTCTGGTGAAGCTTATGGATCCCTTTTCAGAATAAAGTTAATAAATACATAAAATGCATAGAATTACAAAGGAAACTAATTGTACTGGACAAAAGGTATCAAATATATGCAAATATATGTCACGTATGAATATGTGTGTGTCCATATGTATTTTATCTATGGCAGGGCTCAAATGCCTATCCTAGAGGGAGAAGAGAGCTACCAGAAATTTTTGAAAAGGGGAATACAATAGTCAAAGCTTTGCTTTGGTAATATCTCTTTAGCAGTAGTTTGGGAAGATGTGTTGGAGACATCAGAAACTTGAGGTAGGAAGACTTTTCAGGAGGCTATTGAAAAAATCAGTATCAACTAGGGTCACAGCAATGGGAGTAGAGAAATGGCAATGGATGCTAGAAATATTATGGTGGTAAAATCAGTAACACTTGGTAACCAGTTGGATATAGAGAGGGTAAAGTAGAGTAAAGAATAAAGTATGACAACAAGTATGCAAACCTGAGTAAGTGAAGTGATGGTAATACCTTCAAATGATGCCAGTCGGTCAATAACCATTTATTAAATGCCTACTACATGCCAGGCACTCTGCTAAATGTTGAGGATACAAACAAAAATAAAAGATAGTCCTTTCCCTCAAGGAGTTCACAATCTAATGGAAGACACAATATTCAAACTGCTACGTACAAACAAGCTATATAAAAGTTAATTTAGAAATAATGAACAGAAGGAAGGCAATAGAAATAAGAGAGATAAGAAAAGGTTTCCTATAGAAGGTGAAATTTTAGCTGAGAATTAAAGGAAGCCAGGAAGGCAGAGATGTGAGAGATGGGTTGGACGAGGATATGGAGTTCTGCTATGGAATATATCGTTTGAGATCTACATCTTCCTATGCCTTTCTGCATGCTCCTGTTCTACCTGACCCTGGAAGACCTGTGTGTCACCTCCACCACAGTGAGCAGAGGTCTCCATGCCCAAATAATAGGATATCAGGCATACCTATGCAGCGTACATGACTCTGGTCTTCTTTGTTATGATTGCAAGCACCATGGACAGCAATGTTTTAGCTATATAGTAGTCTTTCCCAGTGAGGTTTCAGCAGGGTCTAAAGGCCAGGAGGGATGAAAAGACAGAGGCCCTGCAATGTAAATGGGGCAGGTTTCAGATTCAGAATAAATATTTCAGACTTTAGGAAGGGTCTGAAGCTTGAATAGCTTCATCATATGAAGAGATCAACAAAGGACCAGACTGCATTTATACTTTTGTCCTTAGCTACTCTTCTGCAATAAACAAGTTATCTTTCCAATGTTGATAAAAATTATTAGAACTTAACTGTTCTTTCAATAATCTATTCATTCTTTCAATTAACCCAGATGCTTGTTGTTTAATACAAAATATCTCTTCATTTCATCAACTTTGAACAGAATTCTCTACATCAATAAAATGACAAAAATTATTTTTTAATTATTGTTTTGAAGAAGGAGGATGATGAGAACGAGAATAAATAGGAGGAGGAGGAAAAAGAGAAGAAGAAGGAAGGAAGATGAAGATGAGAAGAAAAGGAGAAGAATGAAAAGGAAGAGGAGGAGGACATGACAAATATATCAAAGAAATGTAAAGATAGTTCAGAAGTCTAACTTTTCTGCACTGATGACAGCCCTAGAGGCATGAGACCAAGACTGAGTAAGTAGGATGCCTGGGTTCTCTACCCAAGACATGCAGATTGATTTCCCCAAGGTGATTCGTAATTGACTCACTTTCCCTCCTTGAACATATCTTCTTCCCACTAATCAGGAACAACTGGCCTTAGATCATTTGTGTTCCCCAGGGCCTGGCTGCACAGGAACTCATGCTCTCTTAATTGTGTCAATGAGATGGAAACACATGGGACATAGCTCATGGAAGCAGGCATGGCACTTCCCATGAGATGAGAACAGAATGAGGAAATCTTGTGTAGGAGACTTCTCTAGCACAAAGCCTCATTCTGTCTTTACCTAAACATCTATCCAGAGGGAACAAGGAAATCAACAATATCTAAGGGGGAGAAGGGAGGAGGGGGAAGAGATGATACCTAGACAGACATATAGTCTAATAACAACTGGTTCAGCTGAACCTTTCTGAAATATAAGATAAACTTATATTTCATTCATGATGCCTCCTAGATGAATTTTGTCTCTGAGTCTGACTGGTAATTAAAAGGTATTATTATCATCTTCACTCAGTTCGCCCATTCAAAAGAGAGATATGTTGGCAGCAGAAGAGTTCCACCCAACCCTATAGTCACAAATTAATGGCTCCATCTCCCCTACTCCACAAACATCTCAAGCATCTATGACTTCCAACATTTACAGGACTCCCATAGCCAACCCTAATCTATTTTCATCATTTCTGGTGGAGAAGGTTCCTGAATCCTCAACCATCTCCCCACTGTGAATTGTCTAGTATGGAAGAAAAGAAAAACGGAGGCAACGGAACCAAGTGGCTTGGCATTATTTATTTATTTACTTTAATTTATTTATTATTTATTTTTAAAATTTATTTTAATTTATTTATTTAAGTTTTCAACATTCACTTCGATTTGAGTTCCAAATTTTCTCCCCATTTCTCCCCTCCCCCACCCGAAAACGCCAAGCACTCTAATTACCCCTATCACCAATCTGCCCTCTCTTCTAATATCCCTTGCTTCCCTTATCCCCATCTTCTCTTTTGTCCTGTAGGGCAAGATAAATTTCTATACCCCATTACCTGTATTTATTATTTCCTAGTTGTATGCAAGCACAATACTCAACAGTTGTTCCTAAAACTTTGAGTTCCAACTTCTCTTCCTCCCTCCACAACCATCTACATTGTGAAGGCAAGCAATTCAACGTAGGCCATATCTGTGTAGTTTTGCAAATGACTTCCATAGTAGTCATGTTGTGTAAGACTAACTATATTTCCCTCCATCTTTTCCTGCCCCCTATTTTTTCCATTCTCTCTTTTGACAGTCTCCCTCCCCAAGAATGTTGACTTCTAATTGCTCCCTCCTCCCATTGCCCTCCCTTCCATCATCCCCCCCAACCTGCTTATCCCCTTCTCCCGCACTTTCCTGTATTGTAAGATAGGTTTCCATACCAAAATTAGTATGCATTTTATTCCTTCCTTGAGTCGAATGTGATAAGAGTAATCTTCAAGTTTTCTCTCTTACCTCTCCCCTTTTACCCTCCACTGAAAAGTCTTTTACTTGCCTCTTTTATGAGAGATAATTTTCCCCATTCCATTTCTCCCTTTTTCTTCCCAATAAATTCCTTTCTCATCCCTTAATTTCATTTTTTTAGATATGATCCCATCCTATTCAACTCACCCTATACTCTCTGTTTCTGTGTGTGTGTGTGTGTGTGTGTGTGTGTGTGTGTGTGTAATCCCACCAAGTACCCAGATACTGAAAAAAGTTTCAAGAGTTACAAAAATTGTCTTTCCATGTAGGAATGTAAACAGTTCAACTTTAGTAAGTCCCTTATGATTTCTCTTTGCTGTTTACCTTTTCATGCTTCTCTTCATTCTTGTGTTTGAAAGTCAAATTTTCTTTTCAGCTCTGGTCTTTTCATCAAGAATGCTTGAAAGTCCTCTATTTCATTGAAAGAACATTTTTTCCCTGAAGTATTATAGTCAGTTTTGCTGGGTAGGTGATTCTTGGTTTAAGTTCTAGTTCCTTTGACTTCTGGAAGATCATGTTCCACGCCCTTCGATCCCTTAATGTAGAAGCTGCTAGATCTTGTGTTATTCTGATGCCTCCGTTTTTCTTTTCTTCCATACTAGACAATTCACAGTGGGGAGATGGTTGAGGATTCAGGAACCTTCTCCACCAAAAATGATGAAAATAGATTAGGGTTGGCTATGGGAGTCCTGTTTCTTTCTAGCTTCTTGCCATATTTTGTCCCTGACCTGGGAATTCTGGAATTTGACTACAATGTTCCTAGGAGTTTCTCTTTTTGGATCTCTTTCAGGAGGTGATCGGTGGATTCTTTCAATATTTATTTTGTCCCCTGGTTCTAGAATATCGGGGTAATTTTCCTTGATAATTCCATGAAAGATGATGTCTAGGCTCTTTTTTGGTCATGGTTTTCAGGTAGTCCCATGATTTTTAAGTTGTCTCTCCTGGAACTATTTTCCAGGTCAGTTGTTTTCCAATGAGATATTTCACATTATCTTCTATTTTTTCATTCTTTTGGTTTTGTTTTGTGATTTCTTGGTTTCTCATAAAGTCATTAGCCTCTACCTAATGGAGGCTAATCTTTGAAGAACTATTTTGTTCAGTGAGTTTTGAACCTCCTTTTCCATTTGGTTAATTCTGCTTTTGAAAGCATTCTTCTCCTCATTGTCTTTTTGAACCTCTTTGGCCAGTTGAGTTAGCCTATTTTTCAAGGTGTTATTTTCTTCAGCATTTTTATGGGTCTTCTTTAGCAAGTTGTTGACCCACTTTTCATGATTTCCTTGCATTTCTCTCATTTCTCTTCCTAATTTTTCCTCCACCTCTCTTACTTGATTTTCAAAATACTTTTTGAGCTCTTCCATGGCCTGAAGCTATTGAAAATTTATTTTGGATATTTGGGATACAGAAGCCTTGATTTTTATATCTTTCCATTATGGTAAGCATTGTTCTTCCTCATCTGAAAGGATGGGAGAAGATATCTGTTCACCAAGAAAGTAACCTTCTCGTGTCTTATTTTTCCCTCCTTTTTAGGCATTTTCCCAACCAGTTACTTGACTTTTAGGTCCTTTGTCAAGAGTTGGGTATACTCTGGGGGTCTGTAAGGTCTCAGTTCCTCCAAGGTGGTACAATCAAGCATGTACACTGGTCTGGGAGCAAGCAAAAATTTTTGTGCCCAGAGTCTGAGTAATAGATTTTCTGCTTCATAACCACCTGGCCTCCAGTTCTGCCAAGCCAGCACTGGGGGCTGAGATTCAGATAGGCTGCAGAGACAGGGACACCATTCAGTGTGAGATAAAGGTCAGCTGCTCAAATCCCCCAGGAGTATTAGGTGGGGGCAGAGCCTCCACATGGGCCTGAGGTAAAAATCAGCTACTCAGTGCCCACAGAGGTTTTGCGATCCAACAATGGATGCCAGCTGCTGTGGGAGCTGCTGCTGCACAGTTCAGCCTCTGCCACCACCATCTGAGCCCAGAGCTACGAGAAGACCCTGCTTTGTTCTGGAAAGCTGAAAAAAACCCTGTCACTGACCTTTGGCACCTGTGGGTTGAGGGATCTGTCAACCGCTGCTACTGTGACTGGGGATTCCACTCCCAAGACCTGCTCTCATCCTCCTCCCAGAGTCCCAGCATGTCCAAGGCTGAATTAGGCTCTGCTCCACGTCCAGTGTGACAGACATGTCCTGTCAGCCTTTCAGGTCACCCTGGGCTGGAAATCTCCTTCACTCTATTGTTCTGTGGCTTCTGCTGCTCTATAATTCGTTGAGAGTCTTTCTTTACAGACATTTTATGGGCTGTGGGGGAAGAGCTAGTATATGTGGGTCTTTCTACTCTGCCATCTTGGCTCCGCCCACTCCATGGCTTTGCATTTTTAGTGAGATCAGAACATAGTGACCAGATAAGAGACTAGGGAGTGGGCATAGGAAAATCTATCTTGGATGTAGACAGAGACACACTCAGAAATTCTGAGATAAACTCACAGGCACATACAAGGACACAGACACATGTAAGGAAACAGAAACACAAACAGATAGCAACAGAAGTACACAGAGATAGACACAGACATTCAAGGGCACAGACCCAGAAATGTCCAAGTCTTTCCTTCTATTTATCTCAGCCCAGTTTCAGATTTCTGTAGGATAGCATTTCTCAGCCTATCATGTACCAAATTCCCTGAGATTTGTCAAGGAATGAAAAAACTTCTTCACAAAGATGTATTTACATATCAAATAGAGACACAAGGTCTAAACAGTAATGTCAACAAAGGTGATAAGCTGGATGAAATATCTACATTAAGCATTTAGTAAATAATGTCTGGAGAAGTCAATTATATTATTGAATCAAATTGTTACCACGTATGTTGTCAGTTTACCTTTCTCTTGCATTCAGTAATATATATTAAGTGTTCAGTTTGAAGTGGACGTTATTTCCCACCTCCCCCGGAGCCCCTGGGGTGAGAAATGTCTGTTGAGTTTCTAGGCAGGGTTGGGCCTAGTAGCCACTTTCTGTTGTTCCCCTTTGCCTAGGAGCCCCTTGGGCCCTTGTCAAAACTGTTCTGTGAGATATGTTTGATGTTAAAACCACAGAGCTGTACCAGGAAATGCCAAAATGCTTAAAAGACACACACTCCTTGTTCGGGGCTGTCTCCTCTGGGTCTTTCCATGAGGCAGCCACCGGCTAATGAAGATGCTCCCAAATTCTTAATTGACTCTTGCCTGTGCTTTTCTCGGTCCATCCATTTCAAGTTGGTACTTCATTCTAGACTCTACAAGGTGTATTCCTTATTCTTAATTGTTCCTTACTCTCAAAGAAGTTAGGAGCCCACTAGAGCCAATAAAATATGGACACCAGTAGCAATAATATAAGACAGGATGTTATAAATGCTAAGTTCACATGAGGGAGAGATAGTGCTTTTGTGTGGGGCTTGGGTTCATAAACATTATTGTATTATGCATCCCATTGGCAGTCTGATGAAGCCTATGGACCACTTCACTTTTAATGCTCAAAATAAAAGGTAGAGGATTACAAAGGAAGCCAATTATATTAAAATATAGCTATCAATTTTTTAAGTTCATGGACCCCTGGTAAACAATCCCTAGTAGAAAAGAATTACAGCAAGCTTTCTGGGAGTGATGGTATTTCAGCAAGATCTCAGAGCACAGGGATGGATTTCAACAAATAGAAATACAGAAGGACAGGGGGTATTTGGATGGGGAATCTTCTACATTCTAGGTGGAGGTAAGAACATGAAAAAAGTATCAGAGAGATTAGATTGTATTCAGCAAACAGGTAGGGGTGCATCTAGTTGAAGAAGAGGGTATGTGAAGGGATAAATGAGAGATAAAGTTACCCATCTTCACTTCTAGCTAGTAATCATGGATTCATAGGAATTACACCTTAGAAATAATGGAATCCAGGGACTCAAATTTTTGTGTGTCATGGATCCTTTTGCAGCCTGGGGAAGTTTCTGAATCTCTTCTCAGTATTTTTAAGCAAAATGTACAACATTATGAAGGAAACTAGTTATATTGAGAAAAATAGCCAGAAAAGGAGTACAAATATTTTTTAAAGCTCAAAGGAAGAAAAGTATAATAAGCATTCAATGAGTGAGCATTCACTGGAGCTAAGATTTTGTGAAGGGGAGTTATGGGAGATAAATCAAGAAAGGTACTTTGGAGCAAATGACTGAGTCAAAGAAGCAAAGTATGAAATAAAAGTGTCTTGTCGGCTGAGCGGATCAGCAAAAATCAAGCAGTTCAAAGGCTAACTGTTTGTTGTTGTTCAGTCGTTTCAGTCATACCCAACACGGTATGATCCCATTTTGGGGTTTTCTTGGCAAAAAGACTAGAGTGGTTGGCCATTTCCTTCTCCAGCATATTTTACAAATGAGAAACTGAGGCAAACAGTGGTAAGTCACTTATCCATTGTCACACAGCTAGCAACTCTCTGAAGCCAGATATGAACTCATAAAGATTACTCCTCCTGATTTCAAGCCTACTGCTCTATCTACTTTTCCACTTGGATTTAAATTCTTATTTAACTTTTAATATTGCTACAAAGAGGTGAATATAGTTAAAATAAGGATGGGCTGGGATTCTGGAGAGCTAATTTCTGGACTTTTCTCTACTATTAACTATGTTAACTTTGAATAAACCACTTCCCTGTTATTATCCTCAGCTTCCTTATCTGTCAAAAAAAAGAAGTAATTGATAAGATATTATACAAGGTTCCTTATAACTCTAACAGTCTATTTTTCTATGACTTTTATTAAAAAGATGAATAGAGGGAACCTGACCAGCATGTCAGATTTCCTCCTAATGGGGCTCTCCAAGTGGTCAGAGCACCAACAACTTCTCTTTCCACTGTTCTTGCGCATGTACTTGATCACAGTGTCTGGGAATCTACTCATCATCCTAGTCATATGTTCCAGTGTTCACCTCTATAGCCCCATGTACTTTTTCCTCGTCAACCTCTCCCTGTCTCTACCACAGTCCCCAAGATGTTAGTGAACATTTACACTCAGGTTCACAACATTTTTTATGTGAAGTGCCTCACTCAAATGTACTTTTTCACCTTGTTTGTTGGATTGGATGATTTCCTTTTAGGTGTGATGCCATATGACCTATACATAGCCATCTGCCACCCACTTCGTTACTCAATGGTAATGACCCCCAAAGTCTGCATCCAACTTGTGTCTGGGTTCTGGATTATCACTAATAGCTGTTCCTTGTTACATACTTTTCTAGTAAACCAGTTGTCTTTTTGTGCAGAGAACATAATCCCCCACTTCTTCTGTGACCTTTCAGCCCTTCTCAAGCTCTCCTGTTCTGATACTTTTATTAATGACCTGGAGATTATAATTGTGGGAGGATTTTTGGTTGGTGCCCCATTTGCTCCAATCATGGTGTCCTACATTCACATTATTTTGTCCATTATGAAGATCCCGTCCACTAGAGGCAAGTATAAAGCCTTTTCAACCTGTGGTTCCCATCTCTGTAGTGTATCTATCTTCTATGGGACCAATATGGGGGTGTATTTTCTCCCTTCATCCACCCATTTGGACAATTCAGACATATTATCTTCCATCTTCTATGCTATAATCACTCCAATGCTCAATCCCGCCATCTATAGTCTGAAGAACCAGGACATGCAGAATGCCCTGAGACTTCTTCTCAACAAGAGAACTTTCTTGTTCAGGTGACCCTTGCCTCCACGACCTGCAAGGAAAAGTAAACAGAACTAAGAGAACAATTTATGTAATGATCACAATAACATCAAGAAAAAGTATTGAAAGACTTCTGAAGTCTGATCAATGTAGTGACCAATCATGCAGAGGACTAAGGGTGAAGCATATGTCCCATCTCTCAGCAGGGCAAAGAAGTCAACATTTATTTATATGACTAACAGGGTCATTTGTTTTGCTTGAATATATTTATTTGCAAAAAAGAAGGGTCCACAGAGTGTTTAATTTTTATGTATGTAAATTGTAAAACATATTCTAATATTGTTATGAATAATTGAGTATTCATAAGAAAGATTGGGGTAGAAGTGAGTGTGATATGACTTTAAGTAAAACCATTTAGGAACAGCTAAAAAGAGTAATCATATTATACAAATGAGGTGTGAGGGGAAGAACCAACACAGAAGAAGTAGATGGGGAAGAAGGGCTGATAGTTCTGGAAACTTACTTTCACTGGGAATAGGTTCAAGAAGAGTGCAAAACAATTTAATTTCTAAATTGAGAAAGAAATAAAACACTAAAGGGGATAGGGAGAAGGAGAGGATAAGGGAGGGATCTTTGGGGGGGTGAAAAAATTGGTTAAAGAGGGGTATAGAAGGATATTTAGTTTAATGAGAATGGGCAGACAAGGGAGTGATCCTTGGAGGGAAGTTAGGTTAAGTAATAGGAGGGCAAGGTAAGAGGAAAGTAGAGGATTTAGGAAGGATAGGAAATAGTAGATATGCTCAAACATAAAGAAAAATCAAAAACAGAATTTGTTAGGGAAAGTATATGTCAAAATATACATTGTGTGTATTAAAGTGTATATGTATATATGTATATGTGTATCTATATAGCTGTATCTATACATAAATATATCTGTGCTTAATTTTAGCCTTCTGGGGTAGGGGGAAAAAGAGGCAAAAGAAAAATGTAAAAAGTGCACAGCAGAGAATGAAAGAAAATTAACAAGGAAGCAAAGAAAAGATGGACAACCTTCAACACAATGCAAAGTGTTTATTATATAGACTTCCTTGAAAAGAAACAGAGTGCTATATATTTTGAATATTCTCTTCTGTTCTGCTGTGCACATGATGTGCTTTTTTTCCTTTTCTTATTTTATATTTGTTTCAGTATTTAAGTTTGTAATATGTTTCTTTTTTTCTTAGCATTCAGTTTTGTCTCAGTAATTTTTTTTTAATTAAGATCCTATTCCTAAGGGTAATAATTGAGAAGTCACAGTAATGTTTAAAAAAAAGAGTATCACTTAAATATTTTTTTTAAACATTGAATGAGGGTGCTGATGCAAACACTATTGACAGCCATGCCCCAGTGTGAATAAAGTCATAGCCTAGACACCAGGGGGGAAAAAGGAGTAGCAGTTGCTCAGATGTGAGGAGATGGGAAGCCCAGGGTTCATAGATGGGAGGTTTCTTTGGCCAGTGTTCAACACAAACTTTAATAATGAGACAAAATTTTAAGCACACGGACAGCTGGGTTGCTAAATGTTAATATGTAGCACCAGAACTGAAAGCAACTACCACTGCCTTGTAAAGATCTATTTGGGTGGCTTGAATTAACTTAATTTAACTTGAATTCGATTTTTGGAAGAATAAAAAATTATGAAAACAAAACACTTGAATACAAAGTATGGGTTATGCAGAAACCCCTCAAATACCAATGTCTTTTGCTAGCTGCTCTTTTGAGACCTGAGAAAGAGAAATAAAAATCATAAAAGTGATTGATTTTGTATGGTTAAAATAGAGCTTTATATAATGTTATGTCTTCGTATCTTTCTGGATTTCATAAAGTCTATGCCTGTATTTGTGCTCACATGGTGCTCCAGGGAAAAATAGTTTTGAAATTATATTACACTTCATAATGGGCAGCATAATGAGAGTGATTTAACTTCAATATAAATTGTTTATTACTCTAGGCTTTTTTTCTTTATGAAATTCAGTTCATGCTCTGATCAGTTCTCTATTCTGCTTAAATAATGATTAAGTAGGACACAGTAATAGCTGGTCATAAAACTTTTTGATATGATAGGAAAATTTAAAAAACTGTTTTAATTTTGATGGAGTATGTGGTACTTCTTTCTGATTGAAATCATTCTAAAAACCTCTTCACAGAAAGCACAAACCAGATTAGCCCAACACCTCAGTGGAGCTGTTTCAGAGACAAAATCAAGAACACCAGATTTACAAGGCCTAAGATTTGAGATAAAATTGAACACTAGATGTTGGGGAGTCATTCCATACTATAAGTATTGAATCCCATTTTGAAATAATCCCCCTATCTGTATATGTGTGAAATGTCCCTCATCTGGGCAGCTATGTGGCACAGTGGATACAGTGCTAGGCCTGGAGTTAGGAACACTAATCTGCCTGAGTTCAAATCAGACCTCAGATACTTACTACCGGTGTGATCCTGACCAAGACACTTAATGTTATTGGCCTCAGTTTCCTCAGCTGTATAATGGAAAAGGAAATGTCAAATCGTCCAAGAAAACCCCAAGTGGGGCCACAAAGAATGGACACAATTGAACAAAAACACTGTTCATTCTTAAAGGTTAAGTAGTGCCATGTAGAAAAATATGTAGTTCTTTAGTATTTTTAATTTTACATTTTGATAAACAATTGAAGAAGCTTGCCGTGTTAAAGTTTATCTCAGAAAAAAACTCAATCTTTGTTTGAGGGTGTGGAAACTTACTATTTTCAGAATGCAATTAGCGGTCACATACATTTTATATTTGTGTTGAATTTTTATTTCAACAAAAAAGTACTGCAGTTAAAGCTATTAGAATAAAATCTCTAAACTATTAAAAATACAAAAATATTGAATTGGAGTTTGGACAGGAGAACAGATACTGTTCTCTTCAACATCATCATAATCAGAATAAAAAGGTAGCCAGCATTTATATAGTGCTTATAATGTGCCAGTTACTTTATAATTATTCTTATTTTATCCTCGCAGCAATCCTGGGAGGTAGATGGTATTCTTATCTTCATTTTACAAATGAAGAAACTTAGGCAAACAGAAACGACTTGCCCAAGGTCACATAGCTTGTAAGTGTCTGAAATTGGATTTTAAATCAGTCTTCCTGACTGCAAGCCCAAGATTTGACCCACCATGCTACGCTGCAGCTACAAAGTCAATAACACTTAATATGCCCTTACTTTCTACCAGACACCATAGTAAGTACTGAAGGTAAGATTCTTATAGGGGAAGATAATGTATAACACAAAGATGAAAAACTGGGAGCAGGGGAGGGTATAAAAAGGTAACTCAGTGCAGAGGCATAATGGAGGAATCCAGAATGAAGCTTGGTGAGAAATGAAGAGATGGCTGGCCTGAATACCCTGTTAAATGGAGGCTCTGGAAGAAAACATCCAATAAGAGGGCGAGGTCACAAGGGCTGAGTGTAATTCTAAATGTGGATTCCAGAGATGAAGTGATTTTCCAGTTATAGAGTTTTCTGGGAAACATAAACTGGTCATATTAACAAAAGAGCAAATAGAATATTTAAATAAACCTATCCTAGAAAAAGAAATTGAACAGCCCATAAATGAGATTCCTAAGAAAAAAAACATCAGAACCAAAAGGATATACAGATGAATTTTGCAAAACAATTAAAGATCAACCAATTCTTATGTTAAGTAAATTACATAGAACACTAGGCAATGAGGAAATCCCATCAAACTCCTTTTGTGAAATAACTATGGTACTGATACCAAAAATCAGGAAGAACAAAAATAGATAACAGAGCAATCTTACTAATGAGTATGGGTCCTACTTCTAAATAACTCTTAAATTAGGATCCTAAATCCTAAATAAAATACTAGCCAGGAAACTACAACAATATATAACAAAGATTATACATTATGACCAAGTAGGATTTATACCAGGAATGCAGGGCTGATTCAATATCAGGAAAACTATTACTGTGATTGATTATATCATTAACATAATTAACAAAAATCATATAACCATATCAAAAGATGCAGAAAAAGCTTTTGACAAAATACACCACTCATTCTTATTTTTAAAAAAATTTGAAAATATAGGCATAAATGAATTTTTCCTTAAAATGATAAGAAATGTCTGCCTCAACCATCAGCAAGCATCATCTGTAATAGGGATAAGCCAGAAACCCTCCCAATAAGATCAGACTTGAAAGAAGATGCCTATTATCATCAATAATATTCAATATTGTATTAGAAATGGTAACAATAAGAAAAAGAAACCGAAGGAGTCAGAACAGGAAACGAGGTAATGAAACTATCTCTTTTTGCAGATACATACACTTGGAAGTTCATAGAGATTGAACTAATAAGCTAGTTCAAAACAATAATATTAGCAAAACAGCAGGATATAAAATAAGCCCACACAAATCATCAGCATTTCTATATCTCACCTACAAAGTTCTGCAAAAAGAAATAATTCTTAAATAACTGTAGACAATGTAAAACACCTGGGAGTATACCTGCCAAGACAAATCCAGGAACTATATAAACATAATTATAAAACACTTTTTATACAAATAAACTCACATTTAAATAATTGAAGAAATGTTCATTGTTCATGGGTGGGCTGAGCCAATATGATAGAAATGATAATTCTACCTAAATTAATCTGCTTATTTAGTGCCATTCCAATTAAATTACCAAAAAATTATTTTTATTTTATAGAGCTAGGAGAAGGGACTAAATTTATTTGGAAGAACAAAAGATTAAGAATATCAAGGGAAATTTTTTAAAGTAGACAGGAGGTCTAGCAGTATTAGGTCTTAAACTGTATAATATGACAGTAATTATCAAAATTATCTGGTACTGACTAAGAAATAGAATGGCAGACCAGTGGAATAAAGGAGATGTGCAATACCCAGTAATAAATTATAATAAATTCATGTTTAATAAATGTAAAGATTTAAAATTTCAGGAAAAGAATTCATTTCTTGGTAAAATAAAATAAAATTATCAGGAAAACTGGAAAGTATTCTGGCAGAAACTGTGTATAAACCAATATCTTGCACCATTTACCAAGACAAGGTCAATATGGATACACGTTCAACACATAAAGGGAAATATCACAACTAAATTAGAAGAACAGAGAGCATATTACCGACCAGATTTATGGATAGGCAAATCTATAAATAAACAAGAGCTAGAGAGCACTTTGAGATATAAAATGAATAATTCTGATTATATTAAATTAAAGAGATTTTATAGAAATAAAAGCAATGTAGCCAAGATGAGAAAAAAGTGTATAATTAGAGGGAAATTTTATAGACACTTTCTTGAATAAAGGCCTCATATCTCAAATATTTTGAGAATTTTGTCAAATTTAAAAGATGAGTCATTCCCCCAATTGATACATGATCAAAAAATATAAATATGCAGTTTTTCAATGAAGAAATCAAAGTTTATTTATATATATGTGTGTGTGTATTGATATATTTCTCTCTCTCTCTCACTCTCTCTCTCTCTCTCTCTCTCTCTCTCTCTCTCTCTCTCTCTCTATATATATATATATATATATATATATATATATATATATATATATATAAATGAGTTAAAAACAATTTTGAGATACTATCTCACACCTATCAGTTTGGCTAAAATGATAGAAGGGGAAAATTAGAAATATTGGAGGGGACTGGGAAATTAATCTGCTATTGGTGGAACTGCGAACTGATCCTACAGTTTTGAAAAGAAATCTGGAATTATGCCCAAAGAAATATAAAACTATGAATATACCCTTTGAACAAGAAATACTGCTATTATGATGGTTTCCCAAGGTGATCAGGGAAAAAGGAAAATAACCTACAAGTTCTAAAATATTGTATCATCAAGGCAACATTCACAACAATTGTGGTGACTATGAAAATGCCAATGTAGTGTTCTCAATCGCAAAGTCTAAAAGACTTTCCATAGAGAAGGCAGAACAAAAACATTTATTTAGGTATCATAAAGCCAAATCCCAGAAGCAGAGAGCAAGCTCTGTCATAGTGACCAAGAAGTTAATAAATATGATTACCACAGCGGGCAAAGCCATTCCCAAACCTCCCCCCCACCTCTGCCAGGGTCTTCTCACAAGCAAACACTCATTAGCCTGAGCCTTGCTGTGCCTGCCTGCCTGCCTATGTCCTCTCCCCTCTGCCCCAACTGCACTCACTTCCTCCCAGTTCTGCTCCACCCTTCCTGTTCTACCTGTTCAATAAGCCCCTTCCACCACATGTGCCTCAGTCTCCCAGGTTATTTAAGCAGGTCACATGGGCCTATTGATGAATGAGAAAAATCATTCCATTTAAATTTGCTATTACATTCAGCACCAAGATTTTTCATATTCATTGCATAGGTTGGTCAGGCAACGGGTATCAACAGAATTTTAACTATGAAGGCAGAAAATAAGCATACAAAGCAATATATTAGGCAACTGATGTCAACAGAATTTTACAACATAACAGTGATCACACAAAACAAACACATAAAATAATATCTTAGGATGAGACTTGAGCACAAGCACCTCATCATTCCCACCTCGAACGAATGGGGCCTAAAATCTTGGGATAAGGGGCTATAATCTCTTCTTCTACAGATACTTCTTGCTGAAATTGGAGTTAGAGCTGCCCCTGACCCAAAAGGTGCCATTTGAGAAATCAGTTCTTTAGCTGGCATCTGGAATTTGGTCAACTTCAGTCCAGAGATGATACCGCCATTGTGGATATGAGATAACACACCGCTTAAGCAATCAGGTATCTGCAGGTAGATAAGCCTCTAGGAAAAAAATCTAGCAAACAAGTTTAACAGACAAAAAGAAACAAGGAGACAAAAACCAGAAGCACGATAGGTATAGGGTTAGCCATGCTTCAGAAGTCCATGAACCCATTATCATAGCTTCATTCATAGCAACAGACATGAGGTAAGGCAAGTTGGTAATCATCCTTTCCTGAATAAACAACAGTTATGGTATTATCTTTCCCATGTGCTATAATTTCTACAGTCTTTGAAATGTTATCTGGTTTCTGTTTTATCCATACTTTAACTCCCAATTTTATTCTATCAACAGAAGCCAATCCTCCGGTTCCTCTGATGGTTATTTCAGAAGGAGGATAAGTTTTCACTTGTTTCACAAGAAATAATAATCACTTGAACTATTCCATCATTTTTACAAAACTGCATTGGTTCATCAGCTAAATTTTGAAATGACACAATAATTTGTCCTTGATATTTAGAATGTATCCCTCCAGTTGATACATGTATTCCTCAAGCTGCTAACCCTGATTTAGGTAATATTCGTCCAAAACGATTCTCAGAGATTCTCATACATAGTCCAGTAGAGATTGTTCTTATTTCTTTCCTGTCCAACAAAAAGTCCCCTGAACAATGTAAATCATATCCTGTTGAACCAGGTGTCTCTGGATATAGTGCTAGGACATCTGGTCTCACAGTCCAATACTCAACATTTGAGATCTTATATGTTTGTTTTCTGATTTGCAGATTTGGGATCATCCTTCTGGCTACAGGTGTTCTTCCTCAATGGTCTATTATTCAAATTATGTAAAGCAATATTTCCAATATTCCAAAAAATTCTGATGTTGATAAAAGTTATTAGAACTTAACTGTTCTTTCAATAACCCATTCATTCTTTCAATTAACCCAGATGCTTGTGGATAATTCAGACTATGATATATCCATTCCATGTTGTTTAATACACAATATGTCTTCATTTCATTACCTTTGAAATGTGACCCGTTGTCGCTTTGAATCTGCATTAGGGTTCAATAATATAGACTTATAATAGCTAGAGAATTACAGGTGGTTTTTTTGGGTCACATTGTTATAGGGACAAGCCACTAGTATACCTGAATAGGTGTCAATAGAAGTATATATAAATTTGCATCCTTTATCTTGGGATAGGGGTCCAATATAATCTATTTGCCAAATTTGGGCTGGTACCTTTCCCCTTGCTATCTCTCCAGTTACCGCCTGAGGAACAGTTCATTCCTTTTCCAACTGACATGTATAGCATTCCTCTGCAACTTGTTTTAACAATGAATGATAGATACTAATACCTCAGTCTTGTGCCCACTGGTGTGTGGCCTGGACCCCTAAATGACCAGCTGTTTGATGGACCCATTTTGCTAGTACTGGATCATCAGTCAGTATCAGAGTAGAGACAATATAGTGAGTAGCAGTCTTCGCTAGTTGATCAGCATGGGCATTGCACTCACCTTCTGGCGTGGTGAGGGACACATGAGCATCTATATGAAAAACTGACAAATTAGTTACCAAAGGCACATCCCATACATCTTCCCATAATTCTTTGCCCAGACTTGTTTGCCATGAATTTCCCAATTTTGACTTTTCCACATGAGCATCCATGTAGCTAACTCATTGACTCCAGCCCATGAACCAATGAAGATATGACACTGTCCTCCTTGTTCTGTCTTGATAGCTTGGTGTACTTCCATAAGTTCAGCATATTAACTACTTCCACATATCGCAATGCTTTCCAAAGTCTGCCTAGCACATGGGTTATAGGCTACCCCTTTCCAATGTCTTTTGTGGTCCAAATATTTTGCTGCCCCATCAGTAAATCACGCATGCCTCTTTTGTTTTTCAGTTAATCCATCATATCCCTCATTCCATTTTATCAAGTATTGTAGCAACTGTTGCTTTGATTCAGAGGGTGTATCATTCTTTGCTATAGATTCATGTAAGGCAGAAAGTCCACATTTGTCCCTTTTAGGTCTATTTTGAATATTCCATTTCCATTTAATTATGCTAGCTTCCTGTCCATATCCAATTCTATGAGATGCTAGGGTCCTCATTACCCAGGTCATAGTTGGAATTCCAGGCTTTAATATTGCCTCATGGCCTAAAGTGAGCTGTTCAGTCTCTACCAAAGCCCAATAGGCAGCTAACAACTGCTTTTCAGAAAGGGTATATGGAGTTCCAGATGAAGGGAGTTCCCTACACCAAAATCCTAAGGGTATATTTTGGCTTTGTTGTTTTTGCCATTAAACTCTAGTTTGCATATTCATACTGTACAGTCACTTGGAATTCCCCCAGGCCACTTTGCTTAGACCATAAATCTAGGACCAACTGTTTAGGGGCCTTTTCTTCTTAAAAAATTTTGGTCTGACTAAATCCCCAATCAAACTCATATTTTTTCTTAGTAACTTTATAAAAGAGTTTCAAAATTTGTCCAAATGTGGCATGTGATGTAGCCAATATTTAAATAATACTATAACTTTGGGGCCTCTTTCTTATTGGTGGGGATAGGAAAATTCTGAATCTTTTTATTAGGCTTGTGGGAGAATCTCTCACAGCCCCTTAATCCATTGTATACCCCAAAACTTCATGGCTTGAGCTGGTCCTTGAATCTTTACAGGGTTAATCTCCTACTCCTTGCATTTCATATGCTCAATGAAACTCTTCTACAATTCTTTTAGTTTTTCCCTGTATCGTAGTATCATCTACGTAGTGGGTAAGCTGTACACCAGGTAGATCTAATTCATCAAAATGTTCAGCCACAATCTTATGACAAAGAGTAGGGTTATGCATATATCCTTCTGGCAAGCGTGTGAAGGTAAATTGGTACCATTGTTATGAATCTATTGGGATAGTATAGAAAGCATTGACTAAATCAATAACTGCATACCTAGTCCCATCATATTTCTGTATCTTCGCAATTAAGGTAATGGTATTGGAACAGCAGTACACAAGGGAGGAGTGACCTTATTCAGTTTTCTATAATCCACTGTCATCCTCCATGTCCCATCTGACTTTTGTACTGGCCAGTCAGGATTATTCCATCAAGTGATTGTAGGGACTAACACTCCTGCTTCAACATATTCTTTTATATTATTGGTAATCTCTTCTTGTCTACCTGCACATGATACTGTTTTAAAGTAATCACTTCAGAAGATTCAGTTAAAGTGATTGGGTCCATTTATATTTTATCCACTAAAATTATATGAATTCCTGTCTTCCTTGGTATCTGCCCTCAGGTAAATTTAAAGCCGTACCTTTCAATATATCTATTCCAACGATGTATTCAGGAATAGGTACGATTACAATGGTATATTCTTTCTTTGGTAACCGTTCAATTTTAATCATTAGATTGACTTGTCTGGCTGATATCTCAGACCCTCTTAGTCCTATGATGGTGATAGGAGTTCCATGTTTAAATTTATCAGGATTTCCATATATGAGGGAGGTCTCCACCCCAGTATCTATTAATGCCCTAGTTACAGTATTTGATCCATTTTTCCAATATATGGTCAAATTGATATGGGGTCTGTAATCCCGTCTGTGTATTACTTTAATCTGACCTGGGGCTTGGTCAACTTCCTATTCTCCCTGAAGGTGCAATAACTTGGATACAAGGGTTCAGGATGGTCTGTAGGGGCAGTTCTAACTTCTCTATTTTTGTCTAATATCAAGTCCCTTTTCTCAGTACATTCTGTGTTGTCCGTTAGTTGGAATACCATCTATGCTTCCAAAATCTACCTCTGACCTCAATAGAGCAGTAAACAATTTCCTCCTTGTCAATTTATTCTGACTTTGAATCCATTGGCTATTTACTCTTCTCTCTCTAGGAATGTTGTCTTTTCCCCAGTCTCCTAAGTCACTTAACTATGAAATCTTGTCCAGTACCTCTGAAAGAGGGGGCCCTATTTACCTTATTATTATACTCAGAATTCAATGCTTGTAAATAGGAGAAGATGTCTTCACTTTTATATTCCTATGGTAGACTGTAAAGGGAATATCATAGTATGCCAGAAGGATATCTGCTTAACCCTACTCTTTGTCATAGGATTGTGGCTGAACATTTGAATGAATTAGATCTACCTGGTGTACAGGTTACCCACTACACAGATGACACTATGATACAAGGAAAACTAAAAGAATTGTAGAAGAGTATGACTGAGCATATGAAATTTCTGATCATTATGACAATCTTCATTAACTCCTCCTTTAACTTTATTATTCAGACCCTAACTGAATATCAGGGTATGTCTCCATTAGGCCACATAGAGTCAGTAGGATACTAACTACTGTAGAGTTCTGCAGCCAAAGCTCACTGATTAGCTGTAGTTATGTCCTTGTATATTGTAATCGCTAAAAGTTTGCTATACAAAAGGATTCTAACTCCCATGAATTTCAAGCAATCCACTCTATCTATTGATACTCCTCTGGTGCCTTCATCACTGGTTCTCAGCATCCAAGATAATACTGATTCTCCCATCCTTTGAGTGAACCAAGTCAAAATATCTGTGATCTCCTGTTGAGTAAAATTCACAATTATTTCCTTGAACACTGTGTTATATCCTTGATTCTGTTTCTGCCTCACTATCAGGCATGCTTCTGCCTGAGAAACTTCTCCCTCTAGAATTATTTCACTTCCTTGCTCTGACCAGTGACTTTCTGAAGTCACTGTGGGAACTAAGCTGGATCTGTACAAAGATCATCTGTGCATTTCTTTTGTCAGCCTTCAGCTTCTTCTGAGTTACAACATTTTCTTCCCCAACCTGCTCTTTTAAAGGAGAATCCAAAGACTGAGAATTCCTATGCAAACTAGCTAACTCCTTTTCCACTGTAATTTTTTCCTGAAGTAGTTCATCTCTGTTTTTAAATATGATACAGTAACCTGTTAATAAAATCCAGCCTCTCCTACTTACTTCTGCCAGCTTCTTCCCTGGACTAATTGGAATTCCTTGCAAACACCTTTCCAAGTTTCCAGGTTTCCCTTCCTGCAACCTCACTTCCTAGTTTTCACAGGGTCCAGTGCTTTTAGCCCATTCCCTTATGAAGGAAGAAAACGTTAAATCGTCTCAACCTGTGATACTAGTTTCTTCCTCTAAATCTTTTCTGCCTCCAAATAGAGATTTTATACCCTGAAATCCTGTTTGTGACTTCAAATGCATCACCAAGGCAATATTCACAGCACAGTTTGACACCATAGTTCTCAATAGCAAAGTATAAAAGACTCTCCACAGAGAAGGCAGAAGAAAAATATTTATTTAGAGACACCAGAAAGCAAAATCTGTCATAGTGACCAAGAAGCTAATAAACATGATCACTGCAGGGAGCAAAGCCATTCCCAAGTGTCCACACTTCTACTGGGTGCCTTCTTACCTATGCCTTGACGTCCCTACCTACCTGTCCTACCTGTCCTCTTCCCTCTGCCCAGACCCTGCTTACTCACTTCCTACTGGTTCTGCTCCACCCATCCTGTTCCACCTGTTCAACAAGCTTGTCCCACAATAAGTGTCTTAGGCTTCCAGGTGATTTAAGCAAGTCACGTGGGCCAATTAATGAATGAGAAAGATCTTTCCATTTAAATTGCTATTACAAATATTTATAGCAGCTCTCTTTGCGGTAGAAAACAACTAGAAATTGAGAAGATACCCAGCAAGTGGGAAATGGTTGAACAAATTGTGGTATGTGATGGTGATGAGACACTAGAGTACTGTAAGAAATGATGAGCAGGTTGATTATAGGAAAACAAGGAAACACTTGCATGAAATAATGAAGTGAAATGAGAACCAAGAGAACATTGTATACAGTAACAGCATATTGCCTGAAAAGTAAATGTGAATGACTAAATGTAGCATTAACATAATATTCATAGAGCCTATGGCCACAATGAATATGCCAGTGCAATTCTGAATCATGAAATACAACAGATTCTGCACATAGAAGACAGAACTTAAACATTTATTCAAACACCAGAAAGCCAAATCCATCATCCTAACAAAGAAATCCATCATAATAACCAAGATATCTATACACATTATGAAGCCTTCCCACAAACAGGCTCCCCTAAGTAAACCCACAAACAAGCTCTCTCACTCACATTAGCCAGATGCCTGTTTGACTGCATCCTTCCCAACTCTGACTAGTCTCTGACTAACTTCCTCTCAGGTATGCTTTAGCTCTGCATCTTACTGCCTGAGCCCTACCTGCTCCATGTGACATAGACTCATGGAACTCAGGCTTTCATGAGACTTAAGCAGGTCACATGGGCCTATTAATGGATTGGAAAGATCTTACCATTCAAAAAAAAAATACATAAATTCCATTAGAAAACATTCATAATACACAAAGCTATTCTGAGTTATATGAATTATTACGTTAACTACAAATAACTTTTGAAGAAAGATACTATCCACCACCAGAGAAATAATTTAGACATGAGGATATATTTTGTATAGTTTCACATATATAACATATATGTGTGTGTGTCAAAGGTTGACCTTCTCTAGTGAAGGGCTGGAAGGAAGGGAGAGAAACATCTTGGAACTCAAATGTAACAGAAAAAAAATAAAATAAAATTTACAAAGTTTTCTGGAGCACATTGGAGTACAGATTACAATCTAGTGAGAAATGAACAGATGGATGACCTAGACCTATGTCCTTAAATAGAGATTTACATCAGTTTCATCTAACTATCACCATAATGGTTTCTTTTCATTTTACTTTCACTACCTTTGTGGTCACCAATTTTACATAATAAGAGTGTGACCAGAAGTTATTTTAACAAGGAGCTCAGATCACAATCATTCAAACCAAACAAATCAGGTTAGATCACTTGTGTAACTCAAAAAGTTATCTCTCAAACAGTTGCGTAACACTTTATTCCACATCCACCTTGAGATCAGAAGAAAGAGTTCATGCGTAGAAATAAGCTCATAGGTCTTATAAGGACCTTGGAGGTCATTTGATCATGCCCTTTGACTTTACAAATTGAAAGACTGAGGTCCAAAATGGTTTGTCCAACCTTCATGGGTATTAGCAGAATATTTCTAATCCTGTCTTCCAGCAGGATTTAGAAGCACATTTAGCATGCTTTCAATTGCAGTGGGAAAGAAAATAGAGGGGTAGTATCGTAGAACTAGACTAGTGGACTATGTATGGTGGAAAATTGGTCTCTGATAAAGTTTTACAACATTCTAACCCTGGCAGGTGGCATAGATGACCCCTATCCCTAGACAATACAAGTAAAGCAGTTTTGTCCTTGCCTTTATTCCTGTCTGATGGGTGCAGGGTAGAGAGGGAGGAAGCATAGTACATCCACTCCTTCTGTGACTGAGTTTGAATCATTTGGCCCTGTTCATGGTGCTAAAGACAACTTTAATCATTCTTTTAAAGAGTAAGCTAATTACTCTAGTGAATGATTCACCCCATTGAGGAATTGAGCTCTCAAAGTGATATTCAAGACTCTGGGGTTTTAATGGGGCTACTGAGGGACTGTGATACACTTTTCCCTTCTTTCTACTTCTGCTTGCCGAGTTTCCAACAGGGGAAAATATGTAAATTTAGTTTTCTTGGGGATTGACTCTGTATAGAATCATCTCTATTTTCACATAGAGATAAATTGAATAAATACTGAACTTGTTGATGAAATATCAGGATCATATTTCTTCAAAGTTTTTAATGCCAGTAAAAATAACCCATAGGAGGGAAATATCATAAAAGAGGAGGAAAGGGCACTGAGTAGCTGTCATTAAAAGTACTCAATGTGAATGCATATATCTGAGATGGAAATGCTATAAATATATTGATATTCTTTCAGCTTTATTTAGAACTTCTAACTTCTGCTTCTCAGTGTCTCAACTGAAATGTTTCTTCAACACTGTGATGTACAAATAGGATGATGGGGATGAATATGAGGACAATAATTATCATTGATTCAGTACAAGATAAAAAGGAAATTTATAAATCAATTTGGTGCTAGTAACAAAAGAACTCAGTACTTCTGCTTAGCTTCAATATTCATGTCTTTTGATTACAGGAAAAAAAAGTGGAGGCAGCAGAGTCAGGATATGGGGTAGCAACATCTGAAATCAGAATACATCGGCTAGGTAAGACTTGGAGGGAGAGGAATAACCAATTCCATCCATGTTATCTGTTTATACATATACATACACCACTTTTTTTTATTATTTAAATTTAATTATTTATTTGTTTACTGTTAGATTTTAAGTTCCAAACTGTTTCCCTCTCTCCCTCCTCACACTGCACAGATAGAGACATGAAGACATAGAAATATTTGTAATGCCTTACTGTACATACTTCTATTTATCATTTCTTTCTCTGAAGGTAAATAGTATCTTCCTACATAGGTCCTTTCTAGCTGATGTGAGTATTTATAGTATTAAAAATAACTTAGTCATTCACAATTATTCCTCAAACAATATTACTCTTACTGTATATTGCATTCTCTTGGTTCCACTAATTTCACTCTTCCTTATTTCCTACAAGATCTGTTATTGTTTTCTAAAGTCTACCTACTCTTCATTTCTCCCATCACAGTCACATAGAGCAACTTATTTACACATTTCCCAATTGATGGGTGTTCTGCCAATTCCTGGTACTTTGTCACCACAAAGAGAGCTACTATAAATATTGTAGAACATATAGGTTCTTTTCCTTTTTCCCTGGTCATCTCAGGAAACAGAGCTAATAGTGGTATTTCTGGGTCAAAGGGTATGTACAGTTTTAAAACTCTTTGGCCATAATTTCAGATTGCTCTCCAAAATACTTGAATCAGTTCACAATTCCACCAACACTGTATTAGTTTCTCACACACCATTGTTACTGAAATAATTTGACTTCAAATAAAGTCTCTCTTGTTTTTCAAATTGTCAAGTGAGGAATTCTACAATCTGTGTAGGAATTCTAATTTACCTCCAGGACCCTATAGCTTGTGTAGATAGGGAACAGAATTATTCAGAAAAGGAAAGAAAAACTCCTGACCACCCTCATCTCATTCCCTTTTACCCTTTAGTTCCTATCTTCCCCATCTTTTATCCTTAACTGTACTTGCACATTGTTCTAACTGTGTTTTGGGGTTCAAAATGAAACTCTAGTCGCAGGGAGGGCATCAACTGGGCACACCGTTACCTTTAACCCCTCAATCCTGATAGCAATACTACTTGGACAAATAGGAAAAGGAAGAAGAGGATGTGAAGGAGGAATAACTAGCATTTATACAGGACTTTCAGGTTTTCAAAGAAACATATATAACATGACATATATTCCCTCATTTGTAACAACTCATATGTCACCAGAAGATATCCAAGGCATACTAATCAATTGTAAGGATAAAATATTCATGAAAAACTACAATGCTTTTTTTAAGTTTTCCATTACATCACAATGACTTTGACAAACATCAACAATATGAATATTTCCCTATACAGGAAATAGAAAAACAAAGACTACATATGGAACCATAAATTTCCACTACATACAATTTTGATTCTAAGTATATTTCAAATTTAACATGATATTTTCAACATTTCTAACATGCGTATTGCTGTGCAATCCATTTCTAAACTTGAAGGAAAGGAAATAAGTTCAGTTTCATAGTAATTATGAACCCTTTTTGGGATGGAAATAGGATAAGGTTCTAGAGGTTGTACCTTACTTAAAAGGAACAGAATAAGCAAAAGAGGCATTGGAATATAACTGTGTGATAAAGAGAAATATTATCACCCAGGAACCCAAGATAGGAAGCAGAGTGATAAGCATGGTGTGAAGATCAGTGGGAAAAGATACAGTCATTATTTACATGAGAATAAATCACAGGCCACCTGAATAGGAAGAAGAAATAAAGAAGATGTTTCTGAAACACATCACAAACTTTGCCTTTAGTGATAATACAGGAGTTTAGTGATAGGAGGCTTTAATGATTCCAAAATCAACTAAAGTTATCTCATTTTTTCTCTACTTTTCTGTCTGTCTCATTCTTTCCTCCCTCCCTGCTCTTCTTTCTACTTTGTCTCTCTCACTCTTTCCCTATGTCCCTTTCTTCTTTCTCCTTCACTCCCTCCTCCTCCTCCTCCTCCTTCTCCTCTTCCTCCTCCTCCTCCTCCTCCTCCTCCTCTTCCTCCTTCTTCTTCTTCTTCTTCTTCTTCTTCTTCTTCTTCTTCTTCTTCTTCTTCTTCTTCTTCTTCTTCTTCTTCTTCTTCCTCTTCTTATTCTTCTCTGTCTCTGTCCCTCTCTGTGTGTGTGTCTCTCTCTCTGTCTCTCTGTCTCTCTCTCTGTCTCTGTCTCTCTCTGTCAGTCTGTCTATCTGTCTGTCTGTCTGTCTGTCTGTCTGTCTCTCTCTCTCTCTCTCTCTCTCTCTCTGTCTATCTATCTCTCCCCTAACATTTCTGTAAGTTAATTAATATATGGAAATCCTAGGGAGGCAACTCCCTCCACTGATGCCAGTCTTCAAAATGATAATCTTATAAAAGTTTGGGGCTAGGGTAGGGGTTAAATGAAAACTTGAGCATCTTCCTCAACATCACCAATATCAAGTATATGTGGCAGGACTTGAAATGAAGCTGGTGTTAAATCACACTGCCTTTCTATGTCTCATATATGCTCATATGGCTGGGTCTGGTAACCACAATCTGTTGGAAAATTATGGCATTATATAACAATATGGTAATTTTTTATAGAATCAAGATTTTGGAACCAGAGACTGTCAGAATTGAAAAGGTTTGTACACATGACCTAACCTAATCCTCTCATCTTACAAATGGAAAAACTTTGACCCAGAACATGAAAACAACTTCCCTATGGTCACTTCTGATTTAAGTGAGAAATTCTGAACAGGACAAATTGTTTATAAATAATAGTTATTATAGCATTTATATATCACTTCAAGTTTTACAAGCCATTTTACAAATATTCCATTTTAGTGTCACTATTCTGGGAGGTAAGTGCTGATATTATGCCTATTTTTACAGATGAGGGAACTGAGGCAGAGAAAAGTTAAGTGTCTTTCCCTGGGTCACACAGCTAATAAGTATCTAAGATCAGATCTGAACTCTAGTCTTTCTGATTCCAGGTCCTGCACTCTGTGCATTATGACACCTAGTTGCCTCTTTGATGGAGAGTAGGTCAAAATAGTACCATGATCACTCCTTCAACTTATCATATTTTCTATGGTTTCACCGAGGAACAATTCATCTACTGAATCATATTGTTTAATAAATCTAACTTTCTTTTAATAGACACATGAGTTGGAACCAGACCACTGTCTCTGAGTTCCTCCTCCTAGGACTGTTTGAAGGGTCAGAGAATCAACAACTGCTCTTCTGGCTGTTTCTATTCATGTATCTGGTTACTGTGATTGGAAACCTACTCATCATCATGGCTGTTACTTCCAACACTCACCTTCATACCCCTATGTACTTCTTTCTAGCCAACTTATCTTTTGCTGATATCAACTTTATCTCTACCACAGTCCCCAAGATGTAGGTGAATATCCAAACTCAGAATAACTCCATCTCTTATTCTGACTGCCTGACACAGTTATATTTTTTTATCATGTTTGGGATGGTAGATGAGTTTCTTCTGGCCACAATGGCATATGACCACTACGTAGCCATTTGTTACCCACTCCATTACAAAATAGTGATGAATCCCCAGTTTTGTTTGCTGTTGATTTCAATTACATGGTTTATTAATATTCTTTATTCCCTCTTACATACACTGCTGATGAATGAACTAGTCTTCTGTGCCAAAAATGAAATTCCCCACTTTTTCTGTGACCTTAACCCCTTGCTGAAGCTGTCCTGTTCAGATATCTTCATTAACGAGCTAATGATCCTCACCATTGGTGGTCTTGTTGGCCTGACTCCATTTTTCTGCATCATCATCTCTTATGTATATATAATCTTGGCCATACTAAGGATCCCATCTGCTGAAGGGAAGCAGAAAGTCTTTTCCACCTGCAGCTCTCACCTTTCTGTAGTATCTCTTTTCTTTGGGACTATCTTTGGAGTGTATTTTAGTCCTTCATCCAACCACTCAGCCCACATTGACATAACTGCATCTGTAATGTATGCAGTGGTGACCCCAATGCTGAACCCTTTTAGCTACACCCTGAGGAACAGGGATATGAAAGAAGCCCTGAGGAGGCTCTTTTAAGTCCTCTTCTTGAGGACTAAGATATATAAAATAATAGTGAAACTAAGTTTCTGTTTCCCAAATTGAGTAGTGGGAAGATGTCAACTTCAAAGAATTTTCCAATAGGGAAAGTACTTTGATTAATTTACATCCCAGTCAAGTACCTGAAGCTCATTCTCAGGCTTTGTCCATCTTTGTTGACAAGTTTAAGTCAGTATATAACCCACTATTAGTACAATAATATAATTCTATCTTTGAAGATTCAAAATAATCCAATATAAATATTGTAATAATATAAATAAAATGTTAAAGGATTTTAAAGAATCAGACTTATAGAAATTTATCTATAGAGAAAAAGAAATTATAAATATACAGAGAAATTCCACTTTAATTCCCTTTTGCCACATAGTCTTGTAATCATTTTAGAGAATTCTGATCACCTGATTATAGTATGACATCTGGCCACCCATTTCCCTATTATTTTACTTTTATTTAGCTGCCACTTTAGATGATATATCTCTAGATACTATTATATTATTATATTGGATTAGATTATATATATAATTATTAGATTAGATTAGATTAGATTTAGATAATCAAATCTTTCCCAGAACTTGTCACTTTAAGTAAATCTCTTACTCAGCATCAAATGTTATGATAGAGAGATCTCTCCAAGTCTGAAGATCTGGCTCTTTTCCTGGTTCTAGCGAACATATCTGCATCTCAGTTTCATGTTCTGCATGATGAAAGAGCTGAACTAAATAAGCTATGTTCATTTATACCACTAACTAGAAGTAACTTTTCAGAATGCAGAACAATGGGTATTAAGATTGTGAATCCACTCTGCAGCTTCTCTCTGACATGCAAATAATGGCCCTGATGGGTGATCTGATGAACAACTAGTGGTAGTAGCTCTATTCATGAGAGAAAGGAAGGACTGAAATACTATCACCTCAACCTGACCTCCCAAAATTCTTTAAGACCCAATTGAAATCCCACTCTCTGCAAGGTCTTTTTCAATCTCTCTTAATTCCATGTCTTCCCTCTTTTAATTATTTCCTGTACTTAATGAATTTTGAATATGATTGCTGGCATATTAAACATTGTAATTTCCTTGAGGGCAGGGGTGGTCTTTTGCCTCTTTTTCTATCCCCAGTGCTTAGCACAGTGCCTCGCACATAGTAAGTGCTTAAGGAATGTTTATTGATTGAGTGATTTAATTTCAGAAAGACCTTCAAGATAAGACCATCACCTCCCAATGCAGGCCATTCCACTTTTAGTCAGCTCTAGTTGTGAGAAGTATTTTCTTGATGGGCAGCTAAGTGGCACAGTGAATAGTGTGCAAGACCTGGAGTCAGGAAGACTCATATTTCCTGAATTCAAATGCAACCTCAGACACACAGTTTACTAACCTTTTTTTGTTTCAGCTCCTCATTTGTGAAATGAGTTAGAGAAGAAAATGGCAAACACTCCAGTATCTTTGCCAAAAAAACCCAAAAAAACCATGAAGTGTTAGACACAACTGAATAAACATAAATGTGCTTTGTACAGAGTCTAAATCTGCCTTTTTGCAACTTCTATACTTTTTCCTAGGTCTATATTTTGCAACTAAATCAAGTCTCCGTACCTTCAATATGATTATTTTACAAATATTTAAAGATAGCTCTCATGTCCTCCATCAACCTTCTCTTCTCTCTGCAAGTGATATGGTTTTCAACACCCTCATAATTTCAACTTCTTCTAGACCTAATCTTGTCTCTCAATGTCTTTCCTAGTGTAGGTAATCTCTACTTGTTGACCTATTTTTAGTCTCTGTTCCTTGATTGCTTATGTGTCTCATAAATGCAAGACTGTTCAATATATAAAGATTAAAAATAAATTAGCTTTTTTTGATTCGTCTATGTAGCTTTACATTCTCAACCACAAAAAGAGATCAGGACCTATATTCAAGATTACAAAGATAAACTCTAAAATAATGAGATTTAAAAAGCATCCTCAGTTAATCTGCCTTTTTTTCCAGATAAAGGATAGCAAATTATGTCTCAAAATAACATCCTCAACTATCATTCCAGGCCACCTCACTTATAATATTGAATCCATTTTCTTAAAAAAAAAAAACAGTGAAAAGCACATTATGACTTTCTATTTACTCTTTCATGTTATATTTTCAATTGCTTGAAGCAACCACCTGAGATAGTGGTTGACAAAACCCTTCCTGCTCTCCAAAATAATCATCTGAAGAAATAATTTTTCCTCTGTAAAGAATAACCAGAGGGGGCGGAGCCAAGATGGCGTAGTAGAAAGACGCACATACACATAGCTCCGAACCCACAACCCATAGAACAACTACAAAGAAGTAACTCACGGCGAATTCTGCACCCAGAGGCCACAGAACATTGGAGCGAGGGAGATTTCTGTTCCGGAGAGACCTGCAAACCTCTCGTAAAAGGTCCTTCGTGCTGTGGACTGGGCGCCGGGACTGGGAGCTGAGTACAGCCCTGCCGTGGCCGCAGCACCGAGAGGAACAGATCCCAGCGGGCTTCAGGGACGGGATCTCCAGCGGCCGCACAAGTACCTCCACCCACAGGTGACGGGGGTCGGTGAGAGAGTCCCTTTGGCAGGTCGAGCGGGGAGTGGGGTGCCCCCATGGCTCGGGCCCCCTCGGGAGACAGAAGCTGAGGGGCAGTGGCAGACCAGGGCTCCCCAAGCAGGCAGGAGCCTGGATCCATTGTTGAAGGTCTGTGCATAAACTCCCTGAGGGAACTGAGCCTGAGAGGCAGCCCTGCCCTCACCTGAGCATCTGAATTTAATCTCACACTGAATAGCAGCCCTGCCCCCGCCCAAAGCCCTGAGGCTGGAAGCAGCATTTGAATCTCAGACCCCAAACACTGGCTGGGAGGATCAGGAGGTGAGGTGGGTGTGAGGAAAATATTCAGAAGTCAAGTCACTGGCTGGGAAAATGCCCAGAAAAGGGAAAAGAAATAAGACTATAGAAGGTTACTTTCTTGGTGAACAGGCATTTCCTCCCTTCCTTTCTGATGAGGAAGAACAATGCTTACCATCAGGCAAAGACACAGAAGTCAAGGCTTCTGTGTCTCAGCCCACTCAATGGGCTCAGGCCATGGAAGAGCTCAAAAAGAATTTTGAAAATCAAGTTAGAGAGGTGGAGGAAAAGCTGGGAAGAGAAATGAGAGACATGAAGTCAAAGCATGAACAGCAGATCAGCTCCCTGCTAAAGGAGACCCAAAAAAATGTTGAAGAAATTAACACCTTGAAAACTAGCCTAACTCAATTGGCAAAAGAGGTTCAAAAAGCCAATGAGGAGAAGAATGCTTTCAAAAGCAGAATTAGCCAAATGGAAAAGGAGATTCAAAAGCTCACTGAAGAAAATAGTTCTTTCAAAATTAGAATGGCACAGATGGAGGCTAAGGACTGTATGAGAAAGCAAGAAATCGCAGAACAAAGCCAGAGGAATGGAAAAATGGAAGATAATGTGAAATATCTCATTGGAAAAACAACTGACCTTGAAAATAGATCCAGGAGAGACAATTTAAAAATTATGGGACTACCTGAAAGTCATGATCAAAAGAAGAGCCTAGACATCATCTTTCATGAAATTATCAATGAAAACTGCCCTGAGATTCTAGAACCAGAGGGCAAAATAAATATTCAAGGAATCCACAGAACACCGCATGAAAGAGATCCAAAAAGAAAAACTCCTAGGAACATTGTGGCCAAATTCCAGAACTCCCAGGTGAAAGAGGAAATATTGCAAGCAGCTAGAAAGAAACAATTCAAGTATTGTGGAAATACAATCAGGATAACACAAGATCTAGCAGCTTCTACATTAAGGGATCGAAGGGCATGGAATAGGATATTCCAGAAGTCAAAGGAACTAGGACTAAAACCAAGAATCACCTACCCAGCAAAACTGAGTATAATACTTCAGGGGAAAAATTGGTCTTTCAATGAAATAGAGGATTTTCAAGCATTCTTGATGAAAAGACCAGAGCTGAAAAGAAAATTTGACTTCCAAACACAAGAATGAAGAGAACCATGAAAAGGTGAACAGCAAAGAGAAGTCATAAGGGACTTACTAAAGTTGAACTGTTTACATTCCTACATGGAAAGACAATATTTGTAACTCTTGAAACATTTCAGTATCTGGGTACTGGGTGGGATTACACACACACACATGCACACACGCACACACACATAGAGACAGAGTGCACAGAGTGAATTGAAGAGGATGGGACCATATCTTAAAAAAAATGAAATCAAGCAGTGAGAGAGAAAGATATTGGGAGGAGAAAGGGAGAATTGAATGGGGCAAATTATCTCTCATAAAAGAGGCAAGCAAAAGACTCATTAGTGGAGGGATAAAGAGGGGAGGTGAGAGAAAAACATGAAGTCTACTCTCATCACATTCCACTAAAGGAAAGAATAAAATGCCTACTCATTTTGGTATGAAAACCTATCTTACAACACAGGAAAGTGGAGGATAAGGGGATAAGCAGAGTGGGGGGGGATGATAGAAGGGAGGGCATGGGGAGGAGAGTGCATTTTGAGGTCAACACTCATGGGGAGGGATAGGATCAAAAGAGAATAGAAGTAATGGGGGACAGGATAGGATGGAGGGAAATATAGTTAGTCCTATACAACACAACTATTATGGAAGTCATTTGCAAAACTACACAGATTTGGCCTATATTGAATTGCTTGCCTTCCAAAGGGAAGGGGTGGAGAGGGAGGGAGCTAAAGAAGTGGGAACTCAAAGTGTTAGGATCAACTGTAATGTTCTTACCACTAGGAAATAAGAAATACAGGTAAAGGGGTATAGAAAGCTATCTGGCCCTACAGGACAAAAGAGAAGACAGAGACAAGGGCAGAGAGGGATGATAGAAGAGAAAGCAGATTGGTCATAGGGGCAATTAGAATGCTTGGCGTTTGGGGGGGAGGGGAGAAAAGGGGAGAAAATTTGTAACCCAAAATTTTGTGAAAATGAATGTTAAAAGCTAAATAAAAAAAAAAAAGAATAACCAGTGATAAAGTTGCTTCATTTAAAAATTGAAGGCCACTTATCAGGAATAATCCAAACAGGAAACCAAAATGCTTATAAAATATTTGCTTGCATTATCCTTTTAAACAATAACATTCACACACATACACCTACACATACACACACATCCATATACACACAGATGTATAGATATACTCAAACATATAAATTTTACATTGTTGTGTTCATCCTTCATTGCTGAAGAAGACCATGCCATCAGGGAAATGATGACATGACTTGCACTTGACTTTGTTTTGAGTGAGGGAGGGCTGTGCAGGTCACCAGCCTCACTTCTCCTCCAGAGCCATCTGAATCCAGTGAACTGATATTCCTCAGGATGACTGCCGATGACACAGGATGCACTGAGAGGCTTTGGATCCTTTAGGTCAAGGACTTTGCAAGTACTCACTTACATATATAAGTATAAACATGTACATATATACAGATATACATACTTGTTTGTACATATGTGTGTGTGTGTGGGTGTGTTTACTTTGTCTTTGGTAAAGCGGTTTCTTTTCCTTTTTTCCCTACCTTTGCTAAACAATGTAAGTGCAAACTATGACTCTTCTATACTTAACCTCATAAAGAACTGCAAAAATGAGGAGGGAGGGGAAAAAAATCTAAGTTATATAGTAGTGATTTTAGAACACTGAAAATAAACTAAAAAACAAATGTCAAAAAAAAAAGAACCTCAAAAATACTCGTACTTCCTTAGCTGCTTTGTTAACAAAGTTGTTGTTGTTGTTGTTGTTGTTGTTCAGTTAAACTAGCCAAATGGTTGGTTGGTTAATTGTTGTCATTTGTTCCCAAACAGGACCAAAATGAATTCACTATCAAATGAGTCAAGTTTCAATGTGTCTAACTGTGGCTGATTAGAACAATATGAGCTCAGAATGTTCTACCACAGGTAAGGGACAAATAATCTGTGTGTACATTTGGAGTAGATACTCCAAATGTACATATCCAGTGTTTCTTTTGCTCTCTCCATCCTACTTTGTTCAGCAAAACATGCTGAGCAGTTCTGTGACAGTCTCTCTCATGTCACACAATCAGTTCCAAAGTTCTTAAGAGAGACACTGAGAATGTTGCTGTATGGCTTCTTCTGACCACTGTCTGAATATTTGCCCTCTGTGAGTTCTCCATAAAATAGCCTTTTTGGCAAGGATATATTTTGCATTCCAACATCATGGCCAGCCCATCAGAGTTGTGCATTCACAAGCAAAGTTTGAATGCCTGGCAGTTTAATTCAAGTAAGGACATCGTTTTCTACTACTTTATCTTCCCAGGTGATCTTCAGAAACTTCCTAAGACAATTCAAAATGGAAGCAATTCAGTAAATAAACTAAAACTGATGGCTCCTGGGGCAAGGAGATATAATTTACTAGAAATTTCTTTTTAAAAGAAAAAGTTAAATAAATTATTTAACTATTGAACCAATGACTTGTATACTATCAGTCAACATTTTTAAAGAACATATCACATACCAGATATTATGCTAATGCCTTCAAAAATATTTTCTATGAGATGAAATAAAGACTATCTGGTGGCCAATGCATGAATTGTTATCTTAAGGGCTTAAGGGAACTGAAGACACTTCTATTTCCTTCTATGGAGACTGAGTTTGGGCTATATTTGAATTATTTATCAGATCTGAGATTACTCAAAGTCAACTATGAGTAAAGGAAATATCAGTGAAAACATAGTAATTTGAAGGGCCATCTCCTACCCAAAATTAATTTGTGTATATACACCTAAACCATGGGATGCTGGGCTTTGGGTTACAATTATTCTAAAGTTTATTGTTATTTTACAGGGAGTCAGATTATGTAGAGGATGAGGTGTTCAACCTGGAGTCAGGAAAACTTGACTTCACATACTGCCTTAGAAACTTACTAGGACTATGACCATAGAGAAGTCACAGACTCTTGTCTTCTATAATTTTTTCCTTTGTAAATTGGGCAGGCTATCACATGGTGGCCAGAAGAAATGATACAAGGACACTTTCAAGGTCTCTCTCAAGAACTTTGGATTTCACTATGTAACATGAAGACACTGGCACCCGACTGCTCAGCAAGGCATGCCCTCATCAGAAAAGGTGCTGTGCTCTATGAGCAAAGCAGAATTGAGACAATAAAAAAGAAAGGTAGAATGTCCAGATTTGGAGTAACCACCCCAAATATTCAGACCAACTATTTGTGTCCAGTCTGTGGTAGAGCATTCCAAATTCATATTGGTCTGATCAGCCACAGTGGGACACACTGAAACCGCATTTTATCTTGGTGATGTCATTTCTGTCCTCTTCCAGAATGAAGAACAACAATCATGTGTGAATAATAACAATAGGATTTAGTTCTCAGGGTTGTAAGGATTAAATGAGATAATATGGATAAAGTGTTTTGGGAACGTTGAGGCACTATAAAATGCTAATTATTATTGTTGGTATTTCAAATTTTGGTGATGCCTTTTGGTTTTTGTGGATACAGAAGACAAAGTGAGTTCTGACAGAATCCAACCACCTGGAAAATAAGGAAAGGCTCCCCACAGGCTTCTAACAAAAAAACAAATTTAGAAGAATCAAGGGAAAAGTTCATATTTTTATAGGATAATAACAGAGGTGGAATATATAATGGTTCATGTTGTTGACTCAAAGACTCCACAGAGTCAAGCAAAGCAGGGTAGAAACACTACAATCTCTGGAGAAAGACAGACATGAAGGAAATTTAGGGGTAGAATGCATCACCTGAATCTCTAAAGACACAAGCTAGCAGATTCTCTTTAAGAACTTATTTATAAGTGAATTCTATCATATATAAAGATGAACTAATTCCAATATTAAATAAAGTATTTGGAATAATACGTAAAAGAGGGACTCTCCCAAACTTCTTTTATGAAATAAATATGATACTGATTACCTAAACCTGGAAGAGTAAAAATAGAAAAAGAAAATTACAGAAAACTAATTTCATTAATGAATATAGATGCAAAAAAGTAAATAAAATACTATGTAAAAGATTACAACAGTATATTGCAAAGATCATACATATGATCAACTCAGACTTGTACAAGGAATTCAGGGACAGTTTAACATAAGAAAAATTATTAACATAATTGATTATATCAATCTGTGTGTGTGTTTATCCTTCATTGTTGAAGAAGACCATGCCATCAGAGAAATAATAAGATGACTTGCACTTGACTTTGTTTTGAGTGAGGGAGGGCTGTGCAGGTCACCAGCCTCACTTCTCCTCCAGAGCCATCTGAATCCAGTGAGCAGATGTTCATCAGGATGACTGGAGATGGCCCAGGAGGAGGCAATTGGGGTTAAGTGACTTGTCCAAGGTCACACAGCTAGTGAATGTCAAGTGTATGAGGTGAGATTTGAATTCAGGTCCTCCTGACTCCTGCACTAGTGCTCTATCCACTGCACCACCTAGCTGCCCAATTTTTTCCATAATCAAAATTTAAAATCATATGATTGTATCATTGGAGGCATAAAAATCTTTTGCTAAAGTTGAACACTCATATTTATTTTAAAAAATCTGACAGTATTGGTATAAATGGATTTTTCCTTAAATTCAAGTAAAGAATTTATCTAAAACCATCAGCAAGTGTTATTGCAATGGGGATGAACTAGATATTATTGCGCAGTAATATCAAGTGTGAATCAAAGATGCCTACTGTCACCAATATAATTCAGTCTTGTATTGGAAAATCCTAGCAATACCAATAAAAGAAGAAAAAGGAATAGAAGGAATCAGAATAAGGAAGGAGGTGATAAAACTATCTTCGCAAATGACATTATGATGTACTTGGAAAATCCCAAACACTCAACTAAAATGTTAGTTGAAGCTGTTAACAATTTTAGTAAAGTAGCAGGATATAGTGTATATCAATATAAATAATCTCTGTTCCTATATGTCACAAACAAGGCTCTGCAAAAATAGACAGGAAAAAAATATATACACCATTTAAAATAACTCTACACAGTATAAAATACCTGCCAGAGCAAACTGAGGAACTATATTTAAAAATTATTACTAAAAGCCATTGTAAACAAATAAAATTAGAATTCAATAATTGAAAAAAGATGTATTGATCATAGGTATGCAGGGTCAATATAATAAAAATGACAATTTTATCCAAACTAATTTATATATTGAATGTCATCACAATTAAATTACCAAAAACAAAGATTTGTTACTGAATTAGAAAAAATACCAACAAAATTCAAATGGAAAAACAAAATGTCAAGAATAGCAAAGGGAATAATAAAAAAAAAATTAAAGGACGGTGGCTTAGCACTACCAAATCTGAAATTATAAGTCAGTAATTATCAAAACTTTTTGGTACTAGCTAAAAGATAGAAAGGTCAATTAATGGAATAGAGTGGACAAACAATTTACAGCAGCAAATAAACGTAACAACCTTGTATTTAACAGGTGCAAAGATAAGATTTTGGAACAAAAAATGTCTTAAGATTAAAAAATCATTATTTGATAAATAAAAATTGATCAGTAACAGAAAAGGAGTATGGCAAGAACAAGACACAGATCAATATCTTACATTATTTACCAAGATAAAGTCAAAATGGATACATGATCTAGATATGGAGAGATTTTACAAGAAAATTAGAAGAACATGAAAATCATTACTTCTCAGACTTATAAAAAGGTCAATAATTTACAAATAAGAGAGCGCCAAGGTAGGTATAAAATAGATAATTTAAATTACAGTAAATTAAAAAGTGGTTATACAAATAAAATAAATGTAGCCAAAATCAGAAGAAAAACAGAAAATTGGGTGGGGGATTTTTTACACAGTTTATCATATAAAGGTCTCATATCTAAACTATGTAAACTTGTCAAATCTACTAGAATATGAGTCATTCCCCAAATGAAAAATGGTCAAAGGATACGAACAAGCAGTTTTCCAATGAAGAAATAAAAACAATCTAGTCATATGAAAAAATGCTCTAAATCATTATTGATTGTGGAAATGCATATTAAAACAACTTTGAGCTATGATTTGACAAATACATATTGGCCAAAATGATTGAAAGGGGGTAACTGATGAATGTTGAAGATGATGTGGGAAAATGGGACACTAACTGAGAAACTAATGGTTGATAGAATTGTGAAGTGATCCAACCATTTGGGAGAGCATTCTGAATATTTGGCCTATTTATGAAGATAATTAGAGAAAAAGGAAATGAGCCTATATGTTTTAAAACATTTAAAGCAGTTTTAAAACACAATACAACATAACATAAAAGCAGCTTTCTTTGTGGTGGCTAAGAACTAGAAATTTCAGGGATGCCCATCAATCAGGGAATGGCTGGACAAGTTGTGTTATGTGATTGTGATGGAATATTACTATGTCAAAATAAATGATGAGATAAAATTGTCATACATCAAACTGGATGAGAATTTTGTTTTCTTTTGAACTTCCATTCTAACTCATTCAGTTCCATTTTCTTATCCTTATTACGAGATCTGTTCATTTTGGAATTTTATATTTTGGTATGAATAGCATCCTTTTTGGTTTCACTCACCCAAAAGGTAGTTCCAGAGGCAGATTAAATTATCAAAATTCAATTAAATGCAGCTACACTCTGTTTTTTGTAGTTAACTGTAAGGGGATGGGGTTTGGGGGCTGTTGTTTAGAAGTCCCCATCCAAAGTGTTCCTTTTTTCAATAAAAGAATTAAATTCTACTACAATTCTGCATCCCCTTAAAAAGCTAAAAGAAAAATATAAATTTTTATGAGCTACCATGGTATGATCTCTAGGCAAAATATTAGATACTGATATCTTAGGGACACATAATTCATACTGCTTGCTCACAGTAATCCATCATCTTTCTGTAAGAGATAATATGTTTCTTCATCACTCCTCTGGAATCACGCATGGCTGCTGAATTGCTAAATGTTCTTATAGATTTTATTTTGTTCCTTAAATATTTTTCTACCACATAAATAATTCTTCTACTTCTGTTCATTTCGTTCTTCACTACTGAAGTCAACAGTTAATAAAGACTTATAAAGCACTTACTATATGCCAGACACTATGTTAAGCCCAGGGATACTAATATGAGAAAGATATTCCCTGCCCTCAAATGGAGGAAGATGATGTACAAGAAGAAACTGAAAAGGAGGGACATGAGAAGGGTCCCCAGCACCAGGGCATTATAGAGAAACTCAGAGATACACCTTAATACTATAGCCAATTGAAAAATGAGAAGTTCTGAGCTGAGGGCCTTCCTTAACAGTTTTCAGCTGAGACATACAAGATTCTATTACAATCCTTTATTTTAATTCTGTGTTGACTCTTTATATTGAAGTGTTTTTCTTCTTAGCAACATTTTGTTGAATTTCATTTTCTAATCAATTCAACTAATTCTTAAAATTTACTGGTGAGTTAACATGATTCATAGTCAAAAATTACATTTATTTCCATTCATGTATACACATATACATGAGTATAATACAAATAACTATAATAGATAGCAAACCAATGAGAGCTTAATAGTTGGAGCATGCACAGTGCACTTTACCTCAATTCAAGCCACATGTAGTCTTGGTAATCCACCTTCTGGAAATGTGTAATGCCTTGCCCACCACTTCAATATCTCACTAAGAATTCTACCACTGCTTCTTTTCAATTGGCTTTTTCCTGTTGTTGGGGCTTGATTTTAACTCAGACCTTCCTGTGTCCTGGCTCAGCACTTCGTCCACTGAATGACCTAGCTATCTCCAAAATAACCCTTTACAAATGTTGATGTTGAGTAGATATCAATAATATTAAGGAAATATCAACTTATCAAAGGATATTGGTGAGAGACTAACTAAAACTTGTGATATTGTGGGGAACTCAGTGGATTGAGGCTGCAAAATGGTAGTACTAGAGGAGATATCCTGATGCCCTGGAGATATGACCAGAACACTGGGAGGAGACATAGTGTCAGTACGGGCACCAAAAGTGTCATTGGAGTTGAGATTGGAAAAGTGATCTCAGATACTTTATGCATGGCATAATAAGTTCAGTTAAATATAGATTTTTTCTTGACAGGGAAAGATGACTACATCATACCAAGTCATGTGAGAAGGGCTCAGTGAAATTTAAAATGATCATAGCAGCTTCAAGGCTCAGTGGATAAAATGGCAGGCCTGTGGTGAGGAAGATCTGAGTTCAAATATGACCTCAAACACATACTAGATGTGTGACCCTGGGCAAGTCGCTTACCCCTATTTGCTGCAATTTCCTCATGTATAAAATGACCGGGAGAAGAAAATGGTAAACTACTACAGTATCTTTAACAAGAAAACCCCATATGTGTTCACAAGAAATCAGGCATGACAGAAATGCCTGAAGAAGAATAACAACAAAATCAGCATAGACTTTACAAGTGATTTTATATAAGTTTCCATTTTTCTAGCAAAGGATCCAACCAGATATTTCAGGAAGCTAAAGAGTCTAAGTCAAACTCTAATAACAAAGGTAATGACTAAAATAAGATATATCAGGGCATTGCCCTTGGGTGGCAAAATTAGAGGTCACTGGTAGCACTTACACTCAAAAAACTGAAATTAGCACTGTTATAGGATTTATCACATGGATTCTATATCCCTACCATCTATTACCCAGGTAGGCTCTTCCTACACTAACCACTCCACCCTGTGTCCTCTTACTGCCACCCCTCAAATAAAACTGCCTCTACCCACAGAAATTGGTATTCTTACCCAAATCCTCCACCCACAAGTCAATGGTCCCAACTTCCATAGTACTAGCTGTGATTCTGCCAATTATTATAATCATTATTTAAATCTAATTTATAATACAATAGTTTTCAACATGGCAAATGAAGTGTCTGAATTAAATCTGTGGTAGTTTAGGGAAATTAACACTATTTCTTTTCTTTTTTATAAGAAAAATATGGAGTAATGCAGGTGACAGTTCACATGGTTCCTAAAGTGACAAGAGAAAACATTGAATGAAAACGATAGGATAAAGTTTCAGACATAAGAACAGACAAACTAGGAACTGGTGGAAGAAAAACAAGAAGGTTATTTGGGCTCAAGTTTTCCTCATATAGACTCAGGGATGAGATATGTGAAATTAAGCACCTTCAAGTTTCCCCAAAAGTTTTCTCAGGGCCATTTTCACCTCCTTATTTCTTAAGCTATAGATGAGAGGGTTGAGGGCAGGTGTGAAAGCCACATAAAACATAGAAGCAATCTTATTGTATTCTGGAGAAGAGAGAGACTGAGGCTTCATGTAAACAAATATTCCAGTCCCATAAAATAGGGTGACAACCAGAAGGTGGGAAGAGCAAGTAGAGAAGGCTTTCCTGCGTCCCTGGGCAGAGCGAATTCTCAGGACAGCAACGATGATGTGTACATAGGAAACGATGATGAATGTGACAGGACAGAAAAGGGTAAAAATACAGAAGACCTGCACGACCAATTCTGCCTGTCTAGTGTCAGTACAAGAAAGGTGCAATAGGGCAGGCATTTCACAAAAGAAATGATTGATAACATTATCCTGGCAGAAGGTAAGCTGGAATGTAGCAACTGTATCCGCTGTGGATATCATAAAGCCTCCCAACCATGACCCAGCAGCCAGGATCCTACAAACCCCCCAGTTCATTGAGATTAAGTACCTTAAGGGGTCTCGAATGGCCACAAATCGGTCATAGGCCATCACTGAGAGGATAAAGCACTCTGAAATGCCAAAGGCCAGGAGTGTATAGAACTGTATGACACAGCAAGTGTAGGAGATAGACTTTCTTTTTGCAAATAAATGTACCAGCATCTGTGGAAGCACACAGGATGTGAAACATACTTCAGCACTGGATAAATTAGTGAGGAAGAAGTACATAGGAGTGTGCAGGTGTGAATCCCTCAGTATTAGCAACACAATGAGCAGGTTCCCCAGCAAGATCATCAGGTAGATTATGAGGAAAAGCAGGAAGAGGAGCAGCTGGAGCTCAGGCTGGCTGGAGAGGCCAAGGAGGATGAACTCAGTCACTGAGGTGAGGTTGCTGCTCTCCATCTGGTTTATGAGTCTACTGAAAGAATATTAAGAGTTAGACTTTCAAAGCTTTTATATTCTTGCTTTCCTCTTGCTGGAAGTACTGGGAGAACATGGGGCACCATCAGGTCTTCTGTATGTAGCCCTTCATGATTACAAATAACATTATATCCATTATCTCACATCATTCTCATTGTAACCATGGAAAGTATGCAGGATACTGACATACTATCATCTCAGTTTTTTGGTACTGAAGACATTGGGAGGGTAAGAAAAACTGTGACCTTCTTTTGTTTTACCTCATTTAATATACAGTTCTACCAATTCCATGCAAAAACAATTTTAGCATTCTTTTTTTTTTTCAAATTTTGACCTCCCCTGATTTTCTCCCTGTCCAACCCCCCTCAGTGTGGAGGTCATCAATTGAACATAGGTTATTCATGTGTAGCCATGCAAAACATATTTCCATGTAAGTCATCTGTTAAAGAAGGCAAAGACAAATAAGACAAAGAAAGAAGAGCATTCAACATCTGCCAGTTTTTTTTCTGCAGTTTAACAGCATCATTCGTCTTAAGTCCTAAAGAATTTTCTTGGATCATTGTTTTGCTGAGAATAGCTTAGCTATTCATAGCACATCATCATACAATAATGCCGTTACTGTATACAATATCCTCCTGGTTGTATTCTTTCCACTTTGCATCAGTAAATGTAAGCCTTTCCAGGTTTTTCTGAGAGAATTTTATTTGTAATTTCTTAAAACACAGTAGTATTTCATGCTTTATCTCATATACAACATATATATGTATATATATATATATAAAACAACATTTTCAGCCATTCCCTGAAATTTGCAGTTCCTTGTCAGCATTAATAGAGCTGATATAAGTATTTTTGTATACATAAGCTGTTTTTCTTTTTCTCTTTTTACCTTTTAGTGCTACAGATTTAGTGGTGGTATTACTTGGTCAAAGGGCATGCATGGTTTTATAACCCTTTGGGCATAATTCAAAATTGCTCTCCAGAATAGTTGAATCCCTATACAACTTCAACAATAGTACATTAGTGTTTTCATTTGCCCACATCTCCTCCAATACTGGTCATTTGCATTTTCTGTCATATTACCCAAGGGGCAGCTAGGTGGTGCAGTAGATAACAGCACCAATGCAAGAGTCAGGAGGACCTGAATTCAAATCTCACCTCAGACACTTGAAACTCACTAGCTATGTGACCTTGAGCTAGTCACTTAACCCCAATTGCCTCATCCTGGGTCATCACCAGTCATCCTGGTGAATATCTGCTCACTGATTCAGATGGCTCTGGAAGAGAAGTGAGCATAGTCTTGGCATGGCATGGCATGGTCTTCTTCGGCAACGAAGGATAAACACACGTATTACCCAATCTGAGAGATGTTAGGTGGTAGCTCAGAGTGGTATGACTTTACATTTCTCTCATCAATAGTGATTTAGAACATTTTATATGACTATAGAAACCGTTTTTTACTTTGAAAGCTACCTATTCATATCTTTTGACCATATATCAATTGAGAAATGCCTCTTATTCCTACACTTTTGACTCCATTTTCTCTATTTGATAAATAAAGTCTTTATGAGAGAATTTCACTATAAAAATTTCTTTGCAGTAATGATTACTTACTATGTATTTCACATGATCTTATTTCCCCCATTTATCATTCTCTCTCTCTCTCTCTCTCTCTTTCTCTCTCTCTCTCGCTCTCTCTCTCTCTCTCCACCCCCCTTCTCCTTTTACCATTTCCATTCCCCAAAGACTTTTGCTTCTGACTTTTACTCCTCCCATACTGCCTTTCCTTCTATCACCTGCCCCAACCTTCTCTTATTCCCATTCTCTCCAGCATTCCCATATGGTAAGATAGATTTCTATACACAACACAATGTGTATATTATACCCTCTTTGAATCAATTCCAAAAAGAATAAGTAAAGTTCATGTGTTCCCCTCCCTGCTGCCCCCATTTTCCCCTCTGCTCTTCAATCTCTTTCAGACCATTTTTATATCTGATAACATCCCATTTTTACTCTCCTTTTCCCATTCTTTCACTGCTTCCTTCTTTCTCATCCCTTAATTATATATTTTAGATAAACATACCATCATATTCAACTCATATGTCTGCTTTCAGTCTATGAATACTCCTTCTAATTGCCTTAATAATGATGGAGTTTTTAGAATTTAAAAATATTCAAGTAATAATCCTTCCAGATTATGGAAAAATAATAAATAAAAAACACAGGGATATTGAAGTTTTATTTCTATGAGAAGGAAAACACCTATACCTGGGTAAACAGTGTACAGAGCATTCATCTTGGGTCAGGAACATCTGATTCAAAATCCAGTCAATTACACTAACCAGTTAAGTGGCACTGGGCAAATCACTCTATTAACCTATTTAACCTCTTTTTGGTTCAGGTTCCTCATGTATAAAATGGGGATCATAACAGCAACAACTTCTCAGAGTTGTTGTGAAGATGAAATGACATGGTATTTTTAAAGTGCTTAATGTAGTGCCTAACATATAGTAGTCGCTATAGACATAAATGTTTGCTCCATGCTTAGTCCTTCTCCATCACATGAGTAATCATCACTTGGTCACTGGTTTTGTTTCTGAAAGCTTTCATCTCCTTGAGCTGCCTGATCTTCTCACTCAGACCTGAACTTACTATTTCTGACCAGAAGTTTCCAGTTACTCCCCTTTACAAAGAAGGAGACTTGATCAACTTGGCTATTTGGGTCTGGGTCAACAGCCTGTATGGGAATGGGAAAACTGAATCAGTCTTACAGACTAAAGCAGTAAGGGCATTTCAACAACAGTGTCACTGGCACATAGTAGGCATTTAATAAATGTTTATTGGATTGGATTATGAGATTTACAAAACAGAGTGACTGAGAAAAATGGGAGGTCAATATGACAATTCTACTTCAGATAGGCTTAAATGTACTACCTTCCTAAGTAAATATTAGAATTACACAGCAATAGATTCTGAACACCTCAAAAGGGTGCCACTTCCTGGGAACCTATAAGTGCCATCTGAGACTTGACACTAGTATTTAGTTTATGTTTCTGTGAGAATTTTTGTTAGGAATTGTATGAGCCTTTAACTATGAAATACGGTGAATTTTCCTGTGGTTTTAAAATGGAGACACAAGATTTGACAGTTGGAAAGAAACTTAGTGGTCATTAACTCCTACTGCTTTTTTTCCTACAGGTGAAAATACTATGTCCATGAGGGTCTTTCTTGAAATACTGTCTCACCCTCATATTAATCGATGCCTAAAACTCAAATTTTTTTTTGAGGGAGGAATGTTTTATGTACCACAGTATTTTGTCTGAAACACAAATTCCTACATAAAATCTCGGAGTCAGGTGGAACCTCAGAGCAATCCCCTTTATAACATTCAAGATATATTTAAAGACCTGTAATCAAGGATAATCCATAACTTGCCAGAGCAGTTGATTTCACTCATGAGCCATTATATTTTTTAGGAAGACTTCTCTTATATCAAGCAAAAAAAATCACAAATAGAAATAAATCTAATTCTTCCTCTATGGGGCACTTCTACAAAGTCTTAAAACAGCTGTCATAATTCCCACATTTTTTTCTTCCTTAGTTCTATCAATCAATTCCCCTAAGGTCTGTCCTTTTATCATGTTGATGGCCCTATCACTTGCATAAAAAACATTTTGGAAATGTCATTTTAAAAATATGATTCCCACAATTTGAAACAATATTCTAGCCATGTTCTACCTATGACACAGTACAATGGAAACATTAACTCCCTTGTTCTGGTTTCTCTGTACCTTTCCACTCACATATATGGCCAACATGCTATCTCAAGTCCTTACCAAGTCTTTCATGGACTACAGCAAATAATTGAACTTCCTACCTCCAGTATCTTCCATTTAGAATTTATGCATCACAAACCCATCAAATTTACATTCTTTCTTAAAATAGTTTTTTTTTCCAATTACATATACAGATATTTTTAACATTAATGCTCAATAAAATTTGAGTTTCAATTTCCCTCCCTCTCACCCTAATTTCCCCTATCCCTGAGAAAGTAAGACTTTTGAAGTGGGCTATGTATGTGCAATTAAATTTATATTCTTAGTGCGTATATCTAACTAAACTTTTACTGTACCCATCAAATTTCAGTTATTCATTTTCTCCAGAATAAAACACAAAGATTTAAAATAACAGTCCTTTACAACCTGGCTCCAACTTCTCTTTCCAAAGTGATGCACCATCACTCCTCCTCTGTCAATCTGTGTTCCCCAGGTCTGGAAACATAGGGACTAAATGAGAGGTACTGTGGCAAAGTAATAACAATGATACTAACATTTAACAATAAATGTCATTTTATAGTGCTTCAAGGTGTGCAACAATTTTTCATGCATTATCTCATTTGATCCTTGCATCAATCAGCTAAATTGACTGAGAGATTTTAAGTTTTTGGTCCAGCATTACCAATTATTTATTACCTGAGACATAATTGATACATAGGTCTTCTTCATGCCAGGTTCAATGTTCTGTCAATTCTGTCATCTCACCAAGAGGAATAAAAGAAGGGACTGGACTTGGAGTTGGGAAGACATGGGTTTTAATCTGCCTTTGACACCGACTAGCTAAGTGACCATGGGCAAGACATTTAAACTCTAAGTCTCAGTTTCTCCATCTTTAAAATAGAGGTAAGAACTTTAGTTCCTATCACGGACTGATGGTAAAGCCTAAATGAGAAGCTGAACGCAAATCACTTCACAAACTTTAAAACACTATAAAAATAACAGTTGTTGTTATTATTCTTACCACCTGAAAGTGATAAGGTTGAGAGATTTCTGAATGTGACTGCTGGCTGGAATAGATTAAGTACCTTCCAATTTAGAGATTGTCTAAATCTCATGAATACATAAAAAATGCAAATCAGAACAAGATAATATGAATATCTTGCTGTATACATGGATTCATCATAGAGTTTCTTCTACAAATGAACTCTGCAGATGTTTTTAAAAATTCTTATTCAGAAGAAAAATGACAGTAACACTTTCAATATATGTCTCACTACACTAGTCTTGCTACTATCCAAAAACAAATGACGAATACCTGGATCTTGCAGGTGTGAGCCAATACACTAAGAAAGAACGGTGAACTCTCTTGTGCTTCCTCAGTAAATCTTCAGTTCTATCGCTAAAGATTAGTCCATCCGTACCTCTTGAATATGAATCTTACACAGCAGAACTTCTACACTGTTGGTCAGTCTGGTCTTGTATGGACAGCAATGAGTTAATCCATCTGAATCCTTTTGGAGAAAAAAACAAGAATATAATTACTCCTTTTACCTAACTTTCCCAACCATCCAGTATATAGGCTTGTACCCTGTGAAAAACTGAGATTCCAAGAACAGAATGCATTGATCATGCAAATTATACCTGACAACATAAGTGGAGATGAAAGTATCAGCAACATTAAAGTTCTCCTCACTTACTCAAGGTGTAATTTCTAAAAAAAAAAAAAAAAAATTAGGGGATCATAAAATCATAATTTAGAGGTGAAGGGGACTTATGTCACTAAGTCCAGCCTCATCCTTTTTCCAATGAAAAGTTAAGTATCAGAGAGGCTACATGATTTCTCCAGGGCACCAAAGCTTCTAAGTATTTGAGGTAGGATTAAACTGAAATCCCTGTGTTCAGCATCTTACCCACTTTACTAGTCAGAGTATGGAAGAGTGTTTGTAGGAATCTCTGCACTTGGTGATAATTCGCCAGGAATTCTGACCATACTGAGTCAAGGGATGCAAGGAAGACAACATTTACACTGTTTAGGAGCCTATGGGATCTGATTCCTATAACTCTTCATTAGAAGAAGGGATTTAATTAATCTCTCTCTCTCTCTCTCTCTCTCTCTCTCTCTCTCTCTCTCTCTCTCTCTCTCTCTCTCTCTCTCTTCACCTTTATTCTCGTGAGTCATATATCATAGCTAAGGAAACAGTGTTCTCTTCTGGGCATTTCATCACTGGTATCAATGCATTTCCTAGGGGGATATGCTCAGAGATTCTCCTTCAGACAATACTTGAGGTCATTCAATTCCTGTTCCCCACCCCTGCCCATGTGATACCTCTTCCTCTTGGAATACCCTCAGTCTTTATGTGGAGATGTAAAACCCAGCTACTTGCCTTCATGTCTTCCCAGCACTATTTCTTTCCCAACATTGAATTTGAATATGTATTTGGAGTTAAGCCCTAATAATTCACCTGCATATTTTTTCTCTTTGCCTTTTGTGTGATGAAACCTCCTGGGTTTGTTATCTCTCATGACCATTCTGAAGTCTATCTGTGCCAGAAAAGTAGATCTCATGGTCTCTCCCATACATCCATTCTCATTCTCACCTTTCAATCTTTTCTTTGACTACTCCTCTTCCTATTTAGAGGATTCAGATCCCATTAGCTTCCAAACAGAGTAAATGTTGTCTACCTTCCCTTTGCTCTTCATCTTTTAAAACTATTTATATTTCAAGAACAAACTTGTTTCTAAAGTATAGAAATTAATGTAGAATAAAAAGAAATATATTGTACTTAATACAAATTAATGGTTTCATTTGTCATTTTCGTTGTCTGTTCCTTGTACGTAGAAATGTTCATATTTGTCAGTGGGTCTAAGTTCACAATATAAAAGAATAATAATACTTTAAAAGAGTGCCACTACACCATTGGCTTTTCCTTTCATTTTTTTTAAAATCTGGTTTTAACCAACAACTAAGAAACAAGGCATATCTCAATACATAACATAATAGAAAAAAGATTGTACATGAAAATGGAAATGTTTACTATGTATATTTTGCTTTCTTTCTAAATAAATTATAAATTCAAGATACAATTATTGTTATTTTAATTTTTGATTTTTTAATTTAGGCAATAAAAGAAGCTTTTCCGTAACATTATACAATAGTAAAAAGATTAATAGTAAAAATAAAAATAAAATTTAATTAAAATTAAAATACAAAAATAGATTTATTTTGTACAACTTGGTATTTAAGTAAGAGGTAACTTTTCAGACTCTGCTAGCTCTCCGTGACGATTTTTGATTTTGTATATCTGTTTTCCTCTCTATGTACCCCATAATTTCTACTTCTTTTAAACTTGCAAAATGAGTCCTGAGCAAAGCTACGTCTTCCCATCAGGGTCATGGCTGTACTTGGGAAGAGTTGTATGTGTCATTCAAATGTTATTGGCCTCAGTCCTTATTCTAGGCTCTTCCCTTCATTATCAATAGTTGATGTTAATGAACCAGTCAGAATTATGTGAGGTCTAGGAAGAGACATTTACTAAGGTCATATAATATAGTCAGTTATTTCATCACACCTCTCCCCAGAGTCTGAACACATTCTCACAACACTGTACAGAGATCACAGAAATATTGGCTAAAGGTTACAAGGTACATATGGCAAAATCTTTTGGTTCTTGGGAATTTGTCTTCCAATTATTGAGATTCTCAAGAAGTTCCCTTAGTGGTGATGTAGGTTCTTTGTGAGATGCCCTGTCCAATTAGGAATCCGACTTCTCAAATGGTATCTAGTCTCTTCTCAACTGCTAATGCAGATATTGATACAAGCTACTGCTGACCTGGGTTGATGGTGCCAGGATGTGCATAGCAAGATGAGGTACCCAGAATCTTCATGATCATATAATGTCTTCAAGGTCTCTTGTTTACATTAATTCAGAGGCATTTACATGGCACAATGAACAAAACACGAACCTTAGAAACAGGACAACTTGAATTCAAATCCAGTCTCAGATACTAGTTGTATGACCCTAAGAAAGTCACTGACCCTCATCCAGCCTCAGTTTCCTCAACTATAAAGTGGGGATAATAATGTGCCTACTTCCCAAGGTTGTTGTGAAAATCAATTGAGATACTGACAAAGAACTGAGCATAGTCCATGCCACATCGTAGACACTTGAGAAATGCTCATACTGGTCTATGATTCTCTCCTAAATTACGTTGTAACTATACACAAATACTGTCGATTTGTGATTCTATTTTCATCCTTGAATTCTACTGAAGTTATTCTTTTGATTACTTTCTAAGCCAAACTTAGTGGATTTTTAAAGTAAAATATAATGATTTCAGCAGAATGACAATTCTATCTCTCCTTTACTTATATTTCTCTACCCTCCCTTATTGCTGTCACTAGCATTTCTAGAGCTATGTGAAATAATGGAAGGGAAAGAGGGCGTGCATCCTTTATTTCTTTCTTCACTTGGAAATTGCACATAATTTTAACTTTTGGATTAAGACTGATTCTTTCATCAAATCAATAGAAAGGTTTTGCTGTTCATGTGCTTTGGATGACTTTTGCATAAACAAATGTTCTTTTTCAAAGTCTTTTGTTAAATCTATTGATATAATCATTTTATATGGGCTATTTGGGGATTCAGTATAATTATGTTAAATGTATTCCTGTGGAAGCATCCTTACTTCCTTGATATAAATCCAATTTGAATACTGTAGTTGGCTTTGTTGACAAATTACTAGATTTTTACAGGATTTTTCTTTTAAAAATGCATTCATATTCATTTGTTATACTGATTTCTAGTTCTCTTACATTATTTTGTCCTCTCCTGTTTTAGTTATTAGGACTGTATTTGTGTCAACAAAGGAGTATGTTAGGGTTTTCTTTCTCAAGATTTCAGAATAATTCATCTGAAGTTTTCAATTGTTATTTGAAAGTTTGATACAATTGTCATACACCAATCTGGAAAAGAGTGTTGTTTTCTTTTTTGTTTCCTTCAAATCCATGAAATTTCAATTTCTTATCTTTATTTGGAGTTCTACTAATTTTGGAATTTTGTGTTTTAGTGTGAATAACATCCATTCCAGTGTCAGTCACACAACAGGTACTTGCAAAGGCAGTTTAGATTATCAAGTCAACTAAATACAGCTACCCTCAGTTGCTAGGGTTTTCTGGGACTGCTGTTTAGAAGCCCCATTCAACCTGCTTCTTTTGTCAATCAAAAAGTCAAACTCTACTGCAAGTCCAATCTTATTGGAATTTCAAGCTCATCCCTCAATAAAACAAATGGGCAAAGTACCATAGGAAAGGAAATACGGGTTGGTAATTTTCAACCACAAGGAAGTTGCCAAAAAAAAGGAAGTATGCACTTAGATTTGGTTTTCAACTTTACTAAGCCAATACACAAAATTTGTCACATGGACCTAAAATCCATGTGAAACTCACAATAGGTGAATTAGTCTGGGTCTCCTTAAAAAGATTTTTAAAAATGAACACTTATGAGCAACCACGGTAGAATTTGTAGGCAAAATATTAGATATCTTAGGAACATAAAATTCATATACTTGCTCACTGTAATCCATTATCTTTCTGTAACAGATAACATGTTTTTTCTTCATCATTCCTCAGGAATCACATGTAGTTGCTGAATTATCAAAGTTCTTATAGATTTTATTTTTGCTTTTACATGTTTTTCTTCCACAAAATTTATTCTTCCAATACTATTCATTTCCTCCTTCACTACTGAGGTCAATAGTCAATAAATACTTATTAAGCACTAATGATGTGCCAGGAGGTATGGTAAGCAGCAAAAATACAAACTGATAAAAATATTCCCTGCCTTCAAAGACTTTGTAATCAAATGCAGAAGATGATGCACTAAATGAAACTGATATAGGTGCATGTGGAAAGAGTATGAAGCACCAAAGCATTATACAGAAACTCAAAGATGTATCCTAGTACTATAGCCAAGTGAAAAAGGAGAAATTCTAAGCTGAGACATGTCTTAAATGCAGTTTTTACATTTCATGAATCAACTTATCAATCAGAATGTTACAGAGTTGTGGTAAAATAAAATCTAGTTTTCACCAGAGACATACTAGATTCTACTCCAATCCATGATTTTAACTCTAACTTGACTTTTTATGTTTAAGTGTTTTTCTTGACAGTAACATATTGTTGAATTTTACTTTCTAATCAATAAAAATAATTCTTATAACTTAGGACTCAGTTCAACCAGTTCATATTTGTAATTATATTTCCTTTCTTGCATACTCTTATACATTCAACTTGCAAATAATTGTAACAGATGGCAAACCAATGAGGACTTAGTCTTTGGAGCATGCACACTACACATTGTCTCATATCAAAGCACATGGAGTCTTGATGTTCTGACATCTGGAAATGTGTAATAGAGAGTCTTGGACACCACTTCAAAGGATCTCTAAGTATTCCAACACTGCTTTCTTTCAGTTGGTTTTTATTGTTGCTGTAGATAGATTTGAACTCATGTCTTCCCACCTCCATGTTCAGTACTCTATCCATTGAGTCAATCAGTTGTTCCCAAAATAATTCTCTACAAGTATTTATGTTGATAGGATATCAAAAATATTTGGGCGATATCAACTTGTCAAATGATATTGGTGAGAGACTAACTAAAATTGGTGATATTTGCGGGAATATGGTAGATTGAGGCTGAAGAATGATAGTACTCGAGCAGCTTTCCTCAAACTCAGGAGTTAGGGCCAGAATCCTGGGAGGAGCAGTAGTGTTACTGTGGGCACCCAAAGTGTCATCGGAGTTGAGGTTGGAAAAGTGATCACAGAGCCATTATGCATGACATAATAAGTTTAGTCAAATATGGCTTGTTTCCTGCCATGGAAAGCTGACTCCATTGTACCAAGTCATGTGAGTAGGGCTCAGTGAAATTAGTATTATCACAGAAGCTGCGAGGCTTAGTGGATAAAATGCCAGGCCTGGTGTGAGGAAAATCTGAGTTCAGCTCTGGCCTCAAACACTTAATTGCCTTGTGACACTGGGCAAGTCATTTGACCCTGATTGGCTCACTTTACTCAAGTATAAAATGAACTGCAGAAGGAAATGGTAAACTACTACAGTATCTTTAACAAGAAAACCCCAGATGTGTTCACAAAAAGTCAGGCATGACTGAAATGCCTTAAGAAAAATAACAACACAATCGGGATATATGCTACAAGTGATTTTATATAAGGTTCTTGTTTTCTAGCATAGGATCCAACTAGATATTTCAGGAAGCTCAAAAGTCCAAGGGGAACTCGAGTTACAAAGTTAGTGACTCAAATAGAAATATTAGGGCACTACTCTTGAAGGACAAATTAGAGATCGCTGGCAGCACTTACACTCAAAAAACTGAAATCATCACTGTTAAGAGATTTACTACATAGATTCTGTATCGCTCCCATCAATTACTCATATAAGCTCCTCTACCAACACCTATCCCATTCTGTGTTCTCTTACTGTCCCTACCAAAAAAACTTACCTCTGCACATGAATATTACTATTCCAACCAAAATCCTCTACCTACAAGCAAATCACCCCAAGGAGCTGTGATTCTGCTAATTATTATAATCATTATTTAAACCTAATTTATAGTACAATAATTCTCGATATTCCAAATTAGGGTGTCTCAGTTAAACTTGTGATGGTTTAAGGAAAGTAACACTGGTTTTTTTTCATTGTTATAAGAAAAATATGGAGTGATGCAGGTAGATCCTAAAGTAATAATTGAAAATATTGAAAAAAAATGAAAGGTTAAGTTTCTGAACAACAGAATAGACAAACAAACTTTTTGAACAAAAACAAGGAGTCTGGTTAGGCCTAAGTTTTCCTCACATAGACTCAGCAATGAGATATGTGCAGTTAAGCACCTTCAGGTTTCCCCAAAAGTTTTCTCAGGGCCATTTTCACCTCATTATTTCTCAAGCTATAGATGACAGGGTTGAGGGTAGGTGTGAAAGCCACATAAAACATAGAAGCAATTTTATTGTATTCTGGAGAAGATAACGACTGAGGTTTCATATAAACAAATGTTCCAGTCCCATAAAATAGGGTGACAACCAGAAGGTGGGAAGAGCAAGTAGAGAAGGCTTTCCTGCGTCCGTGGGCAGAGCGAATTCTCAGGACAGCAATGATGATGTGTGCATAGGAAAGGATGATGAATGTGATAGGGAAGATACCAGTAAAAATACAGAAGACCTGCACAACCAATTCTGCCTGTCTAGAGTCAGTACAAGACAGGTGCAAAAGGGCAGGCATTTCACAAAAGAAATGATTGATAACATTATCCTGGCAGAAGGCAAGCTGGAATGTGACAAGTGTATTAACTGTGGACAACATAAAGCCACCCAACCACGACCCAGTAGCCAACCTCCTACAAACCCCCCAGTTCATTGAGATTAAGTACCTTAAGGGGTCTCGAATGGCAACAAAGCGGTCATAGGCCATCACTGAAAGGATAAAGCACTCTGCAATGCCAAAGGCCTGGTATGTGTAGAACTGTATGACACAGCAAGAGTAGGAGATGGACTTTCTTTCTGCAAAGAAATGTACCAGCATCTGTGGAAGCACACATGATGTGAAACATACTTCAATACTGGACAAATTAGTGAGGAAGAAGTACATAGGTGTGTGGAGGCTTGAATCCCTCAATATCAACAACACAATGAGCAGGTTCCCCAGCAAGATCATCAGGTAGATCATGAGGAAAAGCAGGAAGAGGAGCAGCTGGAGCTCAGGCTGGCTGGAGAGGCCAAGGAGGATGAACTCAGTCACTGAAGTGAGGTTGCTGCTCTCCATCTTGTTTAGGGGTCTACTGAAAGAATATTAAGAATTAGAGCTACAAAACCTTTTATATTCTTGCTTTCCTCTTGCAGGAACTAATAGGTAAACATATAAGGTCACTTAAGTCACATGTATGCATATATTTGTGATTGAAAGTCACTTTGCATTGATTATCTCACATCATTCTCATTTTAACCATGCAATGCAAGGAGGATATTGATGCATTATCATCTCCATTTTTTTTTGGTGCTGAAGATACTGGGGGTCAGAAAGATTGTCACTTTCTTTTTCAAATTTTATTCAATATTTAAGTTTTACCAGTTACATTCAAATACAATTTTAGCATTTATCCCCTCCCTTTCCTACCTCTCTCAATGAGAAGGCAATCATTTTGATATAGGTTATTCATTTGTAGTCATGCAAAACATGTTTTCATGTAACTCATCTGTAAAAAGAAGCACAGACAAAAAAAAAAGTAAAAAACATGTCTTTGATCTGTATTCAGGATCTAGCCGTTCTTTTTCTTCAGAAGGACAGCACCTTTCATCATAAGTACTAAAGAATTTTCTTATATCACTGCTGTGCTCAGAAGTTTAATTATTCATAGCACGTATTCATATAATAGTGCCCTTATTATGTACAGTATCCTCTTGATTCTACTCATTTCACTTGGCTTCAGTTCATGTAAGACTTTCCAGGCATTTCTGAGAACATTCTGTTCATCGTTTCTTAAAACACAATGGTATTCCATCACAATCATGAAAAACAACATTTTCAGTTATTCCCTTCAATTTGAAGTTTTTGCCACCATTAGTAGAGCTGATATAAATATTTTTGCACACATAGTTGTTTTGCCCTTCTGGTTTTTATTTTTTTTTGTCATACAGATTTAGTGTTGGTTTTACTTGGTTAAAGGGTAAGCATGGTTTTATAGCCTTTGGACATAATTCAAAATTTCTCTCCAAAATAGTTGAATCCCTGTACAACTTGGACAATAGTGTATTAGAGTTCTCATTTTCCCACATCCCCTCCAATATTGGTCATTTCCCCTTTTGGTCATATTACCCAATCTGAGAGATGTTAGGGGGTAGTTCAAAGTGGTTTTGCTTTACATTTTTCTCATCAATGGTGATTTAGAACATTTTATATGACTATACATAGCATTTATTACTTTGTCTGAAAGCTACCTATTCTTATCTTTTGAGTATTTATCAATTGAGAAATGGCTTTTATTTCATACATTAGACTCCATTTTCTCTATGTTTCATAAATGAAGTTTCATCAGGATATCTCATTGTAAAAAAAAAAAAACTTTTACAGTAATGATTACTTACTGTATATTCTCTGCCTCTCTCTGCCTCTCTGCCTCTCTCTCCCTGTCTCCCTCTCTCTCCCTGTCTCCCTGTCTCTCTCTGTCTCTGTCTCTGTCTCTGTCTCTGTCTCTGTCTCTCTCTCTCTCTCTCTCTCTCTCTCTCTCTCTCTCTCTCTCTCTCTCTCTCTCTCTCTCTCTCTCTTCTTTTACCCTGTGCATTTCCAAAAGAGTTTTGCTTCCAATTTTACTTCTCACAAACTGCCCTGCATTCTATCACCTACCCAAACGTTCTCTGATTCCTTTCCTTTCCTACACTCCTATGTGGTAAGAGAGATTTCTAAACCCAACAGAATGGGTTTATTATATGCTCTTTGAATCAATTCCAACAAGATTAAGTAAGATTCCTGTGCTTCCCTCCATTTTCCCTACACTTTCAAATATCTTCCAGATCACTTTTATATCTAATAACTTCTCCCATTCTAACTCACCCTTTTCTATTCTCCCACTGCTTTTGCTTTTCTCATTCCTTATTTATATTTTTAGATAAGTATAACATCGTATTCAACTCATGCTTCTGCTTTCAATCTATGCATACTCCTTCTAATTGCCCTAATAATGAGAAAGTATTAAGGATCTAAAATATTGAAGCAATAATAACTACAGATTACAAAAACATAATATATAAAATACACAGAGCTATCCAAGTACTATTTCTATGAAGAGCAAAATATTATTAATTTTACATATTCTCACTATCACACCTATAGCTAGACAGACCAGTGTATAAAGCATTCATCCTAGGGTCAGGAACATCTGAGTTAAAATTCAGCTAAAGACACTAACTGGCTAAGTGGCACTGAGCAAATCACTCTATTAGACAATTTAACCTCTATTTGCCTCAGTTTTCTCATCTGTAAAATGGACATAATAATAGCAACTACCTTCCACAGTTGTTGTGAAGATCAAATGACATAGTATTTGTAAAGCACTTAATACAGTACCTGACATGTAGTGGTCACTATAAACATAAATGTGTGCTACCTGCCCTGCCCTTCTCCATCACATGAAAAATTCACCTCCTGGTAACTAATTTTGTTTCTGAAATTTTCTTCTCCTTGAGCTGCCTGATCTTCTCTCCCAAGACGTGTACTTATTATTTCTGATCAGATTCCATTTACTGACCTCTACAGAGAAGGAAACTTGATCACATTTAGCTGTTTGGATCTGGGTCAACAGCTGGGAATAGGAGAACTAAATCAGCCTTACACACTAAAGCAGAAGGGCATTTCAACACCATAGTGTCATTGGCACATAGTAGGCATTTAATAAATGTTAATTGGATTGGATTAAGAGGTTTACATGACAGAGTAACTGGGAATGATGATCGATCAAATATAATAATTCTATTTCCCACAGGGTTAAATGGATTTTCTTCCTAAGTAAAAATTAGAATTTCACAGCAAAAGATTTTGAACACCTCCAGTGGGTACTGCTTCATTGGAAACTCTAAGTGCCACCTGAGCCTTTACACTTACATTTAGTTTATGTTGTTGCAAGCATTTGTCTGTTATGAATTGTATGACCCTATAGATACCATATAAGATCAATTTTCATGTGCTGTTCAAATGCACACTCAGAATTTGACAACCGGAATGTAATTCGAGATCATTAAGGACAAATGCTTTTTTTTTACAGGTGAGAAAACTAAAAACCCGAAGGTCTTTCATGAAATACTTTCTCTCCATCATATTAATTACTGTATAAAACTCAGACTTTGGGAGGAGAAGGGAAGGAAAACATTATGTACCACAGGATTTTTTCTAAGACATAAATTCCTTCATAAAATCTTGAATGAGAATGAAGCTCAGAGAAATTCCCTAACATCCAATATGCATTTAAAGACCTGTAATCAAGGATACTCCATAACTTCCTAAGGCAGCAGATTTCACTCATGACCCACTATATATTTAGGAATATCAAGCAAAATATCACCATTTTGCACATTACTACTAGTTCAACCCTCTAAGGGTAAGAAGAAAAAAATCGAGTGCCTCCTGGTCCATACCCCTGTCCACCCAGTCCGTTTGCCCCAGCTCAGCCTCTACAACCCACTCCCAACTGCAGCCATGGACGCCATCAAGAAGAAGATGCAGGTGCTAAAACTTGATGAGGAGAATGCCATCAACCGAGCCGAGCAAGCAGAAGCCAACAAGAAACAAGCAGAAGACCGCTGCATGCAGCTGGAAGAGGAGCAGCAGGGACTCCAGAAGAAACTCGATGTGGCCTCCCTGAACCGGTGTATCCAGCTGGTAGAGGAAGAGTTGGACAGGGCCCAGGAACGTCTGGCCACAGCTCTTCAGAAGTTGGAGGAAGCAGAGAAAGCAGCAGATGAGAGCGAGAGAGGAATGCAGGTCATTGAGAATAGGGCCATGAAGCATGAGGAGAGAATGGAGCTGCAGGAGATGCAACTCAAGGAAGCCAAACACATAGCAGAGGATTCCGATAGAAAATATGAGGAGGTGGCCCAGAAGCTGGTGATCTGGAGGGCGAGCTGGAGTGCTCAGAGGAGAGAGCAGAAGTGGCTGAGAGTAAGCGTGGGACCTAGAGGAGGAACTGAAAATTGTTACCAACAACCTGAAATCCCTGGAGGCCCAAGCAGACAAGTATTCCATCAAAGAAGACAAATATGAAGAGGAGATTAAACTGCTGGGAGATAAACTGAAGGAAGCTGAGACTCGTGCAGAGTTTGCTGAGAGGTGTATGGCAAAGCTGGGGAAAACCATGATGATCTGGAAGAGACCTTGGCCAGTGCCAAGGAGGAGAACGTAGAGGTTCACCAGACCCTGGACCAGACGCTGCTGGAACTCAACAACCTGTGAGGCCCCAGCCCAGCCCAGGTGGACCTGGTTGCCCCCACCTTTACCCTCCCTTCCTTCATCTCTGTTCAGGGCACCCTTCCCTACACTTCAGACCCATTAAAACCACCAACTCAAAAAAAGAAGAAGAAGAAGAAGAAGAAGAAGAAGAAGAAGAAGAAGAAGAAGAAGAAGAAGAAGAAAATCTAATTCTTCCTTTATGAGGCACTTCTATAAATCCTTAAAAAAAGCTATCATGATTCCCACACTTTTTCTCCCTCAGTTCCTTCAATCAATTCTCCTAAGGCCTGTCCCCTTACCATACTGATAGCCTTACCACCTGAATAAAAATCATTTTGTAAATATAATTTTTGCAATATGATCTACAAAATTAGACCTAATGCTCTAGCCATGTTCTACCCACAACAGAGTACAATGGAACTAGTAACTCCCTTGTTCTGGTTTCTCTGTAGTGTTTTACTCACATAAATGGCCACCATGCTAGCTGAAGTCCTTGTCAATACTTTAATGGACTATAACAAATAATTGAACTGCTTAACTCCAGTGTCTCCCCTCTTGCATTCATATTGCAGAAACCCATCAAATTTATGTCGTTTTCTAAAATAGTTTGTACAATTACATATAACCATTTTTAAAATTAATGTTTAATAAAGATTAGAGTTTTAAATTTCCTTTCTCTCTCTCTACCATCCCCCATTCCTAAGAAAATTAGCCATTTGATAACAGTCGAATATATGCCAAAAAATTTATATTCTTAATGCACAGCTCTGACCATACCAATATTCTACTCACTAAAATTCAGAGATTCTTTGCCTGCAAAATAAAACACAAGTTTTTTGACATTACAACCCTTTACAACCTGGCTCCACACTATCTTCCTAAAAGAATTCACCATCATTCCCCTTCCATCACTTTGAGTTCCCCAGATCTGGAAATATACAGAGAATAGATGAGAGGTAATGTGGAAAAGTTATAACTGTGATACTGACAATTAAGAATAAAGGTCATTTTGTAGTAATAACTGTGATGCTAACAATTAAGAATAAAAGTCATTTTATAGTAATTCAAGAAGTACAACATTTTTTTCAAGCATTATCTCATTTGATCCTCATATCAACTACCTGAGCTAAGGTCCCTGAGAGGTGTTAAAGTTTTTGGCTCTTGGTAACCAATTATAAATCGCCTGAGGCAAGATAATACACAGGTGTACTTGACTTCAGGTTCAGTGTGCTATCTATTATGTCATCTGACCAAGAGGAACAAAAAGAGGGGCTGAACTTGGAGTTAGGAAGACATGGCTTTTAATCTACCTCTGACTCTAGCTTTGTGACCATGGGCAAGACATTTGAAACCTAAATCTTAGTTTCTCCACCTGTAACACACAGATAAGAACTTCGTATATCTCAGGCTGGTGGTAAAGCCTAAATGAGATGCTGAATATAAATCACTTCACAAACTTTAAAGCACTGTACAAATAATGGTTATTGTTATCATTCTTACCACCTGAAAGTGATAAGGGGAGAGATTTCTGAATGTGATTACTGGCTGGAATAGTTTAAGTGCCTTCCAGTTCAGAGACTGTCTAAATATCATGCATACATGAAAAAATGCAAAACAGAGAAAGATGATTTTAATTCCTTTGTTTCATTACAGAGTTATTTCTAAAACTAAACTCTGTATGTATTTTAAAAAGAATTCTTCTTAAAAAAAAAATGCCAGTTACACTTTCAATACATTTCTAGCTGCACTAGTCTTGTTACTATCCAAAAAACACCAGTGACCTGGACCTTGCAGGTGTGAGCCAACACACTAATAAAGAAATGTGAGTTATCATGTGCTTCCTCATTATATCGCCATTTAAGGCCAGTCCACACGTAACTCTTATTTATGGATCTGACACAGCAGTAACCACTACATTGTTGGTCCCTTTGGTCTTGTTTGGACAGCAATGAGTTAATCCATTGAAAGGCTTGTGGGGGAAAAGACAAGAAAGTAAGTAATCCTAGCTGTGCATTCATTCCAGTCCCAAACTTTCAGAATGTGGCCTTCTACCCTGTGAAAAGCTGAATTTGCAAGGACAGGACATAAATCTGTGTAGGCATTGATCATGCAAATTATAATATCTGATAATATAATTAAGGGTAAAAGTATCAACAACATTAACCCGCTCCTCATTTAGTTAAGGAGCAATTTGTAAAAGAATTAGGGTATCACAAGATCATAAATTTAAAGGTGAAGGGGACCTTTGATGTCATTAAGCTCAGCTTCATCATTTTACAAATGAAAAGCTGAGTACAAGAGAGGTTACATGATTTGTCCAGGACACCACAGCTTCTAAGTATTTGAGGGAGGATTTGAATCCAATTCCTTCTGACTCTAAGTCCAGCATCTTATCCACAGTACCATTCAGAACAAAGTAGAGTGTTAGTAGGAATCCCCCCATCTTCTGATAATTCCAAAGGTACTCTGAACATACTGGGTAAAGAGATGCAATAGAGATAACATTTGCTCTGCTTGGAAGCCTAAGGGATGAGATTCCTGGAACTCTTCATTAGCAAGAAGGGATTAAGTTTCTTCTTCTTCTTCTTCTTCTTCTTCTTCTTCTTTGTCTTCTCCTCCTCTTGCTCCTCCTCCTCCTCCTCCTCCTCCTTCTCCTTCTTCTTCTTCTTCTCCTTCTTCTTCTTCCTCTTCTTCTTCTTCTTCCTTTTCTTCTTCTTCTTCTTCTTCTTCTTCTTCTTCTTCTTCTTCTTCTTCTTCTTCTCCTTTCTCCTTCTTCTCCTTCTTCTTCTTTTGTCTTTTGGACATTTCATGACTGGTATCATTGCATTTCCTAGGGGGATATACTCAGAGACTCTACTTCAGACAATACTTGAGGTCATTCAATTCCCACCCTCACCCCTGACCAGGGTCATGTGATATCTCTTCCACGTGGAATAACCTCAATCATTATCTCCAGATGCCAAGCCCAGCTAACTACCTTCATATCTTCCCAGCATTATTTCTTTCCCCATAACGAATTTGAACATGTACTTCGGTTAAGCCCTAATTATTCACCTGTACATTTTTTCTCTATACATTTTATGTGATGAAACCTCCAGAATTCGTTCTCTCTCATGACCATTCTGAAGTCTATCCACACCAGACAGTTGGATCTCATGGTCTCTTTCATACATGCCATTCTCATTCCCATCTTTCAATCCTTTCTTTGACTACTCTTCCCCCTATCTGGAGGAATCAGATCCCATAGGCTTCCAAGCAGAGTAAATGCTATCTACATTCCCATTCCTCTCCATCTTTTTAAATTGTTTATATTTCAAGAAGCAATTTGTTTCTAAAGTGCTGAAATTCATGTAGAATAAAAGGAAACCAATTGTACTTAACACAAATTAATGTTTCAGTTGACATTTTCTTTTTCTGTTCTTTGTAGACTGAAAAGTTCATATTCGTCAATGTGTCTAATTTCACCATATAAAAGAATAATAATGTTTTAAAAGAGTGACACTGGACCCTTGGCTTTACCTCTTCTTTTTTTAAATTCTGGTTTTAACCAACAACTAAGAAATAAGGCATATCTCAATCTGTATCATAATAAAAAAAATATTGTACATTAAATTGCAAATGCTTTTCATAGATATTTTGCTTTCCTTGTAAATAAATTATGAATTCAAAACATAATTATTGTTCTTTTAATTACTGATTTTTTAAATTTATGCAATAAAATAAGCTTTCCATTAAAATAGTACAATAGTAAAAAGACTAATAGTAAAATTAAAAACAAAATTCAAACTTAAAAAAGTTAAAATTAAAAAAAATTTTTCTAAAACGTGCTAATTATACATAAGAGGTAACATTTCAAACTGTGCCACCTCTCCATAATGGTTGTTGTTGCTTTTTTTTTCTCTTCTCTTTTCTATGTAGCCCCATAAGTTCTATTCATTTTGAACTGGCAAAATGAGTCCTCAAGAGCAAAGAGCAAAGCTACATATTCCCATCAGGGTCATGGCTGTACCTGGGATGGGTTTTATGAGTCATTCTAATGTTATTGGCCTGACTCCCTATTCTAGGTTGTTCCCTTCATTATTAATAGTTGATGTTAATAAACTAAACAAACTTACTTAAGCTTTAGGAAGAGACATTACTAAACTAGTAGAGTAAGAAGAGCTGTTTCATAACACCTCTCCCCAAACTCTGAACATTTCTCTTAATATTGTACAGAGGTCAGAGAAATGTTGGCTCAAGCTTAGAAAGCACATATAGCAAACTCTTATGGTGCTTAGAAGTTCTTCTTTCACTCCCTGAGATTCTCAAAAAATTCCCTTAGCTGTGATATAGCATCTTTGCTCAATGCCTTGTCCAGCCAGGAATCTGCCTTCTCAAATGTTATCTAGTGTCTTCTCAGCTCCTAATGCAGATACCGTAACCAGATGCTGCTGACCTGGATCATGGGACCAGGATGCCCCATAGAAAGATGAGAAGCCCAGAGTCCTCATGATTCTTTAATGTCTTGAATTTCTCTTTTTTTGCACTAATTACATAACGCAATGAACAAAACACTGACCTTAGAATCAGAAAAACCTGAAATTAAATCCAGTCTCAGACAGCAGTTGTATGACCCCGAGAAATTTCCTGACCCTCATCCTGCCTCAGTTTCCTTAACTATAAAATGAAGATACTATTGTACCTACCTCCCAGGGGTATTGTGAGAATCAATTGAGGTATTTACTAAGAGCTTAGCATAGTCGCTGCCACATAGTAGACGTTTGATAAATACTCATCCTATTCTATGATTCTCTCCTGAATTTTCTGTAACTATGCAGAAATACTATTGATTTGTGATTCTGTTTTCATCCTGGATTTCAAGTGAACCTATTCTTTCTATTTGTTTCTAAATTGATCATGGAGGATATTTTAATTAAAATATAACTATTTCAGCAGAAAGATATTTTATCCCTCCTTCACTTAAATTTCTCTACCCTCATTTTTGTTATTACTATCATTTCTAGACAAATGTGAAAAAATAGAAGGGAAAGAGGGCTTCTTTCCTTTATTTCTTTCTTCACTGGGAAAGATTCTGTTTCCCCATTGCACATAAATTTTAACTTTTGGATTAAGACAAACAATTTCATCACATCAAAACAAAGTTCTTACTATGCATGTGCTTTAGATGATATTTTGGATAAGCAAATGTTCTTTGTCAAAGGCCTTTGTTAAATTCATTGATGTAATCATGCAATATTGGCTATTTGGGGATTCTATATGATTATGTTAAATATATTCCTATGGAGACATCCTTGCTTCCATAATATGAATCTAATTTGAAAACAGTGAATGGCTTTATGGAGAAATTACTAGTTTTTTCAGGATTTTTCTTTTAAGAATGAATTTATATTCATTAGTTATACTGATTTCCAGCTCTCTTACCTTGCTTTGTCCTCTTCTGGTTCAGTTATTAGGACTATGTTTATCTCAACAAAGGAGTTAGGGTTTTCTTTAAGGTTTTGGAATAATTTCTGCCTGTGTTTCAATTGTTATTGAAAAGTTTGATGCAATTGTTAAACATCAATATGGAAAAGAGTGTTGTTTTCTTTTGTAGTTCCTTTCAAACCCATTCAATTTCCTTTTCTTATCTTTATTTTGACTTCTGTAAATTTTGGAATTTTGTATTTTGGTATGAATAGCATCCTTTCTGGTCTCACTCACCCAACAGGTACTTGCAGAGGCAGTTTAGATTATCAAAAGTCAACTAAACACAACTACCCTCAGTCTTCTAGGATTAACCCAAAGGTGATAGAAATTCTGGGACTGTTGATTAGAAGCCACCATCCAACATGATGCTTTCATTGAGCAAAAAGTCAAACTCTACTGCAAGGTCAATCTTCAAGGACTTTCAAGCTCATCCTTCAATAAAATAAATAGGCAAAGTTCTATAAGAACAGAAATAGGGTTGGTTAAGTTTCAAGTGCATGAAAGGTTCCCTAAAAAGGCAGTATGCACTTAAATTTGATTTTCAGCCTTACTAAGCCAATATGCAAAATTTATCACACGGACCTACAATCCACGTGAAACTCATGAATTTCTCTGGGTCTCCTTAAAGAGCTAAACAAAATGAACATTTGTAAGCTACCATGATATGATCCCTAGGAAAAATGTAAAATACTGGTATCTTAGGGACACAGAATTCATACTGCTTGCTCACAGTAATCCATTTTCTTTCTGTAACAGATAGCATGTTTCTTATTCATCCCTCTGGAATCACTCATGATTGCTGATTTGATCAAAGTTATTATAGATTTTAATTCTGACCTAACATACTTTTCTCTTATATAAATTACTCTTTTAATTCTCTTCATTTCGTTCTTCTCTACTCATTAAGCATTTACAGTATGCCAGGCATTATGTTAAGCACTGGGAATACAAATATGAAAAACATATTCCCTGCCCTCAAAGACTTGTAATGAAATAGGTGAAGGTGATACATAAAAAGAAACTAAAAAGGATGGATGTGGAAAGGGTACCTAGCACAAGGGCATTGTAGAGAAACTGAGAGATATGCCTTAGTGCTATAGTCAAGTGAAAAATGAGAAATTCTGAGCTGAGGGCCTTCCTTAAATGATGTCTTTGGAGTTTGTGAATCAACTTCTAAATAAGAACAGTAGAGAATTGTGAGGAGATAAAATTCAGTTTTCAGCTGAGACATACTAGAGTCTATTGAAATCCCTTATTTTAATTCTTTGTTGACTTTTTATGTTTAAGTGGTTTTCTTGTTAGCAACATATTGCTGAATTTTACTTTCTAATCAATTCAACTAATTCTTACAATTTATGAGTGAGTTCAACTAACTGATATTCATAATTATATTTCCCTTCCTATATACTCTTATACATTCTACTTGCAAATAACTATAACAGATGGCAAGCCAATGAGTACGTAGTCTTTAGAGGATTTACAATGCATTTTTCCCCATATCAAACCACATGGAGTCTTAGTGCTCCCATTTTTGGAAATGTATAATGGAGGAGGGGCAGAGGCCATATGGCAGAGTAGAAAGGGGTACATACTTTAGCTCTTCCCCCACAGCCCATAAAATACCTGTCAAGAAAGACTCTCAACAAATTCTAGTGCAGCAGAAGTCACAGAAAGATAGAGTGGAGGAGATTTGTAGCCTAGGGTGACCTGAAAGGCTGACAGGAAAGGTCTGTCACACCAGACAGGAGTCGAACTCAGCCCAGCCCTGGCCATGCTATTGTGGGAGGAGCAGAATCTGAGCAAGCTTTGGAACAAAATCCCCAGAAGCAACAGTAGTTTACAGATCCCTCAACGCACACAGAACTAAGGTCAGTGAAAGGGCTTTGTCAACCTGAGTGAGAAGGGAGCAGAGTTCTCCCCTGCCCTGGCCCAAGGCAGCAGGGGAGGCTGGGCAACAGAGGCTTCTGGAAGTCACAGCAGGCAGGCAACAGCCAATGTTCATTGTTCCATTGTTGGAGCAATGAGCATAAATCCCCTGGGGGAATTGAGTAGCTGATATGAATCTCAGCCATGAGCCAGTTCTGGGGTGAGCAGGAGCACTAGGACCCTCCTCTTGACAAAGGATTAAGAATTCAAGAACCAGCTGGGAAAATGTCCAAAAAAGGGGAAAAAACAAGACCATAGAAGGTTATTTTCTTTTTGAACAGATATTTCCTTCCATCCTTTCAGATGAGGAAGAACAAAGCATACTGTTGGAAGAAGTGAAGGCTTCTGCATCCAGCACCTCCAAAATGAATATACAATGGGCTCAGGCCATGGAAGAGCTTGAAAAGTGAATCAGCAGCTTGCTAAAGGAGACCCCAAAAATGCTGAGAAAAATAACACTTTTACAAATAGGCTAATTCAATTGGAAATAGAGGTCCAAAGAACCAATGAGGAGAAGAAGGATTTTGAAAGCAGAATTAGCCTAATGGAAAAGGAGGTTCAAAAGCTCACTGAAGAAAATAGTTCTTTAAAAATGAGAGTGGAGTTCAGGGAAGTGAATGACTATACGATAAACCAAGAAATTGCAAAACAAAAGCTAAGGAATGAAAAAATATAAGATAATGTGAAATACCTCATTGGAAAAACAACTGACCTGGAAAATAGATCCAGGAGAGACAATTCAAAAATTATGGGACTACCTGAAAGCCATGATCAAAAGAAGAGACTAGACATTAACTTTCATGAAACTATCAAGGAAATCTACCCTGATATTCTAGAACCAGAGGGCAAAATAAATATTGAAAGAATACACCAATCACCTCCTGAAAGAGACCAGAAAAGAGAAACTCCTAGGAATATTGTGGCCAAATTTCAGAGTTCCCAGGTCAAGGAGAAAAGATTGCAATTAGTTAGAAAGAAAGAACTTGAGTATTGTGGAAATACAATCAGGATAACACAGGATCTGGCAGTTCCTACATTAAGGGATAGAAGGGCTTGGAATATGATATTCCAGAAGTCAAAGGAACTGGGATTAAGAGCAAGAATCACCTACCCAGCAAAACTGAGCATAATACTTCAGGGGAAAAAATGGTCATTCAATGATATAGAGGACTTTCAAACATTCTTGATGAGAAGACCAGAACTGAAGAGAAAATTTGACTTTCCAACACAAGAATAAAGAGAAACATGAAGAGGTAAACAGAAAAGAGAAAACATAAAGAACTCTCTAAAGCTGAACTGTTTACATTCCTATATGGTAAGATAATAATTATAACTCTTGAGACTTTTCTCAGTATTAGGGGAGGGGGAGGGATTATACACAACACATGCATATAGACAGAGAGCACAGATCGAGTTGAATCAGAAGGAATAATATCTATAAAAAATAAAAATAAAGAGTTAGAGAGGCCCATATTGAGAGGAGAAAGGGAGAAATGGAATGGGGCAAACTATCACTCATAAAAGAGATAAGAAAAATATTTTTCAATGGAGGAGAAAAGTGAGGAGGTGAGAGAGGAAAAGTGAAGCTTACTCTCTTCACATACAGCTTAAGGAGAGAATAATATGCTCCCTCAATTTGGTATGAAAATCTAGCTTACACTACAGGAAAGTAGGGTAGAAGGGGACAAGTAGGGTGCAGGGGATGATAAAATGGAGGGTTAATGGGAGAAGGGAGTAATTAGAAGTAAACATTTTGGGGAAGGGACAAGATCAAATGAGTGAATATAATAAATGGGAGACAGGGTAGGATGGAGGAAAAAAATAATTAGTCTCACACAACATGGTTATTATGGAAGTCTTGTGCAAAACAACACATATAGAGCATGTATTGAATTCCTTGCCTTCTCAGTGGGGATGAGTGGGGAGAGAGGAAGGGAGAGAAGTTGGAATTCGAAGTATTAGAAACTAATGTTGAGAATTGTTATTGCATATAACTGGGAAATAAGAAATACAGGTAATGGGGTACTGAAATCTATCTTGCCCTTCAAGAAAAGAGAGAAGATGGGGATAGGTGAAGAGTGAGGTGTGACAGAAGGAAGGGCAAATTGCAGGAAGGGTTTATCAGAATGCAAGACATTATGGGGTAGGAGCAAGGGAGAGATGGGAAGAAAAATGGGGACTCAAAATTTTGTGGAAAATAATGTCAGTATCTGAAAATAAATAAACAAATGCACAATGGAGAGTCTTCTTGGCTGCCACTTCAAAGACTCTCTAAGTATTCTACCACTGCTTCCTTTCAGTTGGTTTTTTGTTGTGTTGTGACTGGATTTCAACTCAAGTCTTCCTGACTCCATGCTTAGCACTCTATTCGTTGACCAACTAGTTATTCCCAAAATAACCCTTTACAAATATTGATGTTGATTGGATATCGAAAATATTGAGGCAATATCAACTTGCCAAACGATATGGGTGAGAGACTAACTATAAGTGTTGGTATTGGAGGGAACACAGTGGATTGAGGCTGAACAATGATACTGCCAGAGTAGATCTCCTCATGCCCTGGAGATAAGACTAGAACCCTGGGAGGAGTGGAAGTGTTGGTATGGGCACACAAAGTGTCATTGAAATTGTGATTGGGAAAGTGATCTCATTGTCCTTATGCATGACATAGTGAGTTCAGTTAAATATCATTTGTTTCTTGACACAGAAAACTGACTCCATCATACCAAGTCATGTGAGTAGGGCTCAGTGAAATTTAGGATGATCACAACAGCTGAAAGGCTAAGTGGTTAAAATGCCAGGCCTGGTGTGAGGAAGATCCGAGTTCAACTCTGGCTTCAAACACTTACTAGCTGTGTGACCCTGGCCAAGTCACTTAGCCCCAATTGTCTCAGTTTCCTCATGTATAAATGAACTGGAGGATTCAATGGCAAACTACTACAGTATCATTAAAAAGAAATGCCAGATCTGGTCACAAAAATTCAGACAGGACAGAAATGCCTTACGAATAATAACAACAAAAGCACTATAGACTTTATAAGTAATATTTATATAAGTTTCTTATTTTCTGGCATAGGATCCAAGTACATATTTCAGGAAGCTCAAATGTTCAAGTAGGACTCTAGTTACCAAACTAGTGACTAAAGCAGAGATATCAGGGCACTGCCCTTGGGTGGTAAAATTATAGGTCACTATCAGCATTTACAATCAAAAAACTAAAATTAGCACTGTTATGAGATTTAACACATGGATTCTATATCACCCCCATTAATTACCCATGTAAGCTCCACCTTCATCACCTATTCCACCCTGGGTACTCACTGCCCCTACCAAAAATACCTACCTATGTATGTAGAAATTAGTATTCAAACAAAATCCTGTACCTACAAGCAAATCACCCCAACGTCCATAACACTAGCTGTGATTCTACCAATTATTATACTCATTATTTAAATCTAATTTGTAGTACAATAATTCTTAATATTTCAAATTAGTGTGTCTGAGTTAAACCTGTGGTGATTTAGGGAAATTAACACAATGTCTTTTCTTTGTTATGAGTAAAATATGGAGTGAGGCAGGTGAGATTTCAGGTGGTTCCTAAAGTAACAAAAGAAAATATTGAATGAAAATGAAAGGTTAAGGTTCTGAAGGTAAGAATAAACTAAAATAGAAACTTGTGGAAGAACAACAAGGAGTCTATTTGGGCTAAACGTTTCCTCACATAGACTCTGGGATGAGATAAGAGCAATGAAGCACTTTCAGGTTTTCCCAAAAGTTTTCTCAGGGCCATTTTAACCTCCTTATTCCTCAAGCTATAGATGAGAGGGTTGAGGGTGGGTGTGAAAGCCACATAAAGCACAGAAGCAATCTTATTGTATTCTGGAGAAGACAGAGACTGAGGTTTCATGTAAACAAATGTTCCAGTCCCATAAAATAGGGTAACAACCAGAAGGTGCGAAGAGCAAGTAGAGAAGACTTTCCTGCGACCCTGGGCAGAGCGAATTCTCAGGACAGCAATTATGATGTGAGCATAGGAAATAATAATGAATGTGACAGGGCAGATAACAGTAAAAATACAGAAGACCTGCACAATCAATTCTGCCTGACTTGTGTCTGTACAAGATAGCTGCATTAGGGCAGGCATTTCACAAAGGAAATGATTGATAACATTATCCTGGCAGAATGTAAGCTGGAATGTGACAACTGTACCCACTGTGGATAACATAAAGCCACCCAACCACGACCCAGCAGCCAGTATCCTACAAACCCCCCAGTTCATTGAGATTAGGTACTTTAAGGGGTCTCGAATGGCAACAAAGCGGTCATAGGCCATCACTGAGAGGATATAGCATTCTGCAATGCCAAAGGCCAGGAATGTGTAGAACTGTGCGACACAGCAAGAGTAGGAGATGGACTTTCTTTCTGCAAAGAAATGTACCAGCATCTGTGGAAACACGCAGGATGTGAAACATACTTCAATACTGGATAAATTAGTGAGGAAGAAGTACATAGGTGTGTGGAGGCTTGAATCCCTCAATATCAGCAACACAATGAGCAGGTTCCCCAGCAAGATCATCAGGTAGATCATGAGGAAAAGCAGGAAGAGGAGCAGCTGGAGCTCAGGCTGGCTGGAGAGGCCAAGGAGGATGAACTCAGTCACTGAGGTGAGGTTGGTGCTCTCCATCTTGTTTAGGGGTCTACTGAAAGATTATTAAGAGTTAGAGCTACAAAGCCTTTTATATTCTTGCTTTCCTCTTGTGGGAACTACTGGTAGAACATATAGGGTCTGTTAAGTAATATGTATGTGTACTTCATGATTGAAAATCACTTTGCATCCATTATCTCCTATCATTCTCATTATAACCATGCAGTGCGAACAGGATATTGATATATTATCGTATCATTTTTTTGGTACTGATGATATTGGGGGTCAAAAGGATTGTCATTTTCTTTTTAAAATCTTATTTAATATTTTAGTTTTACCAGTTAAGTTCAAACACATTTTTAACACTGTTTTTCTCTCCCTCTCCTACCTCTCTCAATGAAAAGGCAATCATATTGACGTAGGTTTTCCATGTATAGTTATGCAATATGTATTTCCATGAAAGTCATCTGTAAAAAAAAAAAGCACAGACTAAAAAAGTAAAGAAATAATTATCTTTGATCTGCATTCATGATCTACCAGTTCTTTTTCTTCAGAAGGACAGCACCTTTCATCATAAGTCCTAAAGAATATTCTTGTATCATTGTTTTCCTGAGAAAAGCTTAGTTATTCATAGTATATCATCATATAATACTGCTCTTATTATGTGCAGTGTCCTCTTGGTTCTACTCATTTTACTTTGCTTCAGTTCATGTAAGTCTTTCCAGGTATTTCTGAGAATATTCTGTTCATCATTTCTTAAAGCACAATAGTATTCTATCACAATCTTATAAAATAACATTTACAGCCATTCCCCTTAATTTGTAGTTTTTTGTGACCATTAATATAGCTGATATAAGTATCTTTGTACACATATGTCTTTTGCCCTTTTGGTTTGGTTTTTTTTTTTTTTTTTGTCATACAGATTTAGTGTTGCTATTGCTTAGCCAAAGGTTATGCATGGTTTTATAGCCCTTTGGGTATAATTCAAAATTGCTGTCCAAAATAGTTTAATCCCTACTTAACTTTACCAATAGTATATTAGTGTTTTTATTTTCTCACATCCCCTCCAATATTGGTCATTTTCCTTTTTGGTCCTATTTTCCAATCTGAGGGATGCTAGGGAGTAGCTCGGAGTGGTTATACTTTACATTTCTCTAATCAATAATGATTTAGAACATTTTATATGACTATAGATAGTTTTATTACTTTGCCTGAGAGCTACCTATCAAGATCTTTTGAACATTATCAATTGAGAAATGGCTCTTATTTCTATACATTAGATTCCATTTTCTCTATGTTTGAGAAATGAAGTTCTATCAGACTACCTCATCATAAAAACAAATTTTGCAGTAACGATTAGTTACTATATATTTCCCCTGGATCTTATTTGTCATTCTCTCTCTCTCTCTCTCTCTCTCTCTCCCCCTCTCTCTCTCTCTCTCTCTCTCTCTCTCTCTCTCTCTCTCTCTCTCTCTCTCTCTCTCTCCCTCCCTCCCCTTTTACCCTATACATTTGCAATAGAGTTTTGCTTCTGACCTTTACTTCTCACAAACTGCCCTGAATTCTATCACCTGCCCCAACTTTCTCTGATTCCCTTCCTTTCCTACATTCCTATAGGGTAATATAGATTTCTAAACTCAACAGTGTGTATTATCCAATTCCAATAAGATTAAGTAAGGTTCCTGTGCTTCCCTCCCTGCTTCCCGCATTTCCCCCTCCATTTTCAAATCTCTTCCAGACCAATTTTATGTTTGACAACTTCTCCCAATCTAATTCACCCTTTCCCATTCTGCCACTGCTTTCATTTTTCTCATCCCATAATTACATTTTTTTAGATAAACATGACATTATATTCACCTCAAACCTCTGCTTTCTGTCTATGTATACTCCTTCTAATTTTCCTAATAATGAGAAGATATTAAGGATCTAAAATATTGAAGTAATAATCACTCCAGATTACAAAAACATAATATATAAAATACACAGAGCTATCAAAGTACTATTTCTATGAAGAGGAAAATAGTATTAATTTTACATAATCCCACTATCCCACCTATAGCTGGATAGAACAGTGTATACAGCATTCACCCCTAGGGTTAGAAACATGAGTTAAAATTCAACCAATGACACTAAATAGCTAAGTGGCACTGAGCAAATCAGTCTCTTCACATATTTAACCTCTATTTGTCCCAGGTTCCTCATCTGTAAAATGGATATAATAATACCAATAACCTCTCAGAGTTGTTGTGAAGATCAAATGACATAGTATTTGCAAAGCATTTAATAAAGTACCTGACATGTAGTAGTCACTGCAAACACAAATGTTTGCTCCCTGCTCTGCCCTTCTCCATCACATGAGAAATTCACCTCCTGGTCACTGATTTTGTTTCTGAAATCTTTCATCTCCTTGAGTTGCCTGATCTCCCTGAGACCAGCAGTTATTATTTCCGATCAGAAGATTCCATTTCCTTACCTCAACAGAGAAGGAAACCTGATGACGTTTAGCTCTTTGGGTCTTGGTCAACAGCTGGGAATGGGAGAACTAAATCAGCCTTATACACTAAAGCAGAACGGGCATTTCAACAACATAGGGTCATTGGCACATAGTAGGCATTTAATAAATGTTAATTGGATTGGATTAAGAGGTTTACATAACAGAGTAACTGGGAATGATGATGGATCAAATATGATAATTCTATTTCCCACAGGGTTAAATGTACCTCCTTCCTAAATAAAAATTAGAATTTCACAGCAAAAGATTTTGAACACTTCCAATGGTTACTACTTCATGAGAAACTATAAGTGCCACCTGAGCCTTGACACTTGCATTTAGTTTATGTTGTTGCATTTTTCTGTTATGAGTTGTATGACCTTATAAGTACCACATAAGATGAATTTTCATGTGCTATCCAAATGGAGACTCAGAATTTGACAACTGAAAAGCAACTTAGAGGTCATTAAGTACAACTGCTTTTTTTCTACAGATGAGAAAACTAAAAACCCAAAGGTCTTTCATGAAATACTTACCCCCCCCCCCATATTAATCACTGTATAAAACTCAAAATTTGGGAGGTGAAGGGAAGGAAAGCATTATGCATCATAGTATTGTTTCTGAGACACAAATTGCTTCATAAAAACTCTGAATGAGAAGGAAGGTCAGAGAAATTCCCTAACATCCAGGATGCATTTAAAGACCTGTAATCAAGGATACTCCATAACTTCCCAAGGCAGCAGATTTCACTCATGACCCATTATATATTTAGGAAGTTTTCTCTTATATCAAGCAAAATATCACCATTTTCCACATTACTCCTAATTCAACTCTCTAAGGGTAAGAAGAAAAAAATTAATTCTTCCTCTATGAGGCACTTCTACAAATCCTTAAAAAAAGCTATCATGATTCCCACATTTTTTTCTCCCTTAGTTCCTTCAATCAATTCTGCTAAGGGCTGTCCCCTTACCAGGCTGATGGCCTTATCACTTGAATAAAAACCATTTAGCAAATATCATTTTTACAATATGATCCCCAAAATTAGACATAATATTCTAACCATGTTCTATCTACGACAAAGTACAATGAAACTATTAACTACCTTGTTCTGGTTCTCTGTATCATTTTACTCACATAAACGACCACCATGCTAGCTGAAGTCCTTATCAATTCTTTAACGGACTATTACAAACAATTGGAATTCTTACCTCCAGTGTCTCCCCTGGACATCAAATTTATGTTATTTTTTAAATAGTTTTTGCACAATTTTATAAACAGTCATTTTTAACATTAATGTTTAATAAGAATTTGAGTTTTAAATTAACTTCTGCTCTCTCTACCTTCCTCCATCCCTAAGAAAGTTAGCCATTTGATAAAAGCTGAATATGTGCAATCAAGTTTATATTCTTAATGCACAAGTCTGAGTAGACTGATATTCTACGCACTAAAATTTAGACTCTTTGCCTGAAGAATAAACATAAATTTTTTAACATTAAAATCCTTTCAACCTGGCTCCACACTATCTTCCTAAATAGATTCACCATTACTCCCCTTCCGTCACTCTGTGTTCCCCAGATCTGGAAATATACAGAGAACAGATGACAGGTAATGTGGCAAAGTAACATCTGTGACACTAAAAATTAAGAATAAAGGTCATTTTATAGTAATTCAAGGAGGGAATATTTTTTTCAAGCATTATCTCATTTGATCCTCATATCAACCACCTCAGCTGAGGTCCCTGAGGGGTGTTAAAGTTTTGGCTCTTAGTAACCAATTATAAATCTCCTGAGGCAAGAAGATACACAGGTATACTTGATTCCAGGTTCAGTGTACTATATATTATGTCATCAGACCAAAAACTAGGGCTCAACTCGAAGTTAGGAAGACATGGGTATTGATCTGCCTCTGACACTTACTAGCTATGTGACTATGGGCAAAACATTTGAACTGTAAGCTTCAGTTTCTCCATCTGTAACACAGAGATAAAACTTTAGTTCTATATCATAGGCTAGTGATAAAGCCTAAATGATGTACTGAATAAAAATCACTTCACAAACCTTAAAGCACTGTACAATAAATAGTAATTTTTTTCATTCTTACCACCTGAAAGTGATAAGGTGGAGAGATTTCTGAATGTGATTGCTGGCTGAAATAGATTAAGTGCCTTCCAGTTCAGAGGTTGTCTAAATATCATGCATACATGAAAAAATGCAAATCAGAGCAAGATGATTTTAGATCCTTACTTTCTACATTTATTCATTATGGAGTTCCTTCTAAAACTAAACTCTGTAGGTATTTTAAAAAGAATTCTCCTTCAAAAGAAAAATGCCAGTTACACTTTCAGTACATTTCTAGCTATACTAGTCTTGCTACTGCCCAAAAAACAATGACAATGACCTGGACCTTGCAGGTGTGAGCCTACACACCAATAAAGAAATGTGAATTATCATGTGCTTCCTCAGTAAATCACCATTTCTACATTTAAGGCCAGTCCATACATACCACTTATTTATATATCTGACAACAGTAACCTCTACATTGTTGATCCCCTTGGTCTTGTTTGGACAGCAGTGAGTTAATCCATTGAAAGCTTTGTGGGGGAAAAGACAGGAAAAGTAAGTAATCCTAGCTGTGCATTGATTCCAGTCCCAAACTTTCAGCATGTGGGCTTATACCTTGTGAAAAACTGAGATTGCAAGGACAGGATGCAAATGAGTGTAGGCATTGATTAGGCAAATTATAATATCTGACAATATAATTAGGGATGAAAGTATCAACAACATTAACCCTCTCCTCATTTAGTCAAGGAGTAATTTGTAAAAGAATTAGGGTATCATAAGATCATAAATTTAAAGGTGAAGTGGACCTTTGATGTCATTAAGTTCAGCCTCATCATTTTACAAGTGAAAAGCTGAGTACAAGAGAGATTACATGATTTGTCCAGGACACCACAGTTTCTAAGTATTTGAGGGAGGATTTGAATGCACTTGCTTCTGACTCTAAGTCCAGCATCTTATCCACAGGGCTATTCAGAATTCTGATAATTCACAAGGTACTCTGAACATACTGGGTCAAGAGATGCAAGAGAGATAACATTTATTCTGCTTGGAAGCCTAAGGGATGAGATTCCTGGAACTCTTCATTAGCAAGAAGGGATTAAGTTTCTTTCTCCTCCTCCTCCTCCTCCTCCTCCTCCTCCTCCTCCTCCTCCTCCTCCTCCTCCTCCTCCTCCTCTTCCTCCTCTTCTTCTTTTTTTTCTTCTTCTTCCTTCACCTTTATCCTCCTGAATCACGTATCACAACTAAGGAACCAGGGTTGTCTTCTGGATATTTCATTACTGGTATCGTTGGATTTCCTAAGGGGATATACTCGAAAATTCGGCTTCAGACAATACTTGAGGTCATTCAATTCCTGCCCCTACCCCTGACCAGGGTCATGTGATATCTCTTCCTCCTGGAATAACCTCAATCTTTATCTCCAGATGTCAAGCCCAGCTAGCTGCCTTCATGTGTTCCCAGCACTATTTCTTTCCCCACAATGAATTTGAAGATGTATTTGGGTTAAGCCTTAATTAGTCATTATATATTTTTTCTCTATACCGTTTATGTGATGAAACCTTTAGAATTCATTCTCTCTCATGACCATTATGAAATCTGTCCACATCAGACAGATGGATCTCATGGTCTCTCCCATATATGCCATTCTCATTTCCACCTTTCAATCCTTTCTTTGACTACTCTTCCCCCTATCTGGAGGAATCAGATCCCATAGGTTTCCAAGCAGAGTAAATGCTATCTACATTCCCATTCCTCTCCATCTTTTTAAACTGTTTATATTTCAAGAACCAACTTCTTTCTAAAGTGTTGAAATTAATGTAGAGTGAAAGGAAACAAATTGTACTTACTACAAATTAATGGTTTCAGTTGCCATTTTCTTTTTCTATTCTTTGTATATTGAAAAGTTCATATTTCTCTGTGTGTCTAAGTTCACCATATAAAAGAATAATAACATTTTAAAAGAGTATGGCTGGACCTTTGGCTTTTCCTCTTCTTTTTTTTAATTTTGGTTTTAACCAACAGCTAATAAATAAGGCATATCTTAATACATATCCTAATAGAAAAAGATTGTATGCTAAATTGCAAATGCTTACTGTATATACTTTGCTTTTGTTCTAAATAAATTATAAATTCAAGATATGATTATTTTTCTTTCAATTTTTGATTTTTGAATTTATGCAATAAAAGGAGCTTTCCCATAACATAGTACAATAGTAAAAAGATTAATAGTAAAAATAAAAATTAAATTTAAATTTAATCAAATTAAGATTAAACAAATTTTGTTTACCTTGCTAATTAAGTAAGAGGTAACTTTTCAAACTGTGCTACCACTCCATGATGGTGGTTGTTGCTTTTTTTCTCTTCTCTATGTAGCCTCCTAAGATCTACTCCTTTTGAACTGACAAAATGACTCCCCTTGAGCAAAGCTACATATTCCCATCAGGGTCATGGCTGTACCTGGGATGGGTTTTATGTGTCATTGTAATACTCTTGCCCTGAGCCCCTATTCCAGGCTGTTCCCTTCATTATTAATAGTTGATGTTAATGAACTAGCCAGACTTACTTAAGCTTTAGGAAGAGACATTACTAAGGTAGTATAGTAGGAAGAGTTATTTCATAACACCTCTCCCCAAACTCTGAACATTTCTCCTAACATTGTACAGAGGTCAGATAAATGTTGGCTCAAGCTTAGAAAGCACATATGGCAAAATCTTTTGGTGCTTGGAAGTTCTTCTTTTACTTCCTGAGATTCTCAACAAGTTCCCTTAGCTGTGATATAGGTCCTTTGTTCAATGCCTTGTCCAGCCAGGAATCTGCCTTTTCAAATGTTATCTAGTGTCTTCTCAGCTCCTAATGCAGATACTGCAGCCAGATGCTCCTGACCTGGGTCATGGTACCAGGATGCCCATAGAAAGATGAGAAGCCCAAAATCCCCATGATCCTTTAATGTCTTGAATTTCTTTTTTCTTTTTTGCACTAATTAACAGCCAGTTACATGGCACAATGAACAAAAAACTGATCTTAGAATCAAGAAAAGCTGAGTTCAAATTCAGTCTGAGATACTAGTTATATGACCCTGAGAAAGTCACTGACCCCCATCCTGCCTCACTTTACTTAACTATGAAATGGAAATGCTATTGTACCTATCTCCCAGGGTGTTGTGAGAATCAGTTGAGATATTCGAAAGAAACTTAGCATAGTCCCTTCCACATAGTAGATATCTAATAATTGCTCCTCCTATTCTATGATTCTCTCCTGAATTTTGTTGTAACTATACAGAAATACTGTTGATTTGTGATTCTGTTTTCATCCTAGAATTCAACTGAAGCTATTGTTTCTATTGGTTTCTAAGCGAATCTTGGAGGACTTTTTAATTAAAATGCAATGATTTCGTCAGAAATATAGCTTATCTCTCCTTCACTTGTATTTCTCTACCTTCCTTTTTGTGATCACTACGATTTCTAGACAAACGTGAAAAAATGGAAGGAAAAGAGGGCTTACTTCCTTTATTCCTTTCTTCACTGGAAAAGCTTCCATTTCCCCATTGCACACAAGTTTAACTTTTGGATTAAGACAGACACTTTCATCTCACCAAAAGAAAAGTCTTATTGTGCATGTGCTTTGGATGATTTTTGCGTAAGCAAATGGACTTTGTCAAAGGCTTTTGCTAAATCTATTGATATAATCATGTAATATCGGCTATTTGGGAATTCAGTATGATTATTTTAAATGTATTCCTATGGAAGCATCCTTGTTTCCTTAATATAAATCTAATTTCAACACAGTGAATGCCTTTATGGACAGATTCCTAGTTTTTTTCCAGGATTTTTCTTTTACAAATGAATTTAATTCATTAGTTACAGTGACTTCTAGCTCTCTTATTTTGCTTTGTCCTCTCCTGGTTTAGTTATGAGAGCTACATTTGTCTCAACAAAGGAGTTTGTTAGGGTTTTCTTTCTCAAGGTTTTAGAATAATTTCTGTGTAGGTTTCAATTGTTATTGATAAGTTTGATGCAATTGTCATACATCATTCTGGAAAAGAGTGCTGTTTTCTTTTGTGGTTCCTTTCAAACCCATTCAGTTTCCTTTTCTTATCTTTATTTCTACTTCTGTAAATTTTGGAATTTTATATTTTGGTATGAATAGCATCCTTACTGTTCTCACTCACCCAGCATGTACTTGCAGAGGCAGTTTAGATTATCAAAAGTCAACTAAATGCAGCTACCCTCAGTTTTCTAGGATTAACCCTAAGGTGATGGGATTTGGGGGACTGTTGTTTAGATGCCGCCATCCAACGTGCAGCTTTCATCAACCAAAAATTCAAACTCTTCATTTTGTTCTTCTCTACTGATTAAGTACTTGCAGCATGCCAGGCACTACATTAAGCACCAGGGATACAAATATGAAAAAAAAAATATTCCCTACCCTCAAAGACTTTGTAATCAAATAGGTGAAGATGGTACATAAAAAGAAACTGAAAAGGATGGATGTGGGAAGGGTACCTAGCACCAGGGCATTGTAGAGAAATTCGGAGATATGCCTTAATACTATAGCAAAGTGTAAAATGAGAAATTCTGAGCTGAGGGTCTTCCTTAAATGAAGTTTTTGGAGTTCATGAATCAACTTATAAATAAGAATGATAGAGAGTTGTGAAGAAATAAAATTCAGTTTTCAGCTGAGACATACTGGATTGTACTGAAATCCCTTATTTTAATTCTGTGTTGGTTTTTATGTTTAAATGTTTTTCTTGTTCCCAACACATTGTTGAATTTTACTTTCTAAGCAATTCGACTAATTGTTATAATTTACGAGTGAGTCCAACCAATCCATATTCATAGTTATATTTATTTACCTTCATATATACTGTTATACATTCTACTAGCAAATAATTATAACAGATAGCAAACCAATGAGGACATAGTCTTTAGAGCATGCACAATTCACTTTTCCCCAGATCAATCCACATGGACTCTTGGTGCTCCCACTTCTGGAAATGTATAATGGAGAGTCTTGGCCACCAATTCAAAGACTCTCTAAGTATTCTACCACTGCTTCCTTTCAGTTGACTTTTTGTTGTGTTGTGCCTGGATTTTAACTCAGGTCTTCCTGACACCATGCTCAGTGTTCTATCCATTGAGCCAACCAGCTATTCCCAAAATAACCCTTTACAAATATTGATGTTGATTGGATATCGATAATATTGAGGTGATATCAACTTGTCAAATGGTATTGGAGAGAGACTAATGAAAACTGGTGATATTGGGGGGAACACCGTTGATTGAGGCTGAACAGTGATAGTACTACTGTAGATATTCTCATACCCTGGAAATAAGACTGGAAGCCTGGGAGAACTGGAAGTTTTAATATGGGCACCCAAAGTGTCATTGAAGTTGTGATTGGGAAAGTGATCTCAGAGTCATTATGCATGACATAATGAGTACATTTAAATATGATTTGTTTCTTGAAACAGAAAGTTGACTCCATCCTACCAAGTCATATGAGTAGAGTTCAGTGAAATTTAGGATGATCACAGCAGCTGTGAGGCTAAGTGGATAAAATGTAGGCCTGGCATGAGGAAAATCAGAATTAAACTCTGGCCTCAAACACTTACTAGCTGTGTGACCCTGGGCAAGTCACTTAAGCTTGACTACCTCAGTTTTCTCATGTATAAAACGAACTAGAGAAGGAAATGGTAAACTGCTACAGTATCTTTAACAAGATTTGGTCACAAAAGTTCAGACAGGATGGAAATACCTTAAGAATAATAACAACAAAATCAGTATAGACTTCATAAGTGATATTTGTATAGGTTTCTTATTTTCTAGCATAAGATCCAAGTAGATATTTCCGGAAGCTCAAAAGTCCAAGTAGGACTCCACTTACCAAGCTATTGACTAAAGCAGAGACATCAGGGCACTGTCCTTGGGTGGTAAAATTATAGGTCACTGGTAGCACTTACACTCAAAAAACTGAAATTAGCACTGTTATGAGACTTAACACATGGATTCTCTATCACTCCCATAGATTACATGTAAGCTCCTACTCCATCACCTACTCAACCCTCTGTCCTCTTACAGTCCCTACCAAAAATATCTACCCATGGAAATTTGTATTCCAATCAAAATCCTCTTCCAGCAAGCAAATAGCCCCAACTTCCATAAAACTAATGGTGATTTCTGCCAGTTACAATACTCATTATTTAAATCTAATTTGTAGTTGAACAATTTTCAACATTCCAAACAAAGTGTGTCTGAGTTAAACCTGTAGTCATTTAGGGAAAGTAATACTATTTCTTTCTTTAATTATGAGAAAAATACGAGAAATGCAAAGGAGACTTCAGGGGGATCCTGATGTAACTAGAGAACATATCGAATGAAAACTGGTAGGTTAAGGTTCTGAACTTAAGAATAGATAATGGAGAAACTTGTGGAGGAATAGGGAGTCTGTTTGGGCTCAAGTTTTCCTCATGTAGACACAGGAATGAGATATGTGGAATTAGGCACTTTCAGGTTTTCCCAAAAGTTTTCTCAGGGCCATTTTCACCTCATTGTTCCTCAGGCTATAGATGAGAGGGTTGAGGGTAGGTGTGAATGCCACATAAAACATAGAAGCTATCTTATTGTATTCTGGAGAAGATAGAGACTGAGGTTTCAGGTAAACAAATATTACAGTCCCAAAAAATAGGGTTACAACAAGAAGGTGGGAAGAGCAAGTAGAGAAGGCTTTCCTGCGTCCCTGGGCAGAGCGAATTCTGAGCACAGCAATGATGATGTGTGCATAGGAAAGGATGATGAATGTGACAGGGCAGAAAAGGGTAAAAATACAGAAGAGCTGTATGACCAATTTTGCCTGTCTTGTGTCAGTACAAGACAGGTGCAGTAGGGCAGGCATTTCACACAAAAAATGATTGATAACATTATCCTGGCAGAAGGTAAGCTGGAATGTGACAACTGTATCCACTGTGGATATTGTAAAACCACCCAACCATGACCCAACAGCCAGTAACCTACAAACCCCCCAGTTCATTGAGATTAAGTACCTTAAGGGGTCTCGAATGGCAACAAAGCGATCATAGGCCATCACTGAGAGGATAAAGCACTCTGAAATGCCAAAGGCCAGAAATGTGTAGAACTGTGTGACACAGCAAGAGTAGGAGATGGACTTTCTTTATGCAAAGAAATGTACCAGCATCTGTGGAAGCACACAGGATGTGAAACATACTTCAATACTGGATAAATTAGTGAGGAAGAAGTACATAGGTGTGTGGAGGCGTGAATCCCTCAAAATCAGCAATACAACGAGCAGGTTCCCCAGCAAGACCATCAGGTAGATCATGAGGAAAAGCAGGAAGAGGATCACCTGGAGCTCAGGCTGGCTGGAGAGGCCAAGGAGGATGAACTCAGTCACTGAAGTGAGATTGGTGCTTTCCATCCTGTTTATGAGTCTACTGAAAGAATATTAAGTATTAAAGCTACAAAGAATTTTATATTCTTGCTTTTCTCTTGCTGAAACTACTGGGAGAACATATAGGCACAATCAGGTCTTTATGTATGTATCCCTTCATGATTACAAATAACTTTATATCCATTATCTCACATCATTCTCGTTGTACCTGTGCAAAGCAAGCAGGATATTGATGCTTTACCTTCTCTATTTTTTGATGCACAAGATATTAGGGGTCAGAAAGATTGTGATTTTCTTTTTTAAACCTTATATATTATTGAAGTTCTACCAATCATATGCAAAAATTATTTTAACATTCTGTTTTTTAATTTTGATTTCCACTATTTTTCCCTCCCTCTCTCCTACCCCTCTCAATGAGAAGGCAATCAATTTGACATTGGTTATTCATGTGTAATCATGCAAAACATATCTCCATGTAAGCCACCTCTGAAAGAAAATACAACCAAAAAAACCCCAAAATGAAGGACAAATATCTTTCATCCGCATTCAGGATCCACCAGTTCTTTTTCTGCTGATGCATAGCACCTGTCATAAGTCCTAAAGTAGTGTCTTGGATCATTGTTTTGCTGAGAATACCTTGGTTATTCATGGAATATCATCATACAATGTTGCTGTTCTTATGTACAATGTCCTCCTAGTTCTACTCATTTTATTTTGCATCTATTCATGTAAGACTTTCTAGGTTTTTCTGAGAACATTCTGTTCATTTCGTAAAGCACAATTACATTCCATCACAATCATATACAATAACTTGCTAAGCAATTCACTTCAATTTCGAATTCTTTGCCACCACTAACAGTGATGTTATAAGTATTTTTGTACATATAGATCTTTTATTCCCTTTTGATTTTTTTATCTTTCTGTGATACAGACCTAGTGTTAGTATTGCTTGGTCAAAGGATATGCATAGTTTTTCAGACCTTTGGGCATAATTCAAAATTGCTGTCCAGAATGGTTGACTCACTTATACAACTTCACCAATAGTACATTAGTGTTTACATTTTCCACTTGCCCTCCAATATTGGTCATTTTCATTTTCTGTCATATTTGTCAATCTTACAGGTAAAAGGGAGTAGTTCAGAGTTGATTTACTTTGTTTTTCTCATCAAAAATTATTTAGAAAATTTTATATGACTATAGATAGCTTTTATTACTTTGTCTGAAAGTTATCTATTCATATCTTTTGACCATTTCTCAATTGAGAAATGACTCTTATTTCTATACATTTGACTTCATTTTCTTCATGTCTGAGAAATGAAGTCTTTATCAGAGAATCTCGTTGCAAATATTTTTACAGTATGATTACTTACTATGTATTCCCCACAATCTTATTAGCCCCCATTTATCATTCTCTCTCTCTCTCTCTCTCTCTCTCTCTCTCTCTCTCTCTCTCTCTCTCTCTCTCTCTCTCTCTCTCTTTCTTTCTCTCTCTCTCTCTCTCTCTTTCTCTATCTCTCTCTCTCTCTCTTCTCTCTCTCTCTCTCTCTCTCTCTCTCTCTCTCTCTCTCTCTCTCTCTCTCTCTCTCTCTCTCTCTCTCTCTCTGTCTTCCTCTCTCTCTCTCTGTCTTTCTCTCTCTTTTACCCTGTGCATTCCCAAGAGTTTTGCTTCCGACTTATACCTCTACCAAACTGCCCTCCCTTATATCACCTGCCCAACCTTCTCTTATTCCCTTCTTTTCCTATGTTCCTATATTGTAAGACAGATTTCTACAACCAAATGTGTATGTGTATATTTACCCTCTTTGAATCAATTCCAACAAGAGTAAGTGAAGGTCATGGGCTCCCCTCCCTGCTACCCCCATTTTCCCCTCCACTATCAAATCTCTTTCAGACCATTTTTATATCTGATAATTTATCTCATTGTACCTCTCACTTTCCCATTCTCCCACTGTTTTCTTCTTTCTCATCCCTTAATTGTATTTTTTAGATAAACATCCCCTAATATTCAACTTATACATCTCCTTTCCGTCTATGCATACTCTTTCTAATTGCCTTACTAATGACAAAGCTTGTAGAACCTAAAATATTCAAGAAATAATCACTCCAGATTATGAAAACATAATATATAAGTCATCAAAGTACTATTTTTATGAAGAGGAAAATTTTACATATTCTCACTATCCCACCTATAGCTGGGCAGACCAGTGTATAGAGCATTCACCCTAGGGTCAGAAACATCTGAGTTAAAATCCAGCCAATAATATTAACTAGGTAAGTGGCACTGGGAAAATAACTCTATTAGACTATTTAACCTCTATTTGCCTCAGTTTCCTCATCCGTAAAATGGATGTGAAGATCAAATGACATAGTCTTTGCAAAGCACTCAATATATTGCCTGACATGTAGTAACCACTACAGACATAAATGCTTGCTCCCTGCTCTGCCCTTCTCTATCACATGAAAATTAGCCTCCTGAACACTGGTTTTGTTTCTGAAATCTTTCATCCCTTCAAGCTGCCTGACCTGCTCCCACAGACCTGCACTCATTATTTCTGACCAGAAGATTCCATTTACTTATATCTACAAAGAAGGAGACTCCATCAACTGTAGCTGTTTGGGTCTGGGTCGACAGCTGATATGAGAATGGGAGAACTGAATCAGCCTTACACACTAAAGTAGAAAGGACATTTCAACAACATGGTGTCACTGGCACATTGTAGGCAGTTAATAAATGTTTATTGGATCGGACTATGAGATTTACAAAACAGAGTGACTGGGAATAATGTTAAATCAAATATGACAATGCTTTTCCCCACAGAGCTAAATGTACTTCCTTCCTAAGTAAAAATCAGATTTTTCATAGCAATAGACTTTTTGAGCACCTCAAATGAGTCCTACTTCCTTAGAAGCTACAAGTGCCATCTGAGGTGCAACATTTTCAAAGTTTTTATTGTGAGTGCTTTTCTGTTAGGAATTGTATGAGCATTTACCTGCCAAGAGTGGTGAATTATCATGTGTTATTGAAATGGAGACTCACAGAATTTTACAATTCTAAAGAAACTTAGAGGTCACTAAATCCAACTGCTCTTTTTCTGTCTCATTTTTTTCTCTCTCATATTACTCATTACATAAAAGCAAGAATTGGGTGGGGAGAAAGGAAAGGAAAGTATTATGCACTACAGTCATGTTTCTGAGACACAAATTCCTTTATAAAATCTCTGAGTCATAAGGAACATCAAAGAAATTCCCTCTATAACATTCAGGCTATATTTAGAGACCTGTAATCAAGACTAATTCATAACTTCCTAGGGCAGCCTATTTCAGTCATGAACAATTTTACATTTTATGAAGTTTTTCTCAAATATCAAATAAAAATCACAATTTTGTACAATGCTCCTAGTAGTTGAACTCTCTAGGTATAAACAGAAAAAGGTCTTCCTCTACAAGGCAGTTCTACAAAGCCTTCAAAACAGCTACCCTGGCTGCCACCTCTTTTCTTTCTTCAATTGCTTCAATCAGTTCTAAGATCTGTCCCCTTACCATGTTGATGGCCTTATCACCTGACAAAATACCATTTTGTAAATGTCATTCTTAAAACATAATTCTTAAAATATAAATACAGTATTCTAGCCATTTTCGTCCACATCAGAATACAATGGAACTATTAGCTCCCTTATTCCAGTTTCTCTATAGCTTTCCACTCACATACTTGGTCACCACACTAGTTCAAGTCCTTATGAAATCTTTAACGAACTATAACAAATAATTGAATTTTCTATCTCCAGTATCTCCTCTCTAGAATTCTTATTCCACATATTCATCAAATTTATAATCTTTATTAAAATAATATATTATTTTTCCAGTTACATAAACAGACAATTTAACAGTAATTTTTAATGAAAATCTGAGTTCCAAATTTCCTTCCTAACTCCCTCCCTTCCCCCATCCCTAAGAAAGTAAACAATTGGATGTAGGTTATATATGTGCAATCAAATTTATATTCTTAATGCACAGATCTGCCTGCATTAATATTTTCACTACATTTCAGTGACTCCTTGCCTCCAGAATAAACTACCAACTTCTTTAACATTATGTTCATCCAGAATAAATTAGCAACTTCTTTAACATTATATCCTTGGCTCCAACCTACCTTTCCAGGCTGCTTTCCCATCACTCTTTCTCTCCTACTCTGTGTTCCCCAGATCTGGAAATATATGGAGACTAGAGGAGAGGTAATGTGACAAAACAATAAGAGTAATACTAACAATGATAAAAACTGTCATTTTTAGTACTTCAAGGTATGCCGAGGTATTTCATGCATTATGTCATGTGGTCCTCACATCAACCCCCTGAGCTAAGTTAGCAGAAAGGCCTTAAGTTTTTAGCACAGGATAACCAATTTTTTATTGCCTGAGGCTAGATTGATACACAGGTCTTCTTGGCTCCAGGTTCAGTGTTCTATCTATTATGTCATCTGACCAAGAGGAACAAAAGAGGCTGGACATTGAGTTAGGAAGACATGGGTTTCAATCTGCCTCTGACACTTACTAGCTATGTGACCATGGGTAAGTTATTTGAAATCTAACCTTCAGTTTCTCCATCAATAACATAGAGATAATAACTTTAGTTCCTATATCACTAGCTGTTTGGTAAAGCCTAACTGAGATACTTGATATAAATAACTTCATAAACTTTAAAAGAACTGTACAAGTAATACTTATTGTTGTCATTATTATTACCACCTAAAAAGGATAAGGTGGAGAGACTTCTGAATGAGATTGCTAGCTGGAATAGATTAAATACCTTCCAGTTCAGAAATTGTGTGTATTTCATGAATACATTAAAAATGTAAATCAGAACAAGATGATTTGAATTCATTGCTTTATATATTGATTCATCACAGAGTTCCTTCTAAAACTAAAGTCTGCAAGCATTTAAAAAGAATTCTCCTTCAAAAGAAAAGTGGCATTTAAGTTTTGAGAACATTTCTAATTATGCTAGTCTGGCTCCTACCTACAAAACCACAATAAAAAATGACCGGTCCTTGCAGGTGTGAACGAATACACAAAGGAAAGACAGTAAATTGGCATATGTTTCCTCAGTAAATTCTTAATATCCCTGGTAAAGGATAGCCCATCTGTACCTCTTATTTGTGGATCTGACACTTCTACATTGCTGGTCCTTCTGGTATTATTTGGAGAGCAATAAGTTCATCCATTAGAAGGTTAGGGAAACAAAGCTGTGCATTAATTCCATCCCCAGACTTCCAACTTGTGCTCTTGACATGTGAGAAACTGATTTTTCAAGGACAGGATGCAAATCAAGGTTGGCATTTGATCCTGCAGATTATAATATCTGACAATATAATTAGGGACAAAAGTATCAGCAACAGTAACCCTCTCCTCACCTGCCTGGGAGTAATTTGTAAAAGAATAAGGGGATCATGAGATCATAAATTTATTGGTGAAGGGAACCTTTGATGTCATTAAATCCAACCTCATCATTTTACAAATAAAAAGTTGAATCCCAGAGAGGCTGTCTGATTTGTCCAGGGCAGCACAGCTTCTAAGTGTCTGAGGTAGGATTTGAGCCAAACTCATCTGATTCTCTAAGTCCAGCCTCTTATCCACAGTACCATTCAGACTATGGTAAACTCTTTGTAGGAATCTCCCCAGCTTGTGGTAATTCTCCAGACATTCTGCACCGACTGAGTCCAGAGATGAAAGGAAGAATAACAATATTTGCTCTGCCTGGGAGCCTTTGGGATCAGATTCCTATAACCCTTCTTTCGCAAGAAGCCATTAATTGTACCATCTCTCTCTGGCCCTTGTCCTCCTGAGTCCTATGTACCAACTAAGGAAACAGTGGTATCTAGGGGGATCTGTCTACTGGGTATTTCAAAACTGGTATTATTGGATTTCCTATAAAGAATGTATTCAGAGACTCTGCTTCAGACTATCCTTAGGGTCATTCAATTTCCCCACCCCCCTGACCAGACTCATGTAATACTGCTTCCTCTTGGAATAACCTCGATCTTTATCTCCAGATCTCAAGACTGGCTGTTTTCATGCCTTCTCAGCACTATTTCTTTCCCCACAATGAATTTGAACATGCATTTGGGTCGAAGTCCTGATTACCCACCTGTATATCATTTTTGTTCTGCTTTTGTGTCATGTGAACTCCAAGATTTGCTGTCTCTCATGACCATTCTGAAATCTATCTATTCCAGAAAGATGCGTCACATTGTTTCCCTCATTCATACCAATCTCATTCTCACTTTTGTAACTTTTCTTAGATAACTATTCCTCCTGTCTGGAGAGCCCCTCTCAATCTATTCCATCTTTTTAAACTCATCTTTATTTCAAAGCCTAGCTTGTTTCTAAAGTGTTGAAATTAATATAGAATAAAAGAAAACAAATTGTACCTAGTAGAAATTAAAATTTTCAGTTGCAATTTTATTTTTCTATTATTTCTATATTGAAATATTTATGTTTGTCAATATGTCAAAGCTCACAATGCAAAAGAATAATACATTTTATAAGACTGGCACTGAGCTTTTCTTTAAAAAAATATTTTGTTTTAAACTCTGAATTTAACAAGCACCAAAGAAATAAGGCATATCTCTGTGATAACATAATAGAAAAAGAAGACTGTACAGGAAAATGTAGGGAACTACAATGTACATTGTGCTTCCCTTTTCAATAGATAATCAATTCATCATTTAATTTTTCTCTTTTTAAAACATATTATTATTAACATAAAATAAATTGAGTATTTCTGTAACATAGTAGAAATAATAAAAAGATGATTGCACATGAAAGTATACACTTATTTTTAACAACTTGCTCCTTAAATAGCATGTAACTTTTCAAGCTATACTACTTCTCCATGATTCTTTCAGAATTTTTTTCTGTTCTCTTCTGTGTGTAACCAATTTAAGCTCTACTCCTCTTCAACTGTCTGGTTGATTACTCCAGAGCAAAGCTACATCTTCCCATCAAGGTCATGAGTGTACTTGGGAAGGGTTGTATGTTTCTTTCTATTATTGGCATGAGTCCCTGTTCTAGGGACACTTCATTATTAAAAGTTGATGTTAATAAACCATGAGCCTCACTTACTTAGGCTTTAGGAAGAAGTATGTACTAAGGTAGTATAGTAAGAACAGTTGTTTCATATAACCTCCCCCCCAATTCTGAACATATTCTCCCAATAGTTATATTGACATCTAGTTCTCTTACTTTGCTTTGTTCTCCCCTAGTTCAGTTATTAGGACTATATTTGCCTCATTAAAGGATTTTGTTAGAGTTTTTCTCAAGTTTCTAAAAAAATTTTTGTGCATATATCAATTGTTATATAAAAGTTTGTTAGAATTGTCTTATAAATCCATCCAGAAAATAGTTTTGTTTTTCCTTGTAGTTCCTTTAAACCAATTCAATTTCCTTTTCTGGTCTTTATTTGGGGGCCTGTTATTTTGGGAACTTTATATTTTGGTAGATACCTCATCCTTTCTGGACTCACTCACTCAACAGGAACTTGCATAGACAGGTTGGCTTTTCAGAAGTCAGCTTATTATAGCTACCCTCCCTACTCTAAAGATAAACCTGAGGGGTTCTGATTTCTGGGACTATTGTTTAAAAGCCCCCCCATTCAATGTTCTCCTTTTGTCAATCAAATAGTCAAACTCTACCATAAATGCAATCTTACTGGAATTTTAAACTCAATCCTCAATAAGAGCAATAGGCAAAGTGCAAAATGAAAGGAAACAAGGTCAGGTAAGTCTCAAACACCTATAGGGTTCCCAAAAAAGGGTTAAACATTTAGAGTTGGTTATACAAGTTTAGTAGGAGAATAGGCAAAATTTATCAAATGGATCTCCATTCCTTTAGGAACTCCCACTAAATCAATTAGTCTGTGGCTCCTTAAAAACATAAAAAAAAATGAACATTTATGATCTACCAAGTTATATCTTAGGGACACAGACTTAATACTGGTTGCTCACAGTAATCCATCATCTATTTTTAATAGATAACATTTCATCATCATTCCTCTGGAAACACAGATGGTCAAAGCATTAATCATAGCTCTTACAGCTTCCCAAGTTCTCTTTGCACTGTTTTTTCTGATGTATGAATTGTTCTTCTAATTCTGTTCATTTCATTTTTCAGTACTGGAGTCAGTAGTCAATAAATGCTTATTAAGCACCTAGTACATGCCAGGCACTATACTAGGAACTGGGGCTGCGAATATGAACAAAGATATTCTCTGCCCTCATGGAATTTGAAATCAGATGGGTGGAGACAATACACAAAACAAAACTGAAAGGAGAGATGTGGGAAGGGTCCCCAGTAGTAGGGCATTGTGGAGAAAGTCAGAGATATCGCTTAGTTTTGTAGTCAAGTGAGAAATGAGATATTCTGTGCTGAGATCTTTCCTTAAATGCAGGTTTTGAGGTTCATGACTCCACTTATTGGTCAGAAGGGCTGAGAGTAGTGATAAGGTAAAATCCTGTGTTCAATTCAGACAAACTAGACTTTATTGCAATTGTTTATTTTAATCTTATGTTGAGTTTTTGCATTTGTGTGTTTCTTGTAAACAATATGTTGGTGGATTTTGCTTCCTAATCAATTTAACTAACTTGCAATTTATGAGCATGTTCATCCCATTCATATTCACAATTATGAAATTTATTTATCTCCATGTTCTTCTCTTATACATTCTATTTGGAAATAATTATAACAGATGGCAAACCAATAAGGGCTTAGTCTTTGGAGCATGCACAGTGCACTTTGCATCATATCAAATCACATGGAGCCTTGGTGATCCAACTTCTGGAAATGTCTAATGGAGAGCCTTGGCCTCCACTTAAGAGGATCTCTAAGTATTCTACCATTGCTTCCTTTCATCTGGCTTTCTGTTGTTGTTGTGGCTGGATTTGAACTCAAGTCTTCCTGGCTCCAGACTCAGCACACTATTCACTGAACCACCAAGCTGTCTCCAAAATATCCCTTTACAAAAGTTGATGCTGATTAAATATCAGTAATATTAAGGAGATATCAATTTGCCAAATGATATTGGTGAGATACTAACTTAAACTGGTGATATTGTGGAGGGGGAAGAGTGGATGGAGGTTGAAGAATGATAATACTAGAGAAGATATCCTTACTCCTTGGAGTTATGACTAGAACCCTGAGAGGAGCAACAGCATTGCTCTCAGCCCCCAAATTGCTATTGGAGTTGGAGTTGTGAAGTTAACCTCAGAAACTTTATACATGACATGATAAATTCATTTAAACGTGGTTTATTTCTCCTGGTCACGTCATGTGACCAGGGCTCAATGAAATATAAGAAGATCATGGCAGATCGGTGACTCATTGGATAAAATGTCAGGCCTGGAATGAGAAAGACCTGAGTTCAAATCTGTATTCAAACACTTACTAGCTGTGTAACCCTGGGCAATTAACCCTGTTTGCCTCAGGTTCCTCATCTTTAAATTGGCTGAAGAACGAAATACCCAACCACTCCACGACCTTGGTGGAGAAAACCTCAAAAGTGGTTACAAAGAGTCAGACATGACTGAAAACAACTAAGCAACAACAAAAACAAAATTTTAATGGAAGAGCTGCATAGCACTGTGGATAGAACATTGGGTCTAAAGTTAGGAAGTTTCATCATACTGAGTCCAAATCAAGCTTCCAACACCAGCCATGTAACTCTTGTCAAGTCACTTAACACTTGCCTCACTTTCTTCATATGTGAAATGAACTGGAAAAGGAAATAGCAAACATTGATGGTATCTTTGCCAAGAAAACCCAAATGAGAACACAGTCAGACATGACTGAAAGGACTAATGAAACAATAACAGTAAAATCAGTATATACTTTACAATTGATTTTTATATGTCTCTTATTTTCATGCATAGGATCCAAGAAGATATTTCAGGAACCTCAAAGGGTTGAAACTAAAGTAGTATGATTAGAGCACTGCCCTGGGGCAGCGAAACTAGAGGGCACTGGCAGCACTTACGCTAAAAAAACTGAAATTAGAATTAAATTAGAAAAATCAGTTAAATTAGAAACCTAGCACATAAATTCTATCACTGCCCCCAAAAAATCCCAACCATTCCCTAGGTAAGCTCCTCCTCCATTGTCTGTCCCATCCTGTGTCCTCCCAAACCCCTCCAAAATAATCTACCTCTGCCAGTAGAAATTGTTATTCCCACCCAAATCATCTACCCACAAGTAAATGGCCCCCAATTCCATTATACCAGCTGTGATTCTACCAATTATTATAATCATTATTTAAATCTAATTTGTAGTGTAATAATTCTCAATATACCAAATGAAGTACTGTCTGAGTTAAAACTTGTGGTGGTTCAAGGATATGAAGACCATTTCATTTCTTTTTATAAGAAAAATAGGGAGAAAACCAGGACAGAGTTTAGATGTTTCCTAAAGTGATAAAAGAATATATTGAATGAAATTGAGAGGGTAAAGTTCCAGAAATAAGAATAGACACATTAGAAACTTCTGGAAGAAAAAACAAGGAGCCTGTTTGGGTTTAAGTTTTCCTCACACAGACTCATGAATAGTATAGGTGCAATTAAGCAGCTTCCGGTTTCCCCAAAAGTTTTCTCAAAGCCATTTTCACCTCTTTATTCCTCAAGCTATAGATGAGAGGGTTGAGGGTAGGGGTGAAAGCCACATAAAACACAGAAACAATCTTACTGTATTCTGGAGAGGATAGGGACTGAGGCTTCATATAAAGAGACATTACAGTTCCAAAAAATAAGGTGACAATCAGAAGGTGGGAAGAGCAAGTAGAGAAGGCTTTTCTACGTCCCTGGGCAGAGCGAATTCTCAGGACAGCAATGATGATGTGTGCATAGGAAAGAATGATGAATGTGATAGCGGACAAAAGGGTAAAGATACAGAGGACCTGCATGACCAGTTCTGCATGGCTTGTGTCAGTACAAGAGAGTTGCAGTAGGGCAGGCATTTCACACAAGAAATGGTTAATGACATTATCCTGGCAGAAGGAGAGCTGAAATGTGGTTACCGTGTCCACTGTGGAAGCCATGAAGCCACCCAACCAAGATCCAGCAGCCAGCCTCCCACAAATCCCCCAGTTCATTGTGACTGAGTACCTTAAGGGATCTCGAATGGCAACATAGCGATCATAGGCCATCACTGAGAGGATATAGCACTCTGAAATGCCAAAGGACAGGAATGTGTAGACCTGTACGACACAACATGAGTAGGAGATGGACTTTCTTTCTGCAAAGAAGTGTACAAGCATCTGTGGAAACACACAGGATGTGTAACAGACTTCTTGAATGGATAAATTAGTGAGGAAGAAGTACATAGGTGTGTGGAGATGTGAATCCCTCAATATCAGCAACACAATGAGCAGGTTCCCCAGCAAGATCACCAGATACAGCATGAAGAAGAGCAGGAAGAGGTAGACCTGGAGCTCAGGCTGGCTGGAGAGGCCAAGGAGGATGAACTCAGTCACTGAAGTGAGGTTGCTTTTCTTCATCTTTATGGGTCTACTGAAGAATATTCAAAGTTATGGCTACAAAGCATTTTATATTCTTGTTTTCCTCCTGCTGGAACTACAGGGAGAACATATAGAGACTTATGATCACCAGTCATTTCACATCCTACATCTCACATCATTCCTTTGTGATCATGCAACACAGGCAAGATATTGTTATGTTCTCTTCTCAATTTTTTGATACTGAAGATTTCAAGGAGCAGAACGATCCTGACTATCCTTTTTTATCTTATTCAATATTTTATATTTTTCACATTACATGCAGAACAATTTTATCATTCTTTTTTCTTTTCAAATTTTGAATTCCACATTGTTTTCCTCCCTTTCATATCCCCTTATTGAGAAGGCAAGCAATTTTATATATGTTATTCACGTGTTAGTCATGCAAGTCACCTGGGAAAACAAACACAGATCAAAAAATAAAGCAAGATTAATAAAGAAAAAAATATCTTTGAGCTGCATTCAGGCTCTAACAGGTTTTTCCCCTCTGGAGACAGATAGCACCTTTAATTGTAAGCCTTTAAGAATTGTTGTGAATTGTTGTATTACTGAGAATAGCTAAGTAATTCATAGTACATCATTATATAATATTTCTTTTATTGTGTGCAAAATTTTCCTAGTTCTGCTCATGTCACTTTGCATCAGTTCATGTAGTAAGTCTTTTCAGGTGTTTCTGAGAGCATCATTTCTTACAGCACAATAGCCTTTATATACATTCTCAGCCATTTCCCTTAATTTCCAATTCTTTGCCACCACTGAAAGAGTTGATATAAGTATTTTTGTACACATAGGTCCTTTTCATTTTTGGTTTCATATCTTTTTGTGGTACAGGCCTAGTGGTAGTATTGCTTGGTCAAAGGGTTTTCATGGTTGTATAGCCCTTTGGGAATAATTCAGATTTGCTCTCCAGAATGGCTGAATCACTACACAACTTCACCAATAGTACAGTAGTATTTTCATTTTCCCAGATCCCCTCCACTATTTCTCATTTTCCTTGTCTGTAATATTAGCCTGTCTGACAGGTGTGAGGTGGTAGCGCAGGATGGTGTAACTTTTCCTCTCATCAATAGTGATTCAGAATATTTTATATGACTATAGATAGCTTTTTATACTTTATCTGAAAACTACCTGTTCATATCATTTGACCATTTCTCAATTAAGGAATGGCACTTATTTCTATACATTTGACTCCATTTTCTCTTTATTTGAGAAATAGTTTTTATCAGAGAACCTGATTGTAAAAAATTTTTCACAGTAGTGATTACCAACTATGTATTTCCCTCCAGCTTAGTCCCCCACATTTATCCTACTCTCTCTCCTTCCCAGTGCATTCCCAAAAAGGTTTTGCTTCTGACTTTTACCTCTCCCAATCTTCTCTGCCTTCTATCACTTACCTCAAACTTCTCTTGTACCCTTTCCTTCCTACTTTCCTGTATGGTAAGATAGAGTCCTACAACCTAAAATTGAGAGTGTATATTATTCCATTTGAACAAATTCTGAGAGTAAGGTTCATGTGCTCCCCTCCCTGCTTACCCCATTTCCCTCCTACTTTAAAGTATCTTTCAGACCATTTTATGTCTGATATCTTTTCCCATTCTAACTCTCCCTTTCCCCTTCTTCCGGAGCATTCTTCTTTCTCATCCCTTAATTTTTTTTTAAGTAATCATACTATCACATTCAATTCATACCTGTTTTCTGTTTATGCATATTTCTTCTAACTACCCTAATTATGAAAAAAAGATTTAGGACTTAATAATGTTCAAATAATAATCACTCCAGATTATGAAAATGACAGTATGTAAGCTACACAGAGGTATCAAAGTACTTTTTTTCCATGAAGAGGAAAACATTATTAATTTTACATATTATCATCCCATCTATAGCTAGCACCTGAGTTAAAGTCCCTCCTACAAAACTATCCAGCTAAGTGCCAGTCGGTAATTCATTTTCCTTCTGTTTGCCTCAGCTTCCTCATCTGCAAAATGGTGATAATAATAGCAACTACCTCCCAGAGTTGGTGTGAAGATCAAATGACATAACATTTCTAATACAGTGCCTGACTTGTAGTAGCCACTATAGAAATATTTGTTCCCTGCCCTGCCCTTCTCCAACACATGAAAATTAGAGTCCTAGTCACTGACTTTTTCTGATATCTTTCGTCTCCTTGAGCTGCCTGATATGCTCCCCCAGACCTGCACTGAGTATTTCTGATCAGAGGGTTCCATTTACTTACCTGTACAGAGGAGACCTGATCACCTTTAGCTTCTGGGTCAACAACCGGTATGGGAACGGGAGACTGAATCAGCAGAAAAGGCATTACAACAACTTACAAGTCACTGGCACATAGTGGGCACTTAATATATGTTTATTAGATTGGATTATGAGATTTACAGAACAGAGTAATTAGTAATAATAGTAGATCAAGAATGACAATTCTATTTTCCATAAGGCTATTTGTACTACCCTCAGAAGTAAAAAGTCAAATTTTGCAACAATACATGGTCCTATTTCATTAGAACCTACACGCATGATCTGAGACGCGACACTCTCTTTCAAAGTTTTCTTTCTAAAACTAAACTCTGCAAACACTTAAAAGGGATTCTCCTTCCAAAGAAAAGTAACATGTACACTTTCAGAACCCCCCCAATTATGCTGATCCTGCTACTCTTCACAAAACAACCATAAAAATGAACTCCCACTTGCAGATGTGAGCCCCCACACAAAGGAAAATGGTGAATGGGCATGGTTTCTCACTAAATCCTCAATATCACTGCTAAAGGATAGCCCATCCATACCTCTTATTTGTGGATTTGACGCAGCAGGGACCTTTACATTGTTGGTCTCTCTGGTCTTGTTTGGACAGCAATGAGTTCATTCATTGGAAGGTTGGGGAAACAAAGAAAGAAAGGCTATTAATCCTTCACCTAACCGTGCATTGATTCCATGCCCAGATTTCCAGCATGTGCCCTTGACATGTGAAAAACTGAGGTTCCAAGGACAGGATGAAAATGAGATATTTGATAATGCGATTATAATATCTGACAATAAAATTAGGTATCAAAGTATCAGCAACATTACCCCACTGCTCACCGAGCCTGGGAGTCATTTGTAGAAGAATTAGGGGATCATGAGATCATAAGTTTAGAGACAAATGGGACCATTGATGTCAAGGCCAACTTACTCATTTTATGAATGAAAAGCTGAGTCCGAGAGAGATTACATGATTTATCCAGGGCTCAGTTTCTTATAAGTATTTGAGGTAGGATTTGAGCCCAGTTCCTTCTGATTCTAAGTACAGCATCATATCCACTATACCATTCAGAGTAGGATAAGTTGCTTGTAGGAATCTCCTCAGACTGTGATAATTCACCAGGAGTTCTCCACAAATTAAGTCCAGAGATACAAGAGAGAATAACAACATCACCTCTGCTTGGGAGCCTATGGGATGTGATTCCTATAACTCCTCATTAGCATGACTGGATTAATTTTCCAAAATCTCCCTCTGGTCCTTGTCCCCCTGAGCCCTATGTCCCAACTAACGAAACAGTGGTGTCTAAGGGGATCTGTCTTCTGATTATTTCATAACTGATATCGTTGGATTTCCTAGGGGGATGCCTTCAGAGACATTGCTTCAGATAACACTTGGTTTCACTCAAATTCCACCCCTTATTGCCTTCCTCCCTGGATTGGGCTTATGAAATGCCTCTTCTTCTTGGAATAATCTGGATTTTTATATCCAAACATCAAGTCTGGCAAACTGCCTTCATACCTTCTCAGCACTCTTTCTTTCCATAAAACAGATTTGAACATTTATTTGGGTTAAGCCCTGATTACTCACCTATATATTAATTCTATTTTCCTTTTGTGTGATGGGACCTCCAACATTCATTATTTCTCATAACCATTCTGAAATCTATCTGCTCCAGAAAGTTAAATCTCATTGTCTCCCTCATACATGCCAACCTCATTCCCACCTTTGTAACTTTTCTTAGACTACTGTTCCTGCTCTCTGGAGAGTCCTTCCCAAATAACTCTACGTATATTTCAAGGCCATGCATGTTTCTAAAGTGTTGAAATTAACATAGAGTAAAAGGAAACAAATTGTACTTAATAGAAATTAATAAAGTCAATTGCAATTTTCTTTTTTCTATTCTTTCAATATTGAAATATTCATATTTGTCCACATGTCGAAGTTCGTAATATAAAAAATAATAAAATTATAAAAGATTGGCACTGAAATCTTGGCTTTTCCATTAAAATAAAACGTTCTAAAAATTCTGTTTATAACAAATCCCAAATAAATAAGGCATATATCTATAGATATCATAATAGAAAAAGAATATTGGACATGAAAATGCAGATGTTTATTATGTACACCTTGCTTTCCTTTTATATAGATTATAAATTCAACATGTAACTTTTCTTCTTTTAATTTATTTTATTGTCATTTTTATATAAAACAAACATTTCCATAACATAGGAGAATACTAAAAAGATGATCACACATGTAACTGTGAATCTCTTTTTTTACAGCTTGCTAATTAAATAACGTGTAACTTTTCAAACTGAACTACCTCTCTGTGATTCTTTTAGGATTTTTCTGTTCTTTTCAATGTTTGGCCCCTAAAAGCTCTGTTCCTCTTTAACTGGAAAGATGAGTCTTCCAGAGCAAAGCTACATCTTCCCATCAGGGACATGGGGTTTCTTTGGAAGGGTTGCATGCATCTTTCTAATGTTATAAACATAAATCCCTATTCTAAGGTGTTCCCTTCATTATTAATAGTTTACATAAATTAATCAGTCAGACTTACTTATAGGCTTTAGGAAGACATACATACACAATGCCTCCCAAGAGGCTGAATATACTCTCTCACCAGTACATACAGAGCCCAGAGATATATTTGCTCAAGCTTAAAAAGTACATGTGGCAAAATCTTTTGGTTTTTGGAAGTTCTTCTCCTTAAAGATATTCTCAAGAAGTTCCCTTATTTGTGATGGAGTTTCTTTGTGGGATACTTTGTCCAGCCAGGAGTGAGTCTTCTCAAATTGTAACAAGTCTCTTCTCAATTCCTAATGCAGATGCTGCTGCCAACTGTGGCTGACCTGAGTAATGGTGCCAGGATGTCAGTAACAAAATGAGAAGCCCAGAATCCTCCTGACTTTGAAATACTGAAGGTCTCCTTTTTGCTAGTAGTCAGAGGTAGCTCGGTTGCATATTGAATGAAACATTGAGCCTAGAATCAGGAAGATTTGAATTCAAATCCAATTTGAGATGTTAGCTCTATGACTCGGGGCAAGTCATATAGCCTTTTCCTGCCTCAGTTTCCACAACTATGAAATAGAGATAACAGCATAATTACCTCCCAGGGTTCTTGTGAGAATCAACTGAGATATTTGTGAAGCACTTAGCATACTCCCTGCCATATAGTAGACACCTAATAAATGCTTGTCCCATTCCATTATTTGCTCCTGAATTTTGTTGTTACTGTACAGAAATATGATTCATTTGTGATTCTATTTTCCATTCTCTAATTCTACTGAAGCTATGGTTTCAATTGCTTTCTGTGCCAAACATCTAGGACTTTTTTTTTTAATGTTAAACATAATATTTTCAGCAGAAAGATAGTTTTATCTCTCCTTTGCTAATATTTCTTTATCTTATGCAAATGGGAGCATTTTTATAACTGTGTTGAATAATGGAAGGGGAACAGGGCATGCTTCCTTTATTTCTTTCTTCTTTGAGAAAGCTTCTAATATTTCCCCATTGCACATAATGTTAGTTATGGGTTAAGATAGGTCCTTTTGTGATATCAAAAGAACGGTCATACTAGGCCTATGCTTTTGATGATTATTGCATAAACAAATGTAGTCTGTCAAAGGCTTTTACTAAATCTACTGATATTATTATGCAGTATTGGCTATTTGATATTTCAATATTTTTTTGTGCTAAATGAATTCCTGTGGAAGCATCCTTGCTTCCTTGATATAAATCTCATTTGAACCCAGTGTACTATAGTCTTTTTGCCAATATTTTTTCTTTTAAAAATGAAGTCATATTCATTAACTATATTAATTTCTAGTTCTCTTGTTTTGTTTTTGTCCTCTCCTGGTTTAGTTATTAGAAATATATTTGCGTCATTAAAGGATTATGTTAGAGTTTCCTTTCTCACGTTTTTAGAATAATTTGTATTACGCATCAATTGTTATTTAAGAGCTTGATAAAATTCTCTTATAAATCCATCTAGAAAAGAGTTTTGTTTTCTTTTATAGTTCCATTCAAATTAGTTTGATTTTATTTTCTTGTCTTTATTTGGAATTTTGTGACTTTGGGAATTTTTTATTTTGGCATATATAGCATTCATTCTGGGCTCCTTCACCCAAAATGTACTACCATAGATAAGTCGGGTTATCACAAGCCAGCTGATTACAGCATACCAGTTTTCTAGGGCTAACGCTGAAGAGTTTGGGTTTTGGGGACTGTTGTTTAAAAGTCGTCTTCCAATGTACTCCTTTTGTCCATCAAACACTCAAACTTTACTGCAAGTTCTATCTTATAGGAATTTCAAACTCATCCTTCAATAAGACCAATAGGCAAAGTCCAAAAGGAAAGAAAAGAATCAGGTAAGTCTCAAACACATGTGAAGTTCCGACAAAAGGGCTAAGCATTTGAGTTGGTTAATCAAGCTTATTAGGAGAACAGGCAAAATTTATCACATGAACCTACATTCCTTAAGGAACTCACAATAAGTCTGTCTATCTTTAAAAAGCCAAAAGAAAAAAATGAACATTTATGACCTACCAAGTTATGATCTAGGCAAACTGCTAGATTAACACTGCTTGCTCACCGTAATGCAGTATCTTTTTCTATAATAGATAACATATTTCTTCATCATTCCTCTGGAATCACAGATGGTAGTAACATTAATCATAGTTCTTACATCTTTCCAAGTTCTCTTTACATATTTTTCCACTCTATAAATTACTCTTCTAAATTCATTCATTTCATTCTTCAATACTGCAGGGAGTAGTCAACACTTATTAAGCAACTATATATGTCAGGCACTATGTTAAGCACGGAGTATACAAATATGAAAAAGATATTCCCTGACCTCAAGGTCTTTGTAATCTAATGAGGGAAGATAACACACAAAAGGACTGAAAAGGAGGGATGTGGAAAGTGTGCCCCTCAGTACTGCATGGTAGAGAAAGTCAGAGATATCCCTTAGTAGTGTAGTCAAGTGAGAAATGAAATATTCTGCTTTGAAACTCTTCCTTAAATGCATTTTTCGGAGTTCAGGACCCCATTTATCAATCAGAAGGGGAGAGAATAGTGATGAGCTGAAATCCTCTGTTCAGCTGAGGCATCCTAGACTTTACTACAATCCATTGTTTAAATTCAGTGTTGAGATTTTTATATTTAAGTGTGTTTCTTTTAAGCAACATGTTGTTGAACTTTATTTTCTGATCAATACAACTACCTCTTACAATTTATGAGTGAGTTCATCCCCCACTTTTTTCATAGTTACAATATTTCCTTCCATGTTATTCTCTTATACATTCCATTTGAAAATAATTATAAGAGATGGCAAGTCAATGCGGACTTAGTGTTTGAAGTGTGCACAGTGTACTTTCTCTCAAATCAAACCACATGGAGTCTTGATGATCCTCCTTCTGGAAATGCACAATGGAGAATTTCAGCTTCCACTTTGGAGTATGCATTAGTATTCTATGACTACTTCCTTTCATGTGGCTTCTTGTTATTGTGGCTGGATTTAATCTTAGGTCTTCCTCACTCCAGGCTCAGCACTCTATCCTCTGAGCCACCCAGCTGTCTCCAAAATATCCCTTTACAAAAGTTGATGTTGATTAGATATCAATAATATTAAGGAGATAACTTGTTAAATGATATTGGTGAGAAGTTGACTGAAATTGGTGATATTAGGGGGATTGAGGTTGAAGAATGACAGTACTAGAGAAGATGTCCTACTTGTTGGAGATACGAATAGAACCCTGAGAGGAACAGTAGTGTTCTCTGGGCACCCAAAGTGTCATTGGAGTTGGAGTAGGGAAAATTATCTCAGAATCTATAAGCATGATATAATAGATTCAGTTTACCATGGTTTGTTTCTTGTCAGTGGAAGGTGACTCCACCATACTGGATCATGTGAGAAGGGCTCAGTGAAATATAAGAATGTCATGGCAGCTAGGTGGCTCATTGGATAAAAGGTCAGGCCTGGAATGAGAAAGATCTGAGTTAAAATCTGACTTCAAACACTAGCCACCTGACCCTGGGCAAGTCACTAAACTTTTTTTACCTCAGTTTCCCTTTCTATAAATGAGTTGGAGAAGAAAATGGGAAATTCCTTCAGTACCTTTGCCAAGAAAACCATGGAAGGAGGCACAAAGTTAGACACGACTAAAAACAACAAAAATAAAACTTTAATGGAACTGTGTAGCATAGTGGATAGAACACTGGCCTAAAGTCAAGAAGGCTCATCTTACTGAGTCCAAATCTGATCTCTGATATTAACTGGGTGACCCTAGGCAAGTCATTTAATGCTGTTTCCCTCATCTGTAAAATGAACTGCTGAAGCAAATGCCAAACAATTACAGTATCTTTGCAAAGAAAACCCCAAATGGGTCACAAAGATTCAGATATGACTAAAACAACTGAAAAACAATAACAACAAAATCTATATATTCTGCATAATTGATTTTTATAGACATTTCTTCTTTTGAAGCATGGGGCCAAGAAGATATTTCAGTAATGCCAAAAGTTCAAGTAAAACTTCTAGTTACAAGCGTTGTAACTAAAGTAGTATGATCAGAGCACTGCCCTGGGGTGGCAAAGCTAGCAGGTACTGGCAGAACTTACACTCAAAAAACTGAAATTAGAACTAAGTTACAAATAATAATTAATTAAATTAACAAGCTGCCACATAGATTGCATCATTACCTCATGGTACCCCTACCCATGCCCCAGGTAAGCCTCTCCTCCACCACCTGCTCCATTCTCTATCTTCCTTTAATGTTAATGAGAAAAAAGGATCTTCCCTACCCATTAACAAGCCTCAGGTGGAGCCCATTAAAGGAAGACTGATTAGGTGCAGCTTGTTTTGTAGGAAGGCCTGCACTTTTTGTTAATTTCTAAAGAGGTACAACGTTATAAGGGTCATAATGCCTTCCTGCTTTGAAAAGTTTATATATTATCTGAGGTGAGGTTTTGCTAAACTTTGAGGGCTTACTCTTTAAAAGAAGTTTTATATGCCAGATGAGACTCTGGGTAGCTGTTAAGGAGTCCCCTGATTTTGAAAACCCAGATGTTGATGCTTCTCTCTCTGGTATCTACATATGTGTGTAATGGTCAGACAATTAGATCTGTCGGTTGATCTGTGATGTATGTATTTCTTATGGTCAGACAGTTAGAAACCTTATCTATTAGTATTTATTTCTGTGCTTGTATTTTCTCTTTGGTATATGTAATTAAAGAAGATTGTTGATCCCTCAAAAGGTGCTTTCCTTTTAAAAAAGCAGATCTATGAACCTGTGCTAGCAGGCCATCCAGGGTATGTCAGGGTGCTTGCTGATACACTTCCCAGCAAAAACAAACAAACACACAAATAAAAATAACCTACCTCTGCTGGTAAGGATTGGTATTCCCAAACAACCATTATACCCACAAGAAAATTGCTCTGATTTACAAAATACTACCTATAATTCTGCCAATTTTTATAACCATTATAACTAATTTATAGTGAAATAATTCTCAATATGCCAAAATGTGGTGCTGTCTGAATTAAAGCCTAAGATGGGTTGGGAATATTAACATTATTTCATTTCTTTGTCATTGAGAAAAATAAAGAGGGGATACTAGAGAGAAATAAAGTGGCTTCTAAATTGGCAAGACAAACAATGAATGAAATTGAGCAGTTAAGATACAAGAATACAAGATACAAGAATGGACATGCTAGAAACATCTGGAAGAAAAAAACAAAGAACCTGTTTGGGCTCAAATTTTCCTCACATAGACTCATGAATAAGATAGGTGGAATTAAGGACCTTCAGGTTTTCCCAAAAGTTTTCTCAAGGCCATTTTCACATCTTTATTCCTCAGGCTATAGATGAGAGGGTTGAGGATAGGGGTGAAAGCCACATAAAACATAGAAACAATCTTATTGTATTCTGGAGAAGACAGAGACTGGGGCTTCATATAAAGAGACATTACAGTTCCAAAAAACAGGGTGACAACCAGAAGATGGGAAGAGCAAGTAGAGAAGGCTTTTCTACGTCCCTGGGCAGAGCGAATTCTCAGGACAGCAATGATGATATGAGCATAGGAAAGGATGATGAATGTGATAGGGGACAAAAGGGTAAAGATACAGAGGACCTGCATGACCAACTCTGCCTGACTTGTGTCAGTACAAGAGAGGTGCAGTAGGGAGGGCATTTCACACAAGAAATGATTGATAACATTATTCTGGCAGAAAGAAAGCTGGAATGTTGTTACTGTGGCCACTGTGGATGCCATAAAGCCACTCAACCATGACCCAGCAGCCAGTCTCCTACAAACCCCCCAACTCATTGTGACTGAGTACCTTAAAGGGTTTCGAATAGCAATATCGCGGTCATAGGCCATCACTGAAAGGATATAGCACTCTGAAATGCCAAAGGACAGGAATGTGTAGACCTGTATCACACAACAGGAGTAGGAGATGGACTTTCTTTCTGCAAAGAAATGTACCAGCATCTGTGGAAACACACAGGATGTGCAACAGACTTCTAGTATGGATAAATTAGTGAGGAAGAAATACATAAGTGTGTGGAGGCGTGAATCCCTCAATATCAGCAACACAATGAGCAGATTCCCCAGCAAGATCACCAGATACAGCACGAAGAAGAGCAGGAAGAGGTAGACCTGGAGCTCAGGTTGGCTGGAGAGGCCTAGGAGGATGAACTCAGTCACTGAAGTGAGGTTGCTGCTGTCCATCTTGTTTATGAGCCTGCTGAAAGAACATAGAGAATTAGGGCTACAGAATATTCCTGGTTTCTTCTTGCTACAACATAGCAAGAGAACATATGGAAATTATTAGGTCATATTTATGTATCATTTTATGCTTCCAAATCACTTTATATTCATTATCTCACATCATTCTCATTGTAACCATGTGAAGCAAGCAGGGTATTGATATATTAGCATCTCAGTTTGCTTACACTGAATATATTGAGGTTCAGAAAGATGGTGATTTTCTTTTTTTAATCTTATTTAATATTTTATTTTTCCAAATAACATGCAAAACAATTTTAACATTTTTTTCAAATTTTGAGTTCCACTTTCTTTCCCTTTACCTCCTATTCCCTACATTGAGAAGGCAAGCAATTTTACATAAGTTATTCATGTGTAGTCATGCAAAACATATTTCCATGCAAGATATTTGTGAAAGAAAACACAGAACAAAAAAAAACAAGAAAAATAGAGTAAAGTAACATATCTTTGATCTGCATTCAGGCTCCAACATTTCTTTCTCTAGAGATGGACACCTTTCATCATAACTCCTACAAAATTATCTTGGATCATTGTTTTGCTGAGAATAGCTAAGCTGTTTCTTAGTATATCATCATACAATATTTCTGTTGCCATGTACAACGTTTTCCTAGTTCTTCTCATTTCACTTTGCACCAGTTCATGCAAATCTTTCCAGGTTTTTCTGAGAGCATTCTGCTCATCATTTCTTAAAGAATGATAGCATTCCATTACAATCATATACAACATCTTCTTCAGTTATTCCCCAAATGATGAACATCCCCTCAGTTTTAAGTGTTTTGCCATTACTAACAGAGCTGCTACAAATATTTCTGTACACAAAGGCATTTTTCTTCTTGATTTCTATCACTTTTGAATACAGACCTAGTGGCGGTATTGCTTGGTCTAAAGGTATTCATGGTTTTCTAGGTGGAGTTCCAAATGGTTGAATCAATATGTAACTTCACCAATAGTACATTAGTGTTTTTTATTATTTTCCCACATACCCTTGTCATTTTCCTTTTCTGCCATGTTAGCCAATCTGACAGGTGTGAGGTGGTAGTTCAGAGTACTTTCAGTTTCCATTTCTCTCACCAGTAGTGATTCACAGCATTTTTTACATGACTATAGATAACTTTGATTACTTTGCCTGAAAACTATCTATTCTTGTCTTTTGACTATTTTAAATTGAGGAATGGCTCTTATTTCTATAAATTTGACTCAGTTTTCCATATGTTTGAGAAATGAAGTCATTGTCAGAGAACCTCACTCTAATTTTTTTTTTACAGTAATGATTATCAGCTGTGTGTTTCCCTCCATTCTATTTTCCCCCTGTTTATCCTACTCTCTCTCTCTTCTTTTATTCTGTCCATTCCCAAAAGTGTCTTCTTCTGACTTTTACCACTCCCAAACTGCCCTCCATTCTTCCAAGTCTCCCATCCTTCTTTTTTGCCCTTCTCTTCCTCCTTTTCTGTACGGAAAGACAGATTTCTACACCCAACTGAGTGTGTATATCATTCCCTTTTTGAGTCAGTCCTGAAGAGAGTAAGGTTCATGTGCTCCCCTCCCTGCTTCCCCCACTTTCCCTTCCACTTTAAAATTTATATCCAAAGATTTTTAGGTCTGATAATTTATCCCATTCTAACTCTCCCTTTCCCCTTCTTCCAGAGCATTCTCCTTTCTCATTTCTTATTTTTGTTAAATAATCATACCATCACATTCAACTCGTACCTCTGCTTTCTATCTATGTACACTCTTTCTAATTGCCCTAATAATGAGAAAGTTTTTAGGAGTTATAAATAACATTTTCCCATCTGGGATTATAAATAATTTGACCTTATTAAATCCCTTATAATCTGTCTTTCCTGTTTGCTGTTTATGCTTCCTTTGCATCTTGTATTTGAAAGTCAAATTTTCTATTCAGCTCTGGTCTTTTCATTAGGAATATTTGAAAATTCTCTATTTCGTTCAATATCTATTTTTCCCTTAAATAATTATACTCAGTTTTTCTGGGTAGATGACTCTTGGTTGTAATCCTACCTCCTTTGCCCCCTGGAATAACATATTCCAAGCCCTCTAATTCATTAATGTAGAAGCTGCTAAATCTAGTATTACACTAACTCTGGCTCCATTATGTTTGAATTGTTTCTTTTTCAGGGCTTGTAGTATTTTCTCCTTGACCTGGAAGGTCTGAAATTTGGCTATAACATTCCTGGGAGCATCTATTTGAGGCTCTCTTTTAGGAGATGATTGGTGGATTCTTTCAATTTCTATTTTACCCTCCGGTTCTAGAATATCAGGATAGATTTCTTTGACAATTTCTTGAAAGATAACGTCTAGGCTCTTTTTTTTGATAATGACTTTAAGATAGTCCAATAATGCTTAAATTCTCTCTCTTTGATTTATTTTTCAAGTCAGTTGTTCTTCCAATGACTTTTCACATTTTCTTCTATTTTTTCGTTATTTTCCTTTTGATTGGTTTTTTCTTGATGTTTTATAAAGTCCTTAGTTTCCATTTGCTCAGATCAAACTTTTAAGGAATTATTTTCTTCACTGAACTTTTTTACCTCCTTTTTAATTTGACTAATTTTAACTTTTTAAGGAGTTCTCATCATTAGATTTTTGTGTCTCTTATAATTTGACCTGTTCTGTTTTCTAATATACTATTTTCTTCAATATTTTTTGTATCTCCTTAACCAAGATGTTGACTCTTTTTTCATTATTTTCTGCTATCACTCTCATTTCTGTTCCTAGTTTTTCCTCTACCTCTCCTATTTGCCAGGCAGTTATTTATAATCAAAACTGCTAATTCATTTGCCTAGTAGGATGGAGGTCTAAGTTTCTCTCTGTGCTCTGTATAGTTGGAAAACTTAATAATTATCTTTCTATAGTTCAAGCACTCCACCAGAAAAGATTTTTTTCTCTAGGGAAAAACACTGAAATTATAAACCTCTCTTTTCCCCCTCCAATATTTGCTTATAATCTTCTGCCTATCTTCCCTCTCCTTTTCCTTTGCCTTCTTCCTGCCCTTCTTCTTCTCCCTCTTTTATTATTGTTCTTATCATCATCTTTTTTTCCTCAGTGGCTAGTATTGTCTCCTCATGACTTCCTCTCTGAGTCATAAGTGCATATGCTACTGGTCACAGCTATTTCCTAGGTCGTTTGTACTGGTTCTCCATCTTGATTCATTTGCTCTCTATTGCTTCATTAAATACCTTCCATCCCAAATCCCTTAGGATAGGAATGTCTAATTTATCCATAGACCATATCATCTATGAGATAAGGGCTCAAATTGTTGGATGATATCTGTTCTGTCCCTTAGATGTCTATATCCAGTATTCATATTTCCTTAGCAATTCCCAAAAGGGTATTAGATAAATGTAAATTATTATCATATTATTGTACTAACTTCAGGGACTTATTCCTTCAATCTTCAATCTTTCTTTCTCCATATGTTTATAAACATTCTAAGATCTCTCCAATTCTTAAAAAAAATTCAAGTTCCTTTGCCCTTTTTAATCTTCCATCTCATTTCTCTCCTCCAACTCAGTCACATTCCTTGAGGAAAAAATAGTCTATACTAGATGTTTCTACTTGCTCTAATTCATTTCTCTGTCTTTTGCTACATGAATTCTGTTTACTCTGCTAATCTATGTCAAAGGTCACCAACTAAGAGATTTTTTCCTAGTTCTTCTTTTCTTCATTTTCAACATTCTAAGACACACTTATGCCTTCAATTATCATCTATAACTCTAATCTTGACCTTTCTCCTGAATGTCAGATAATTACTTCAGAATGCCTTTGAGACATGCTCATGAATGCTCCATTGGAGACCATGTTCACTATGTCCAAACCAAACTCCTTTTCCCCACAGCCTGCTTTCCCTGCTGACTTTCCCATTTCTGTCTGTGGAACCAGATTTCACCCAGTACTTCATATGCAAAACTTTTACTCTTTTTCTCTACTACTGTCTCCACAATCAGCTGTCAAATATTTTTAGTTCCCCTTCCACAATCTGTTTTACCTTCTTCCCCTCCTTTCTACTATATTCTTAGTAAAGAAGGAAGAAAATAAATCATTTTAAACAGCTGCTCCAATCCCTCCACTATACTAATTTACAAATTAGCATAAAAATATCTTATCTGTTCCTCACAACAACCCTGGAAGGTGGGTAATAGTCATCCTCATTTTAGAATTGACTAAAATGAGGCAGACACAAAGGTGAAGTGACTTGCCTAGGATCACACACCTAGGAAGAGTCTAAGGCTGAATTTGAATTCAAACTTCCTGACTATTCACTGTACCATCTACCTACCTCTAAAACCTCATTACAAACTGGCTGAACTATTTTGATCACCCCATAATTTTTTTTCTTCTTGCCTCCAGTCTTTTCCTTTCATAATAATGTCCTTCTTACTACTTCCAGATTAAACTCCTCTGTTCAAAGACAAATGTTTATTAAGTTCCTAACGTGTAAGATGCATTGGAGAGGAAGAAGGAAAAAAATAATCCCTTTCCCCCAGGGAACTTCTATTTTTTGGAAGATACAATAGGTACACAGATAAGTACATACAAAGTACATTTGTATTTTCAGATGGAGAATAACAGTAACAACTAGAGTAGGGGAGAGGAATCAGAAAAACTTCAGGCAGGAGATGGTTATCTGAATTGTTCCTAAAAAGGAGTCAGAGTGTCCAAGAGACAAAAGGTGAAAAAAGGAACATTCCAAAGTTTGAAGGCAACTTATGTCAAATTACAGAAGTAAGAGATGGACAACAAGCATGGGAAAAAAATTAAAATTTTGTGGTATTTGAGGGAAATAAATTAGAGTTCCTTCAACTTCTCCTCTTCTTCTTCCCCACCAACAATTGGGTATAATATTTTCCCTCTGGAACCATACATATCACTTGCTTTAGACCTCTCATACAGTGATCATATACCATTTTGTAATTATCCTGTATATATTACAATTACTCAACAAGATTTTATAATCTATGTCTCTCTCCATGCTTTTGAGCGACTAGCACATTTGTCAACTGTTTTATAAATGAAGCAGAAAATCATACCTTATATTTTCTGATTCCAAGGCAAATTTTCTAGCCACTCCTATGGACCACTCACAGTAATTCTGACTCCACTCTCATCCCAACCTCAGGGTCTGTTTACATACCTCCTCTCTGTATAGCACTCTTTCCTATAACTGGCTAGAGGTTCAGTGTTTAGAATGCTAGAGCTAGTCAGGAAAATCTGAGTTCAAATCCTGATTCAGACATGTACTATCCATGTGTTATCCTTTGCAAGTAACTTAACCCTTGTCTGTTGTCTGTAAAATGGAGATAATAGCACCTACCTTCTAGGCTTGTGAAGATAAAATAATATTTGTAAAGTTCATTGTAAACCTTGACACTATATAAATGCTAGCTATTATTCTGATTATTGTTTCCTTTGTGAAGACTATAAGGATTTAGAAATAACTATTACCATGGTAATGTCATTTTGGAATGAAGAGGAGAGTACCAGACCATACACACTCTCTCACATGGACACTGTCTTCTGAAAATGCTAAAACCAAGTTTTCTCACAAGTTAACTTTCTCACAAAATCACTGAGGATCTAGGTTTTCACACACTCTTCCACTCTCCATGGTATACATGGTAATACTTTGCAAAAAGTATGATGTTTTGAGATATATTGCAGTTATGTCATATGTTACTCCAATATGGACTTGTAATGACTATAAACATATAAGAAATAACAGACAGCCTGTACTTTTCTACTGCCTTGACTCATTCTGATCATTTGTCCAACATGTAAACAAGCTCTCTTCCTAATTAGACACATGCACCAATATTCACTCCTGAAATCTCCTGATTACCAACTTGTACCCTCACTTGATTTCTTGTGCCAACTAGGAAACTCGTCCACCTGAGCTTGGTACTGAGAAGTGATACTGGAGAACTTCCCCTCCACTTCTGAATCAGATTTAAAATGCACTTCCCCTGTCTCGAGCCACTGGCTGATTCAACTAAGACCACCTTTAAGGTGTAAGATTTTTCCACTCATACATGATTCTTACAGTGCACTCCCATCAAGGCTTTACCACTGTACACTTCTCTCTCATATAAATAACCCTGGCCCCGTACGGCTGAATCTCTTTCTGTGATGTTCTAAAATATATGCATATATGTAGCTTTCAATTTTGCCTTCTTGATGCCCCATATAATAATAAAATTCATGCTTTTTCCAGCTTCCTGAATATCAGTTTTCTGTAGATCCTTGAACCTTGGTCCTTGCTCTATTTCAAGAAAAGAGGACAAATACAACATCATTCTTAAAAGACTTCTCCCACTTCCTTGGACTACTCTGCCACAACTACATGTCTCTTGCTCTGTGTTTTAACTTCCCACATGAAGGGATTAGTTTTTCCAGCACATCTAAGTTTAGAAATGAAAGTATATGTTCTTAACAAAATCAAGGATACTTGGCAATCATATATAGTCATATATCTCTATTGACTCTGTGCAAGGCTATCTCCTCTTTTTCTGGTGTTCTCAGACTTTACCACCCTGCCTCCTCAGAAAAAAAAAATGCGGGCTCCCTCAGGTTATCTGAAAGATGAGTGAATGGACTGGCATAAGAAATATGTGTTCTCAAAAAATTATACCCACTCTGCTCCAGTAAAGACAGTTGTATACTTTATCACTGAAGATGTAAGACTAATAAAAGGGTTCCTGATTTAGATGGGAATGAGACTAGACTAAACAACCTCTAAGGTCCTTCTCAACTTTAGTTTGTATTGCTTTGAACATGGCACTATTCTCCATTCAGAGACTGGAGGGCTCAGATTCCTAGGGAGCAATAGGTCAAAGGGGAAGCCAACTGATCAGGAAACAGAACAGTTTGAGAATGATAATATATTAGATGTGGAGAAGTTGTGAACCATAACCTGAAACTGGGAAGCCAGGGGATTAACTTTTGCTTGTGCTGGTAGGGGAAGAAATAAGAGGGCTCTAGTAAGACCAAGCAGACTACTTGGGGAGCCAGAGTAGGAATGGATTAGGCTGTATATCCTATACAGAAGGACCCAGAATTGAGGATCTCTAAAGCAGATACGTCTAAATTCAACAAAATTGGAATTTTTTATGTTGTAATGCAATTAGAGTAATTTATTGTGCAAAAGATCCTGGGCTGAGAATATGCTGACTTTAGTATTTTATGACAAAGAGGGGCATAGGAGGTAAGAAAAAGACTATATCTGTCCTCAAGGCTATAGTAACCGAAGAGATTTTGAATCCTTACCTGGAGAGATAGGATGTGGAGAATGAGCAGGTCAGCTTTAATCATCTGCAGAGATTTTTGTTCAAATACATGTTGGTCAATGAGGTCCCTTCCAACTCTGAGATTTTGTGATTATATAATCTCTGAGAGTAGCACCTCCATCACTCTCAAGAAATTATTATTTAATTCCCAGGGATCTCTTCTCAGTAACTACATTCCATAGATTGAGCCCTATGACACTAAACACAGTCACACTGTAGTCTCAGGAAAGCATATTTGACATATCTTAGGGTCTTCTCAAAGACCCATGTAATTAACATTCATACAGAATCAAAAAGCAGTGGAACTCAAAAAGGCACCCAGGCCATGCAGCTTTCTGCATCACAATCCTATTCTTACATAAAAGTGGTCAAATTTCAACACAACTTTAAAAAAAAGGATCCATTTCAAGCCAGGGGAAGGTCTTTCCAGATGCTCTTGTCCTGTATTGTTCAACATGATTTTCAATGATTTGGAGGAAAAAACAGTTACAAAATTTGCAGTTGGAATGGAATGAGGAAAGATAGCTAATGTACTGGATGAGAATCAGGATCCAAAAGGATCTCTACATGCAAAAGAAAAAAAACTGAATTAAATTACTTAGATAAAAAATGTATAAATTATTTACTCTGTGTCAGGCACTGTGTTAAGTGCTAGTACTAGTGCTGCAAATATAAGTAACACTATCCCTGACCCCAAGATCATTTTATGCCGGTATGGGAAGTAAATACACAAAGGGGAGCTGAAGGTGAGGGATAAGGATGACAGGGGCAGCATGTTAAGGAGACAGCCAGGAAATGGCTTCTGGGGAGATAAAACAGCAAATTGCAATACATCTCACTCACTTTCATTCATTCATTCATGCTTTCCCAATGAAAGTATAGATTATCACCTTATCAGATTATTGTTAGCAATAAGAACTGAATGACCAAGGGGAAGAAGTGAAGGTTGTTGGGTGAAGAAGAGGAGGAGATGAGAATAATGACCTTACTGTAAGCAGCACAGGGAATAAATATATGGGAAAAAATGTGAAATCCCGCTGTTTGGTTCAAAAAATCAATTGCAAATGTGTAAAATCAGTGAGACATAGCTTAATAACAAGATCACATGAAAAAGTCTTGAAGGTTTTGGTGGACAATCAGCTCTACCTTAATCAATGTCATGTCCTCAGATTGAGCTAATACCATTATATCAGTACAGAATAGGGAGGAGACAGTCCTACGGTCCCGTGCCCTGATGAGACCATCTCTATGTTCAGCTCTGGACAGCACATTTAAAACATACATTTAATTGACAAAATGAAGCATGTTTCTAAACACGAAAATCAGTAGGATAAAGCAGCTTGAATTAGCTTCTATGAGAAAAGTAAAAGGAATTCACATAAGCTTTTCTTGGAGAAATTTAGTTGGATTGCCCACTTTCTTTAAATTCTTCAAGGACTCATGGAGGTGGAAGCAGCCTTATTCTTTGTGGATCAAGAGAATAGGGGCTTTGCAAGAAGTTGGAGTTAGAGATGGACCTTTTCCAGCTAAATCTTAAGAGATATGTTCTAATAGTCCCACAGATTATCTCTGATGAGAGACCTCCCAACCATTGAATATGTTCAGATAGAAACTAGAAAATGATCTATAAGCAGTGCAGTGGATGGAATCTTCACGAGATAGGAAATTAGAGGAGTTGACATCCTTCCAATCCTAAGATTCTCTGAATATAGTGAACACATACAGAATCTATAAGTTAGAATATTAGTATTTACAATCTTTGCTCTATACAAGATTTGATCTCAGGATCCAAACTTTTCCCTTCCCCAAGGTACTGAAGATAGAATTTCATTCAAAAAGAAAAGTACAATTTGCACATTAGTAAAATATCTAAATGAATACTGTTTACTTTCATGCATACTCATTAATCTGTACTTTCATATATGGGAAGGTAAATGGAAGAATAATGGGTGAGCTTTACTGCAATATGATGCATCAGTATGTTTCCAATCCCACCGCTGAGTTGATCCATGTTTACCTCTCATTTCTGAATGTGATGCAGCAGTAAAGTCTACATTGCTGCTTTCTTTGGTCTTGCATAGAGAGCTATGATTCAGCCCATTGCAAGAATGTGGACAGAAAAAGAAGAGGAAATTTATTTCTTACCCAGCTGAGTCTCATCTCCATCAGCTAACAACCTAGGAACTGGGTCTGTGCAGAGGGGAGAACACATTACAAAAACAGAAACCAGGCTGCAGCAATCTTTGCCCTGTAAGACCAGGACATCTGAAAATTCAGGAACAAGTGTCTTAGCAGTTTTAGTCCTCAGATTCAATCCTCCCATTTAGGGCTGTTTTTTGGAGGAAACAAGAACCACCAAATTGGGCAAAATAAACTGTAGAGACTTCTTCAGTCCCTAAGGCATTCCTGGGAGGAGCTATTGAGGAATGTTAGGTTGATTAGTGACAGTGACATCACATTGCTCAATCATGTCACTTCTTTTCCCCTGGGGTAGGTCAAAGTCATATCTTCTCCTGGGTGTTCAAAGACATATTGAGATACATTCCCCAGTCATATCATGAAGCCATTTGGGAGTGGTATTAGCCCCAGGGTCCCTGAGAAGTATCACATTATTTAATATTTATATGGCACTTTGGATATTTTGGATCTCTAGGGGATCTGTGAATTTGGATGGGAAAAAATAGATCTTTATTTTCCCTAACCTTTGATTTCCTTTGTAATTTTGTGTATTTTATTTCATGCCTTTAACAATATTCTGAGAAGGCTCTATAGACTACCCCAGACTGCCAACGGGGTTGATATCACAACACAGGTTAAGAACTCCTGCTTCAATCTTTGACAATCTCAACAACCTTCTGTGATTCACTGAGTACCTTTTGTTATTTATATGACAGGTGGGGAAATTTCTCCACAGATGGGAAATTTCTTGTTCAATATCACATAACTAGTCAGCCAAAAAGACATGGAATCCAGGCTTCCTGAATCTCAGCACTAGGCTATGATCACATTATCACACTTTCCCTCTCAGATAAATTTGCAGGCCTGGGCTTTCTAAATGACTCCTCCACTGAAATTCCCTTGCCCTAACCCACACAGTCTTTTAGCTGCTCATATTTTGTTTCATCCTCCCTCTCCCAAACTCTTGCTTCAGAGGTTGCTCCTAATACTCTTTTGTAATGGAATTTAAATGTAAAATCTTTCCCATTCATTAATAGGCCTGTGAGACCCACTTAAGTCATATGGAAGCCTACTTCACATGAGTTTGAATCACATGGAGCCTGTGGTGGAAGGAGCTTGCTGAATGGGTAGAGCAGGAAGGATAGAATAGGAAGAGGCAGAGATGGAGCAGAATTGAGAGAAAATTTGTAGAGAGCAGTCAGAGGTAGGAAAGATGCAGGCAAGTAGGCTGCTGGCTAGGGTAAGTGAACCTGCATGTCGTTTGTTTAACGGAGCTGGTTTGTGGGAAGCCTAGCAGAGGGAAGGATTGGAGATGATGTTGTCCTCTGCATTGTTATTATGGATAGTTTATGATGAATTTGGCTTTCTGGTGTCTGAATAAATTTTTGATTCTGTCTTCCATGTGGAGAATCTGTGACATTTCATGGTTCAGAACTGCACCAGAATATTTGTGTCCACTGTAGGCACTGAGAATATTGCATTTGCATTACAAATGGTGACAAGAATGGGATCGTAAAATATCAGACCTCTATTTGTAGACAAAAAGGTAGAAAAGAGAAAGAGGAAGAAATAGATCTGCCAGGATGGGAGGATTTGCCTTCTTCCTCTCTGGCAAGAGAATGGGCTAAAGACACTGGATTTTGTGAAAACTGGGATCCAAGACTACAGAAGGGGGAACCCAGAAACTTAGAAAGATGTTTGCAGGGAATAACAATAGAACCAGGAAAAGACATGGCAGGGCTGTGTAGGAGAGGCTGGGGCTTGCTAATAAGTCACTGAATTATATGTAAAAGTAAATAATGTATGTAATGTATGTAATATGTAAAGTAAATAATAAATAACAAGTAAATAATATATGTAAAAGCAGAAACAAGCTGCTAGAGAAGACTCAGGGGGGAAGGGACTTGCCTAGTTTGCATAAGAAGATTTTATGCTGAAGCATTCAAACTCTCCTTTAGGAGAGCAAGCTGGAGTGTCTCAGGTGGTAGGACAAAAAGCTGTTGTGAGTTTTGCTCACAGGAGGTGAAAAGTTAACAAGAGTAAAGTGATTTCAACCCTTGCACAGCCTGTGGTGGGAGAAGCTGGCTAAATGGGTGGAGGAGGAAGGGTAGAACAGGAAGGGGTAGAACTAAAGCAGAATCAAGAGAAAATTTGGGGAGAGCAGTCAGAACAAGGAAGAAGGCAGGCAAGCAGGCTGTTGTCTAGCATGAGTGAAAGAGTTTGTCTGTCATTTTGTTTAAGGGAGCCTGCTTGTGATTTGTTTAAGGGAGCTGGTTATGGGGAAGCCTAATAGAGGGAAAGCTTGGGGCTAGTGTTGATCTCTGCAATGTCATTGTGTGACAACTCTCAAAATGTTTAAATGTTTTGTTTCTGTCTTTCATATGGACAGTCTGTTGTATTTTGAGATTCAGGATTGCCCTGGGATATTCATGGACATTGTAGGTGTTGTGAATATCACATTGATGCTACACCCTTAGATAATGATTCAGCAGCTAGTTCTGGATTGTAGATATACCAAAGGTTCATATATTAATGACCCTTCCCCAAGCTAACATCATATTCCTCATGAAAAAATCCAACCTCTCCTTCAAAGAGGTTGAATTCCTTCTCCTGCAAGAAATTTTCCCTGATTCCTGCCATGCAGATATGATCTTTCACTCCTCTGAACTCTCAAATTGTCATTCAAATTTATTTCTCTTTTATCATATTCTACTTTGTATTTTCATTATTTGTGTCTCTCCAGCTAGACTGGAACTTGCCTGGGGAGATGGGGGAAGGGATTGTGACCTATTCATATCTTTATGCACCCTACCACCTATCACAGAGATTAGCACAGAGCATTCACTAAAAGTTGAAATTTAAATGGAAGTAAAATTGGAAAGGTAGTTTGGGACTGGGTTCTATGAGCATCTAACTATCAGTCTATGCAATGCGACTTAATTTGGGCAACAACAAGCTAGTTTAGGTACTAGAGACAAGGATCAGAGGAAGAAGAGACAAGGAGTATAGAAACCAACTGAGAAACTATTGAAAGAATCAATTTGGGATGGCATGAGATTTTGCACCAGAGGGGTAGCCATAGGAATAAAAAGGACCAGCCATATACAAGATAGTAAAAGGAATATTTGGAAGTCTCAGTGGACCTTATTTATATTTATAATTGTATTTTTATCTTTGGATGCACTGCTTTGGGTAAGTGCTTTGTCACAGAGTAAGCAATTAAAAAGATGACTGAATTGAATTGGGGAGATTCATAAGACTCAGGATGGGACTTAGTGATTGCTATACCATCATCAGAGAGTGAGAGCAAAGCAAAATTTCTACCACTACAGAAATAATTAGGCCCCAAGGAAATTCTGCTCCCTCTACATTTAGGCCCCTCTGTTTGAGTAGAAAATTATCACCCAGGGACACCTTTTTGTAATCCAATTAAGTTAACTCAAAGGAAGAATGTTTACTTTCTCCTGAGTGATTGTAACTAGGAACTAAGCCTAACAGCCCTCCTATGCAAATGTGTCCCAAGATGGCCAGAGACAAAGTCTCCTCAATATCACTAATGGAAACTTCTAATTAACATCAGTTTTTAAAAATCACAAAGCTCCATGAGAACATGAATGTGATCTTCAAGTTAAGACCACATGCATTTAGGGTAGGTAGTACTCTCATGCCATAGATAGAGTGCAGGACCTAGGAAGATGAGTTCAAATACAGCTTCAGACACTTACTAGCAATGTAACTCTGGGAAACAACTTAATTTCCATCTTCCTCAGTTTCTGAATTTTTAAAATAGGGATAACAACAGCATCTGCCTCTCAGGGACTTTGTGGGGACCAAATGAGCTGAGGTAAGTAAAGTACTTTGCAAACCTCAAAGCCCCATATAAAAGACAGTAATTTTAGTCATTTTAATAATTAGCATACACCATCCAGTCATATGTCTCCTGGAGTGTCTTTACTTCAGGTTTGGTAATTGTGTTTCTCTTTATTTTTAGTGTTGATGATCAAGAAGGAATGGAAGGAGATACACTTAACTTTACACACCACCACCAATTCTATCTAGTTTCAATTTAAATGAATGTACGTAACTTACATGTAATAATATACTTTCCTCTGCATTACTTTAAATTTCTAACTTGTCCATTCACCTAGATATTTGTATAATAATGTTCCCAATAATATAGTCACTAGTAAGTATATACACTGTTCTGCAAGGCATTTGGAATCTCAGAGTGTGAATGGACCTCAAAGATTACCTAGCCAGGGAATCTTAGCATTTTTTGTGTCAAGAAGGTGAAGCCTATGGACCCATTCTCAGAATAATGTATTTAAATTCAAAATGTAAAATACATAAGATGAAAAACCATTTTGTCAAAATATGATTATCAACATCTTTAAAAATAAAGTTCAGCTACCCCAAGTCATGAGTCTGATCTATGCCTGAAGTTCAATCTCCTGTACAATATTTCCAACAACCTCTTCTCTCAACTAACCCAGCAATTACCCTACTTCAGGCACTCGTTATCTCGTTTGTAATAACTTTCCGAATGAACTTCCTAGCTAAAGCCTCTTACATCCTATACATATAACTGACAAAATAATATTCCTAAAATATAGTTCTGACCATGTCATTCCCCAATTCTATAAACTGCCACAGCTCTGTACTACTCTTAGAATCCAGTAGGCTAGCATTTAACAACCCTCACAATCTAATTCCATCCCAACCTTTCCAGCTTAATTTTATTATACTTCTATCTAGTCAAACTGACTTTATGAAAGATGCTCCATCTCCCACCTCTGTCTCTTTCTACAGGCTCTCCCCAAAGCCTGCAAGATACTCCTGTTTTACCCATGCCTATTAGAATCCATTGTTTCTTCAAAGCTCAGCAACAATAACACTCTTATATAAGGACTTTTCTGATCCCCCAGCTTCTAGTGCCCTCCCCCAAAATACACTTATAATGCATATTTTTGCATCTACTTAAATATGTATTTTTTCCTCATATAGTCTCCCTGATAAAAGTAAGCTCCTTGGTGGGAGAGACATTTCTTTTTTGTAGTCCTGTTACATGAGAGAGTGTCTGGTATCCAGTCATGCTCAATAAATGCTTATTGATTAGTTGATTCAAGAGGTCTATACCAGAAGGCTTCTTGTGACAGGTAACTCATTCCTCCTGAGACAGCTCATTCTACTTTTGGACAGTTCCATTTTCTAGGAAGTTTCACCTTACATCACAATGCAATCTTTCTCTCTGCCACATCTAAGTATTGCTCCTGGCTATGCTTCTTACACAACACAGAATAAGTTTTATGTCACACACCAACCCTCAAAAACATGAAGACTCTGTCATACTATATCAAGCCTTCTCAATTAAAATTGTCAACTCTTTAAAATGAAATTAACATAGTATGGTTTCTGGTGCTCCCTGATTACCCTATGATTGATGGATTTGACTTGCAAATGTCCTTCCAAAGATGTGGCAGTTTGGGAGGTGGAGCCAAGATTGTGAAATAAAGGCAGGACTCACCTGAACTCTCCCCAAACCATGACAAATACCTCTAAAAACCACCCTAAAAAACTCTAGAGAAGCCGATCCCAAAACAAGATGGAGTGAAACAAATTTCTAGTCCAAGACAGCTTGAAACATCAGCAGGGAAGTTCTGTTGCTCCAGGGTGAGAGAGGATCACATTCCAATGCAGTCCACACAGGATCCAGCAAACCAGAAGCAGGCCTCAGAATGACTGAATCACTAGCATCAGTGGTAGTTTTTAGACCTCTCAGCCCATAGACTCCAAAGACAACATAGAAGGTCAGCAGAAAAGACCTGTCACACTGGGGTGAAAGTGGAAGGCAGTCCCATTCTGATCACACCAGCAGCCACAGCGACAGCAAAGCAGGAGCAGACGTTATGAGTGACTGAATTAGCAGTAGCAGTGGCAGTGGCAGTAGCTGCTTCCAGATAGCTCAGCCCACAGACTGAGGGTCAAACAGCTAGTCAGAAGGAGATTACATGGGTCTTTTTGCTAGCACTGAGGCCAAATTCTGTTGCTTTGTCCATACTCAGATACAAGTCACAATCTTGAGTGTCAGTCCCAGAGTGAGGAGGAACACTAACACACCAGAGTTTGTGGTCACAGTGGAAGAGGGACTCTCTTCATAGTTTCAGAGCAGAAAAAATTGCTTGTGGTTACTCACAGAACAGAGCACAAGCCAAGAGAGTAGTAAACATGACCCCTTAGATCACACCACCTTGGAAGAATAGAAGACTTAAAAGTCCCTAGAAGAATCTTTGAAAACACCTGCGCAAACCCCCAAAGTTTGGAGTAATGTGCCCTCCACTCTGGAAGCAGAGCCCTACTTTAACAAGTAGGAAAAACTCAAGTAATAAGCTAGGGAAATGAGCAAACAGCAGAAAACATCTGACTATAGAAAGTTATTATGTTGACAAGGAAGATCAAAAGACACTCTCAGAAAAAGACAAAGTCAAAGCTTCTACATTCAAAGTATCTAAGAAAAATATGAATTGTTATTAGGTCATGTAAGAGTTCAAAAAGGATTTTGAAAATCAAGCAATAGAAATAGAGGAAAAATTAGAAAGAGAAATGAGATTGATGCAAGAAAATCATGAAAAATGAGTCAATAGGTTGGTAAAGGTGACACAAAACAAAATACAGAAGAAAATGATACCTTAAAAACAGAATAGGTCAAATGGTAAAAGAGGTACAAAAAGCCAAAGAAGAGAAGAATGCCTTAAAAGGTACAATTGGCCAAATGAAAAGGGAGGCCCCAAAGCTCACTGAAGGAAATAATCCTTTAAAAATTAGAATTGAGCAAGTGGAAGATAATGACTTTATCAGAAATAAAGAAACAAGGAAACAAAACCAAAGTAATGAAAAATGGAAAACAATGTGAAATATCTTAATAGAAGAACAACTGACCTGGAAAATAGTTCCAGTGGAGATAATTTAAAAATTATTGGACTACATGTCAGCAATGATCAAAAAAAGATCCTGACATCATCTTTCAAAAAATTGTCAAGGAAATCTGCCCTGATATTCTAGAATCAGAGGGTAAAATAGAAATTGAAAGAATGCACGAATTACCTCCTGAAAGAGATCCCAAAATGAAAACTATCAGGAATATTATATTCAAATTTAAGAGGTCCCACGTTAATAAGAAATAGTGAAGCGGACAGAAATCATTCAAGTATTGGGGAACCAAGTCAGAACAACACAAGATTTAGAAGCTTCTACGTTAAAAGATTGAAGGACTTGGAATGTGACATTCTGGAGGACAAAAGGAGCTAAGATGACAACCAAGAATCACCTTCCCTGCAAAACTGAGTATATTTTTTCAGGGGAAAAATGGATATTCAAGAAATAGAGGACTTTCAAGCATTCTTCATGAAAAGATCATAGTTGAATGGAAAATCTGACTTTCAAATAAAATACTCAAGGGAAGGGTGAAAAGGTAGAGAAAAAATGGAAATCATAAGGGACTTAATAACGTTAAACTGTTTATATTCCTACATGGAAAGATGATATTTGTAACTCAAAAGACCTTTCTCATTATTAGGGTACTAATGAGGATTTATAGACAGAGAGCAGAAGTGTGACTTCTATTTGAAGGGATGGTACCTAAAAATAAAATTAAAGGGTGATAGAGGAATGTACTGGGAGAAAGAGAAAGGTAGAGTTAGAATAGAGTAAATTACCACAAATAAAAGAGTCAAGAAAAATTTTTTATACTAGAGGGGAAGAGGGGAGAAGTGAGGAGGAAGGAGGCAACCTTTCTCTCAAAATTGGTTCAAAGAGAGAATAACATACACACTAAGTTGGATATTGAAATATATCTTACCCTACAGGAAAGTAGAAGGGGAAGGTGATGGGGGCAGGGGCACTGATAAAAGGGAAGGCAGCTTTGGGGAGGCGATTTTTAGATAAAAACACTTTTGAGGATGATCATGGGGAAAGAGAAAAAACTGAATAAACAGGAGAGGGAAATTGAATGGAGGAAAATAGAGTTAGTAAGAATCATTGTGAAAAAAATTGGAGGGGGTTGGGGTAGAGCCAAGATAGTGGAGTAAAAGCAGGGACTTCCAGAGCTCTCCCCACAAACCCAACCAAACACCTGTAAAAAATGACTCTAAACAAATTCTGGAGCTGCAGAAACCACAGAATGACAGAGTGAAGTAAACCTCCAGCCCAAGAAAACCTGGAAGGTCAAAAAGAAGCATCTATTGGGCCACACTGGGAGCAGAGCACAGTGCAGCATGGGCCCACCAGCATAGATGAGACCTAACCAGGCCCAGTGGGACTAAATATCTGGCACCTGTGGCAGTTTCCAGACTTCATCATCCCAAAATGCCAAGGAAAAATTGGAAGGTCAGTGGGAAAAACCTGTGGGAACTGTGTGAGAGAATACAGAGGTCTGGCCCAGTTCCCAGGGCAGCAGAGAGGGTGAAGGAGCCCATGGAAGCAACAGCAGCAGCAAGGGCAGTGGCAGTGACTGTTTCTGGAACTCTAGGCCCACAGATTGTAAGGGGATTGAGTGATTGACAGTAAACCCTTCACCCCCACTGGAAGCAGAGAACTAACAATAAAGAAGTCAAAAGTCAAGTAAATGGCTGGGGAAATGAGCAAAAACTGGAGAAAGAATCAGTCTACAGAATCTTATTTTGGTGACAAGGAAGACCAAACTATACAAAGAGAAGACAACAAAGTCAAAGCTCATACATCTGAAGCCTCCAAGAAAAATATGAATTGGTCTCAGGTGATAGAAGAGCTCAAAAAAGATTTTGAAAATCAATTAAGAGACATAGAGCAAAAACTGGGAAGAGAAATGAGAGTGATGCAAAAAAATCATGAAAAACAAGTCAACTACTTGCTGAAGGGGACACAAAAATTGCTGAAGAAAATATCACCTCAAAAATAGACTAACCCAAAAGGAAAAAGAGATCCAAAAAACCAGTGAGGAGAAATCCTTAAAAAGCAGAATTGGCCAGATGGAAAAGGAAGTCCAAAAGCTCAGTGAAGAAAATAATTCCTTAAAGATTGGAATGGAGCACATTGAATCTAATGACTATGAAAAATCAAAAAATTATAAAACAAAACCAAAAGAATGAAAAATGGAAGACAGTGTGAAATATCTCATTGGAAAAACAACTAAACTGGAAAATAGATCCAGGAGAGACACTTTTAAAATTGTTGGACTACCTGGAAGTCATGTTCCAAAAAGGAGCCTATACATCATCTTATAAGAAATTATCAAAGAAAACTGCCCGGATATTCTAGAACCAAAGAGTAAAATAGATATTGAAAGAATTCACTGATCATCTCTTGAAAAAGATCCTAAAAGGAAAACTCTTAGGAATATTGTAGCTAAATTCCAGCACTTGAGGCGAAGCCAAGATGGCAGAGTAAGAGCAATGACTCACCTAAGCTCTTGGACAAACTCCTTTGGATACCTTGGAAAGGAGAATCTGACCAAATTTTGGAGGTGCAGAATCCAGTGGGAGACAGGCTGTGGTATTTGGAGGCCAGGACAGACTGAAAAGTCCACGGGAAGGATCTGTTCCCTGGGGGTGAGCCCACAGTGCACAGGGCAGCTTGTCCAGTGCAGTGGAGTGGAAGGGACCCACAGGAAACCTGAGGGCAGCAGGAGGAATTGGCAGACCAGCACCCAAGGGTAGGAGACCAGCAGAGCTGAGCCAGTGAGAGCCACTGAGCGTCAGATATCAGTGCAGCACCTCCTGAGACTTTCAGCCCACAGATTAAACGTTGATAAGTCACCTACTTGAACTTCTGGGAGCCAGGATGGAGGAGTGAGCAGCAAATGCTCTATCCTCCTCCCTTGATGACCTCGAAAAAACCATAAAATATTTCCCCAGAAAAATCCTGGATCAGCGGGAACAGCAGAGGGGGTAAATAGTCTCGTAACACCTGAGGCTAGGAAAATAGCTAAGGAGGATTCCTCCTGCTGTGGCGGAGGCAACCTGGAAGGACTGAGGACCCAGGACAGTGAAAACTCACACTAGGACTCAGGCAAGCCTCAGCACCAGGAGAGGAGCCCCAGGAGGGGTGGGAACTCAGACTGGCATCTAGGCTTGCCTCAGCACTCCTGGGGAAATGGCAAGATAATAGGGCCGTTGTAATCACCATCCCCTGAGCTTGCCTTTGCCTCAGTTCAGCTGAGGAGATCTCCCATGACCAGACCACTCCTCCCCCACACTTAACAAGCTAACCCCAGGGCTGATCAGGGAAACACAAAACAAAAACCTGCTCTTAGCTTTTCCGCACAAGTCAGCTTGTCACCAATTTCTGCAGCATCTAACTGAAAGAACTAGAAGCCACAACCCACAATCAATGTCATGAACAAGAAAAAGCAAAAGAGGGGCAAAAAAAACCCATAGAATCTTTCTATGGGGATAAAGACCAAAACACAAATACCAAAGAGGTCAGTACTGAGACTACTTCCATCTGAAACTTTGGGTTTGTGGGGAGAGCTCTGGAAGTCCCTGCTTTTACTCCACTATCTTGGCTCTACCCCAACCCCCTCCAATTTTTTTCACAATGATTCTTACTAACTCTATTTTCTTCCATTCAATTTCCCTGTCCTGTTCCAAATTCTTAGAGGAGAGGTTGGGGCAGTTAAAGAAAGAAATTCACAGCAAAACTATACTAATGCGGGACCTCAACCTCCCCCTCTCTGAACTTGATAAATCTAAATTCCAGCACTCTCAGATCAAGGAAAAAATATTGCAAACACCCAGAAAGAAGCAATTTGAGTATTTTGGAAACACAATCAGGATAACAGAAGATCTAGTAGCTTCTATTCTGAGGAATTGAAGGGCTTGGAATATGATGTTCCAGAGGTCAAAGGAGCTAGGATGAAAACCAAGAATCACCTACCTATCAAAACCAAGTATAATTCTTCAGAGAAAAAATGGATATTCAAGAAATACAGGACTTTGAAGCATTCTTGATGAAAAGATCACAGCTGAATAGAAAATTTGACTTTCAAATACAAGACTCAAGAGAAGTGTGAAAAGTTAAAAGGAAAAGGGAAATCATAAGGGACTTAATTATGCTAAATTATTTATATTCCTACATGGAAAGACGATATTTGTAACTCGTAAGACCATTCTCATTATTAGGGTACTAAAGAAGATATGTAGACAGAGGGCAGAGGTTTGAGCTCTGTATGAAGGGATGGTATCTAAAACATAAAATGAAAAGGTGAGAGAGAGGAATGTACTGGGAGAAAGAGAAAGGAAAGTCAGAATAGAGTAAAGTACCTCAAATAAAAGAGGCAAGGAAAAGCTTTTTGAGTGGAGGGGAAGAGGAGGGAAGTGAGAGGGAAAGAGTGAACCTTATTCTCGTAGGATTTGGTTTAAGGAGGGATTAATATGCACACTAAATTTGTTATGAAAATCTATCTTACACTACAGGAAAGAAAGAGGGAAGGGATTATGTGAGGTGGGGTTTGTGGAGGATGATAGAAGAGAGGGCAAATGGAAGGAGGGGGTAATTAAAAGTAAACATTTTTGAGGAGAGACAGGGTCAAAAGAGAGAATAGAATAAATGGTTGACAGGAAAGGATGGAGGAAAATATAATTACCTTTTTACAACATGACTATTATGTAAGTGTTTTGCATGACTACAAATGTGTAACCTATATCAAATTGCTTGCCTTCTCAATGGAGGTGAGTGTGGAAAGAGGAAGGGAGAGAAGGTGGAACTCAATGTTATAAAAACAAATGTTAAAAAATGTTTTTACATGCAACTGAGAAATAAGACATACAGGCAATGGGGTAAAATATCTATCTTGCCCTACAAGAAAATAGAGGGGAAAGGGATAAGAGAAGGGAGGGGTGTGACAGAAGGGAGGACAGACTGGGTGAAGGGGTAATCAGAATGCATGCTGTCTTGGGGGGAGGGGAGAGGAGAGATGGGGAGAAAATTTGGAACTCAAAATCTTGTGGAAGTGAATGTTGAAAACTAAAAATTAATTAATGAAAAACACCTAATAAAAAGAAAAAAAATTGAATCAGAATGCAGAATGAAGCAGTCTACTTTCTCTTGTGTTATCTTTGTTTTGATTTGATATATTTCATAGCTTCTCCATTCATTTTAATTTATCTATGTAACATGACTAATGTGAAAATGTGTTTGATAAGAATGTATGTGTACAATCCATATAAGATTGCATTCCATCTTGGGAAGGGAGGTAGGATGGAGGGGAAGAAAATTTAAAACTTATTGAAGTGATTGTTGAAAACTGAAAACAAATAAATTAATTTTTTAAAAAAGAAAAAAATATGAAGCAAATTTCTCTAATAAAGGCCTCATTTCTCAAACATGTAGAGAACTGAGTCAAATTGACAAAAATAAGAAACATTCCTCGAATGATAAATGATCAAAAGACAAATGTTTTCAGATGAAGTAATCAAAACTATCTATAGCCATATGAAAATATATTCTAACTCATTATTGATTGGGGAAATACAAAATAAAACAATTCTGAGGTACCATTTCATACCTTTTCTGGTATTGGCTAATGGGACAGCAGAAGCAAATGACGAATGTTGGAGGGGATCGGGGGAAATGAGACATTAATGCACTGTTGGTGGCGTTGTGAAATGATTCAAATATTCTGTACAGCAGAGCTTCTTAAACTGTGGGTCATGACCCCATATGGGGTCACATAACTGAATGTGAGGATCACAAAAAATTTGGCGACAATAAAAAGTTTCTGAACACACGATGACCAAAAATTAATTCAAAATCAAACATGTAATGAACCTGAGGTGTTTCTGGAAGGGCTTGCCCATTTTGCAATGCACAGCTTGACTGCAGCCTTGGTTCTCAACATAAAACTTTAGCACTTTTCTCTGCACATGCCATCACATGACACAAGGCCAAGGAACACTGCCAGAAACACCTGGGCTCAGATTCAAGACTATTATATATTACGAATTTCAGGGTTTTTACTGTATGTATGAAATTGTTAAATGAATTTTGGCTTAGGATTAGGACAGAATTTCCAACAATTTCTAAAATGGCTGTAAATATATTTCTGCCATTGTCCACTATGTATTTTTGCGAAGTGGTATTCTCAGCATTGACTATAAAATTAAAATATCAATCAATTCTGAAAGACATTTAAGATGCTCTATGTCCTGCAGTATCTAATATTACAGCAGTATTTAATTCTTTATGTAAAAATAAACAAGGACATCCATCTCATTAGCATGCAAATTTGCTTTTATCTTTAATAAAACATAAAATTATATATATACCAAATAATTGTTTTAAAATAAATTTCTTTATGATTTCTTTTGAGTAAATGCTTGATTTGTATACCAATTTTATACACCTATATACCTGAAGTCACATAAAAATTTCTTGAACAAAAAGAGGCAGAGAGTTGAAAAAGTTTAAGAAGCCCTGTTGTAAAGCCATTTAGAACTATGCCCAAAGGACTATAAAAACCATACATAACCTTTGACCTAGAAATACCTCTACAAAATCTATATTCCAAAAGATATAAAAAACAAAAATCTTAGTCATGGAATAGCACAGGGATTTTCCACTTCCTACACTAGCACACTTTAATTTTAGAGCCCTATAAAAAGAATACATAGCAGGGAATGGCCCCCTAGTATGGCAGCTGTCACTTCCTATTAGTTTGTTCAATTTTATAGCCTTGTTGCAAGAGTCCTAGTCTGGATCTCTTCGTTGACCGGTCCAGTGATAGTATTCCTATGGAAGGTGTTGGAGAAGCACAGAGGAATCTATGTGTCCCTCTGTTTTCTTTGCTGGAGAACTGTTTTTGCACTTTTGTAGCAGACACCTAAATTTCCTCCCTGCCTCACATCTCCACCTTCTCCAAACCATCTGCCACATAGCTACCAAAGGTATTTTCCAAAAGCAAATGTTCTAAGCATATTGCTCCCTTACTCACAGAAGCTCCAGTTTTCCTATTGCACCTAGGAAGACATACAAATTCCTGTTTGGTCATGAAAGCCCTTGGGAATCTGGCTTCAACCTCACCAGGTTTGTTACACTTTCTTCCCTTGCTCTTAATGCAACAATTCAATCAAACTGATCTTGCTGTTCCCTACTGTGGAATTCTTTCTCCCATAACTGCCTTTGTCTTTGTACCAGCTGCCCCCACACCACTATGCCTGGAATGTACTCCCTCCTCCTCTTCACCTTATAGAATCCCTCATCCTCATAAAAAGATCAGTTTTAATGCCAACTCCTATATGAGACAACTAATAGTGCCTCTACCCAATTACTTTTAATTCACCTTGTATACACTTAGTAGCACTTATACGTTGTTTCCAGTGATGAAATACTTGAGGTCAGGGACAGTTTCATTTTTGTCTTTGCATTCTCAGTTCCACCCACAGTTCCTGGCACACAGCAGTAATTCAATAAATGCTTATTGATTGATTGATTGATTGGAACCTCAGGAATATTTGTCAAAAAGTGGAGACCTGAATCTCTTTCATGACTATATACAATCAGTCTCTGAGTACAGGATCTCCTTCACTAGATACACAATCTGATGGATTAGTTGACAAGGTCTATAATATTCACCAAATTGAATATTTATTGGGCATGCAACTTGACCCTGATTCAAAATGGGAATGATTTGAAGTTGACTTTCTGAGCATGGTAAAACTTGAATGAATACTATTGAATGAATCATATGTACCTTTTGGGTTGCACAGCACCTCAAATGCTTTTCAGAGGTTTTCAAAACCTCCTCTGAGACCTATTGTATTAAGGGACAATAGCTCAACTTGGTGATGTCTTGATATTCCCAGAACCCTCTTCAGCCTCTTAGAGTACTTACACCAGCATCGATTTGTTAATTTGGGTTTGTAAAAATTGAAGAAAATAATAAGGAAATATAATTCATGGAGTATATAGTAAGTTAGCAAAAATCCATGTACGATAAAGGCCATACCACACAGAGGGGACCCTCAACCCCAAAAAGGACCTATAATGGTCTCTCTGCTTTATGGGATACCATAGTCACTTTCTCCCTGGGTTCTGTATCCTGACAGTACTGTTCAGCAATCTGTTAAAAAAAAACAGGCTTTTCAATGGACATAGGAGAGAGAGGGTTCATTTAGCAAAGTGAGAAACTAGATCACCTTAGCTTCTATAGCTAGACATGTGTAGATTCACTAAAACAAAATGGAAAATGATATATATCCTCAGGTGTTGACCTTTAAAGTAGGATGGCATCTGCACACAAGGGAGAAGTAGTCTCAAATGATCTTAAGCTCATATTTGTCTATCCTTCCTGATGATGCTCAATGGTCAGTGATGTGAATCTGTGATGACATTCTCTTGGTGGACCATGTGAGCTTGTACTGGACCTTATATGTAACAATAATTTTGGAAACTATAATTTCAAAATGATTTGACCAGCATGTCATCACATGAAATATGTAGTCAGACCCAGGATCCAGTGAAGAAGCCATCAAACTTACCATTACTTAGTTGATAAATCTAGTAGCCTGATGATAAAAATTATCTTTCTCAATTCATATACACCCTACCATATTTATTATAACAGCTTCACCTTGATGAGAAACTAAATTATCCAAATTCCTTTCAAATTCTGATAATTGTAGATCAGTAAAAAGAATACATGTCAGAATCAAAATAGTAAAAAAAAATCAATAGAAAGAATACCCATAGAAGTATTGGGACTCCCTCTAGAACTGAGGGGATTTACAGGACTAAAGGCCCAAAGGGAGGATATCAAAGCTAGTGTACAATGTGTGTGCTTTAGAATTGGTAGCGGTCTTCCTTCAACACTATTTAACCATATAATAGTCTTATGCTGAGGGAGTCATTATCTGGGGAGTGATGATGGTCATTCTTTAGGGAGTGATGATGTTTATAGTTTTAATTTTGTAGAGGTAGCTGAATTAATTAGACAAAAGAAGTGACCAGCACATGGGATACCAGTGCCATATTGGTGTAGGGCACTAACATCTTCAGAACAGAATCCTAAACTTCTGAGAAACTTTATAAAGTGTTAATTCTCTTATAGTTCCTGACTGGTGGCTCCTTAGACTCAACTCAAATTTCCACTTCATTAATACTAGTTCTCCTGCTCAACTAAGCGTCTTTCATGCTGGTGGCAGCACGTATCCACTTGTGTGGGAGGAGGGGAACTCACAAAAGAATTCCTTCTACTCCTCTTCTTGCCTCAAGTCTTGCTTTCTTTTACCTCAGTCCACAACTAACTTGCCCATGTATTTTTTCCTAATTACTACCACATGTCAGCTATGCCTCATGGAGAACACAACACCAAAGTCTTGAATTCTCATTCTGTCATTTAATGCTCCTGTTTCTTCCTCTTCACATTAGACAACATGGTAGGATGAAGGAGAGTGAAAACATGAGGATAATATAGAGGTTGAAGACCTGAGTGACTAGAGAGAAGGTTGTGTTCACAAAAGAAAGCTCAAAAGATGGAAGGTTTTGGTTGGAAATATAACTGAGTTCTGTTTTGAACATGAATTTCAGATGGCTGCTCTGTACCAGACAAAATATAGCTCCCATCTGAAATATAGAGCTAATTATGGAAATCATGCTGTAAGTTTATTAACAAGAGGAAAGCAGTGTAGATGATCAGGGGGCTTCAAACCATGCCATATTAGGATTAGTTGAAGGAGTGCACCTTTTTTATCTTCTAGAAATAAGACTTTGTGGAAACATAAGAAATACCTTCAAATATCTGAAAACCTTTTATATGGAATAAAGTTTTGACTTATTCTGTGTAACTAAAATAGAATTTATAGAAAAGTAAATTTTTGATTAATTTGCTAAAGAAATTTCCAACAATTTGAGCTATTTTAAAATGGAATGTATTGCTTTGTGAAGTAGTGAGCTCCCTGTCATAAGCTACATCCAAAAAGAGACTGACCACTTGTCAGGGATCTCTTTGAAAGAATTTATACATCTTTTAAGGATAAGAGGGAGGCAGGATAGATGACCTGCAATATTCCTTCTAAACCCAAGATTGATATAATCATAGAAGGAATTAGAAGTAGAATTCTAAATTAGAAAGGGACCCTAGAGATCATCTAATTCAATAATCTCTTTTTTGAAAAGAAAAATCTCAGGCTCTTACAGGGATGGTGACTTGCCAAAATGATAATGAGTGGCCAAGTCATATCTAGAATTCTAGTCACTTCCATGTATTCAAATGAAAACCATAGGAAAGAAAAATACAGCAGGGACATTATTCCACATTTATTGTTAATGAAGTGGTGTGGGTATAAAATCTCAGAGGTTTATGAAACTGGTAAATATTCCCACCACAACCCCAACATAGAACCCCATTGGGACAGAAGAACAAGGTCCACCCTATCTTGTCCAAGGACCAACAGTCCCTGTTTCTATCTCATCTATTCCAGGAAGAATTCTTCTCTGTGCTCAATTGTTGACTGGCTATGAATTTCCCATTACCTAGAGGAAAGAAAAAGGAGTAACAGAGCCAGGACTTAAAGTGACATTGCCTGAGGTCTTTACAAACCTTCCAGGTAAGGCTTGGGAAAAAGTAACCAGAGCAATGCTGCAAACACATACACACACACACACACACACACACACACACACACACACATATACATACACACACAAAAAAAAAAACTCATGTTCAGACAGACAAAAAGATAATAAACATAACTATGCACAGATACACACATACAGCTCCCTGTTCCAGTCCAGATCAAAGTCAGTGAGAAATTATATCTCAGGCAATCCTAGTCTGCCTCTTACCCTACTAAGGACAGGACACAATTTACAGCAGAGAATAGAATAATCATGATAAGGTCAGTGGTTCAGTTGCTATTCGGTAAAAACTAGACTATCCTGTGGTCCTTGAGAGAGAATCCTAGGACTGAGAGCTGATAGGAACCTTAAACATCATCTAGACCTAAACTTTCTTTTTAAAGAAACTGAAGACCAACAAAGAAGAGCTTGACTAGCCTAAGGCCATGTGGGTAGTTAGAGCTGATATCAAAATCAGATTTTCTAGATCCAAATTAAACGCTCTGCCCTTTACAATAAAATAGGAATGTCTCACAAAAATTTCCCATTTCCATTTTAAAGAAAGTCTAGATTTTCCTGCCTGGAAATTGAAACTGTCAACAGACACCACTGTACTGTTTTTGTTATATTCCTCATTCTTCCTCTAATGTCCATGTCCATTCTAGTTGGCTATTTTCATTTTCCCTTCCTCACTACTTTGTGTTTCTCCACCTACAAAACTTGGTGTACCCTATTTCCCTCTGTCCAAACTGTTATCCTCCTCCTCTGGTAACTAAATACTTCCTACACATCAAGGCTCAGTCAAAGTTCCCATTCTCTCTGATCAATCCAATCTACACATAAATTTCCCTTTTTTTGGATTCCTATACCGTGTGTTGTTTAGTCTACCCAAGCAACTCGTAAACTCTAAGGTCCCTCCCTGATCTAATATTCTATGAATCTATAGCACAAAAATTCTCTACATTTTAAGAGCAGCATGGAAAATTAAGTTTATTCTGATAGGAAAACATTAAGAGTATGTATATCCTCCACAGAGATGTATGCTACATAGTTTCTCTTCTCTTTTTCTACTACTGTATTATGGAAGACATCTCATTGTGAAGAAGCTGAATCTTGTGAAGACTGACAGACTGGGAAAGAAAATAGTTGCAGGAAGAGATCTTTAAACTGACTCACCTAAAATCAACAACTATGAAAATCCATAAGGAAACTTTGATGTGGAATCACCATAAGACTGGGCACAAACCATCTTGAAATCTTAGAGCAATGTAGCAGTTTCAAAAGGAAATTTGGGTGAGCTTGGAAAGAGTATTCACATCTAAGAGTATTGAATTGAAACAATGTTTCTTCATAAGATCATAAGATTAGTTCTTAGTTCATAGATTTAGAATTGATTGGGACCCTAGAGACCATTTAGTAAAACTACTTCATTTCAAAAATCAGGAATTGAGGTACAGAGAATATGAGTGCACTTCTTGATGTCACACAAATGCTAGATAGTAAATAGTAAAGATTTGAGCTTAGGTCACTAAGCTCTGAATCTAGCTTGCTTTACTATATCATACAGTTGCGCCTGATAAAAAAAATTGAGGCTCATATTTAAAAAGCATTTTAAAGTGATCATTCAAAATAACACTTTTAGGTTGATAATTCAAGTATCATTAACCCCACATGTTACAAACCAAGGTTCATGGAGACTAAGAGACTTACTCAAGGTCATACAGTTAAAAAGCAGTAATGCCTATTAAATTAAATATTAAAATCCAAGTCTTCAGATTAAAAGTGCAGTGTCTTCACTATATGCCTCACTGTTCTTCTGCCATATAGTTTGTTTAATTTTTTAAAACTTAGAAGGGTCACATTTTATTTAGTATGTTACATTTTTAAAACTATAAAATAATTGATCGAGTTGGTATGTTTGGCTGCTTTAATAGAGTTACAGTGTTAAAATAAAAGGCAGCAGTATAAAATCAATAGGTACGAACTTAATCTCAACTAAAGATCTACTTTGTAGATTAGATCCAGGCAACTGAAGTAAATATCACTGATAAAATTTATCTGTGTATATTTAGCTATGTCTACCTACCCTGTCATCTATTCTTTGAATCTGTGCTTGCGATTTCATATTCCATATAATTACCAGAGCAGAAAATTTCTTTGACAGTGAAAATTTCACTGGGTTCTTCACTTCTACAACTTAAATTCTTTGACATTGACTAACCATATTTCCAAAGAACTGGTGAATCAGCATGTTGCCCATCTCCTTACAAAATGGTGATATAACCAGGGTGCAAAATGAAGCATGTTTTCTGGACATAGGCACATGAGAATTTGTTTGACTTGATTGTACATTTGTTACAAGAGATTTCTTTCTCTTTTTTTTAATGGTTTCAGTGGAACAAAAGAATAAGAAAAACTGTTAATTGAAACAAATAAAATATAATTTAAAATAAAATTAAAAATTTTTGGAGAGAAGCCTTAAAGTCTTGCAGAGTTACCTCAGGATATACTGAAAGGTTTAGTACCTTAAGCTAGTATATAGAGATTGGATTTAAGTAAATCTAGGGTTTCTTGACTTCAAGGCAGACTCTCACTGCCAATAATAGCTTGCATGAATTTCAAAAAAGTTCTTAATAGTGAGAAGGTGAAGTGTACAAGTGTGAATGAGGGTGAAAGGGTGAAAAGGATGCAAAATTTAAATGTTTAAATGTTCAACTCATCACATGAATGTCACAAATGTATGTCCTTTGTGAACGTTGTAAAATCTGTTGATATTACCAACTGCTAAGTGAGCTCATTATTTGTTTCTTCATGCAGAACAACATACCTTATTTCTTTATTTATTGACTATAAGTCAGTTCTGCAAGCATAATCCAATGCTCATTTTCCTGACATAAGTATTTGATCATTAGTCTAAAAGTTTAGACTAACTAACTTTGCAGTTAAATACTACCAAATAAAGAAATATCTTAGATTCAGAAGCATGTAAGAAAACTAGTTCCTTGTACCTATGTAATTATTAATCTAACTATTAAAACTCTATTATTCTTTGTTTGTGTACCTATATTTTTTTCTCTGGCAGATATGAGCAAAGAAAACCAAACTATTATCTCTGAATTCCTTCTCCTGGGACTCTCTAGCCATCCAGAACAGCAACGAATTCTCTTCTGGCTTTTTCTGTGTATATTTCTTGTCACTGTAACTGGGAACATGCTCATCATGCTAGCCATTGGCTTAGATGCCCGACTCCACTCACCCATGTACTTCTTCCTGGCCAACCTCTCTTTTGTTGACATTTGCTTTTCATCAGTTACAATCCCCAAGATGTTGGTAAACCACATAATAAGAAGCAACTCTATCTCTTATGTGGAGTGCATGATGCAGATGTATTTCTTTATTACTTTTGTAAACATGGATGGGTTTCTTCTAGTGGTAATGGCTTATGACCGCTACATGGCCATTTGTCGCCCACTTCACTATACCGCAGTCATGCGTCCTGCACTTTGCATCTTTCTGGTGGCCATATCCTGGATCATCACTAATCTGCATGCTCTTTTACATACACTACTCATGGCTCAATTGTCCTTTTGCTCTGATAACATCATTTCCCACTTCTTCTGTGATCCCTACCCAGTTCGAAAGCTCTCTTGTTCAGACACTTACATCAGTGATCTGATGGTGTTCACTGTTGGTGGGGTGGTGTTTGTTACCCCATTCACATGCATTGCCATCTCTTATGTCTTAATATTCTCCAATGTGATGAAGATCCCCTCTACCCAAGGAATACAGAAAGCCCTGTCCACATGTGGTTCCCACCTCACTGTGGTTTCTCTCTTCTATGGGTCCATAATGGGCATCTATCTGCGCCCCTCATCCTCATACTCAGCTGTGGACACAGTGGCCACAGTTATCTTTACTGTGGTTACCCCCATGCTTAACCCCTTTATCTATAGCCTGAGAAATCAGGACATGAAGGCAGCTGTGCAGAGACTGATTCTTCCAAAAGTGATTTTGCAAATGCCTTAGAATCATTGAACTCAATTTCCTTCAAGAAACATTTAGTATCAGGGTGGAGCCAAGATGGCGGTGTAAAAAGACATACATACTTTAACTCTTCCCTCATAGCCCATAAAATACCTATAAAGAAAGACTCTTAACAAATTCTAGAGCAGCAGAAGCCACATAAAGATGGAGTGGAGGAGATTTCCAGCCCAGGGTGATGTGGAAGGCCAACAGGAAAGGTCTGTCACACCAAATGTGGAGAAGAGCCCAGCCCAGCCTCGGCCACGTGACTCTGGGAGGAGCAGGATCAAAGTAGGCTTCAGGAATGAAATCCCTGATATTCTAGAAAGAGAGAGCAAAATAAATATTGAAAGAATCCACCAATCACCTCCTGAAAGAGGCCCAAAATGAGAAACTTCTAGGAATATTGTGGCCAAATTTCAGAGTTCCCAAGTCAAGGAGAAAAGATTGCAAGAAGCTAGAAAGAAATAATTTGAGTATTGTGGAAATACAATCAGGATAACACAGGATCTGACAGTTTCTACATTAAGGGATAGAAGGGCTTAGAATAGGATATTCCAGAAGTCAAAGAAACTGGGATTAAAAGCAAGAATCACCACTCAGCAAAACTGAGTATAATACTTCAGAGGAAAGAATGGTCATTCAAGACATAGAGGACTTTCAAGCATTCTTGATGAAAAGACCAGAACTGAAGCGAAAATTTCACTTTCCAAAACAAGAATCAAGAGAAGTATGAAAAAGTAAACAAGAAAGAGAAATCATAAAGGACTTTCTAAAGTTGAACTGTTTACATTCCTAAATGGAAAGATAATATTTGTAACTCTTGAGACTTTTCTCTGTATTTGGGTAGGTGGAGGGATTATACACACAGAGAGAGAGGGAGGGAGGGAGGGGGGGGCGGGAGAGAGAGAGAGAGAGAGAGAGAGAAAGAGAGAGAGAGAGAGAGAGAGAAATTTGACTTGAATCAGAAGGAATGATACCTATAAAAATAAAATTAAGGGGTAAGAGAGGAATATATTGGGAGGAGAAAGAGAGAAATGGAATGGAGCAAACTATCACTCATAAAAGTGATAAGAAAAATATTTTTCAATGGAGAAGAAAAGGGAGGAGGTGAAAGGGAAAAGATGAAGCTTACTCTCTTTACATTTGGCTTAAAGAAGGAATAGCATGCTCATTCAATTTGGTATGAAAATCTAGCTTACACTACAGGAAAGCAGGGGAGAAGGGGACAAGTGGGTGATGGGCATGGAAAGGAGGGCAATTGGAAGAAAGGAATAATTAGAAGTAAACAGGTTGGAGAAGGGACAAGGTCAAATGAGAGAATAGAACAAATGGGGAACGGGGTAGGAAGGAGGAAAATATATTGTTATACAACATGACTATTATGGAAGTCTTGTGCAAAATGATACATATATAGCCTGTATTGAATTGCTTGCCTCCTCAGTGGGGGTAGGTGGGAAGGGAGGAAGGGAGAGAAGTTGGAATTCAAAGTATTAGGAACAAATGTTGAGAATTGTGTTTGCATACAACTGGGAAGTAAGAAATACAAGTAATGGGGTGTAGAGCTCCATCTTGAGATCTACTTAGAGATAAGATGGTGATAAGGGAAGGGTGGGGTGTGATAGAAGGAAGGGCACATTGAGGGAAGGGGTAATAAGAATGCAAGGTGTTATGGCTTGGGGGGAGGAGAGAGATGGGGCAAAAATTTGGAACTCAAAATTCTGTGGAAATGAATGTCAAAATCTAAAAATAAATAAATAAAACTATAAAATAAGCAAGCATATCCATAACATTGTATAACAAAAAAAAAAAAAGAATGCACATAAAACTGCAAAAAAAAAAAAAAGAAACATTTAGCATCAATCAAAGTATTTATTAAGCACTTATTCTATGTCAAGTTCTATACAAGGAGCTGGGGCAACAAAGACAAACTCCGCTCCAGAATCTTACATCTTATTAGAGAAAACAAGGCAGACATATATAAATTAACACAAAAAATTTACAAAGTAAATATATATTAATTTCAGGGGGCATTAGAAGCTTGTAGATTCAGGAACACTATTAAGTAAAAAATGGCATCTGAGCTGAGCTTTAAAAAAAGGCATTCTAAGGTTAGAATACAATCTTTTGCAAAACTTCTCTTTATCCTGAGGGTGAATTTTTAAATACTACTTACTTCATACAAAAGTAAGTAATGCAAAGATGAGACAGCATGGAGAACAACTACTGCAAAGGCACAGAGATAGAAGATGGAATGACATGTATGGGGAATGTATGTTGGTTTGTTTTCAGTGTAAGGGGTGAAAAACATTGTGAAAAAACAGGTGGGAGCATGATTACAGTGGACTTGAAATACCAAACAATGAAATTTGTCCTAGAAAAGGGTTATACATCTTTTTTGGCATTCTGGTGAAGCTTATGGACCTCTTTTCAGAATAAAGTTAATAAATACATAAAATGCATAGGATTAAAAAGGAAACTAATTATATTGGACAAATGATATCAAATATATACAAATATACATCATATATGCATATGTGTCTATCCATATATATTTTATCTTTTTCAGGGCTCAAATGCCTATCCTAGAGGGAGAAGAGAACTCCCAGAAATTTTTGAAAATGGGAGTACAATAGTCAAAGCTGTGCTTTAGTGATATTTCTTTAGCAGCAATGTGGGAAGATGTATTGGAGACATCAGAGACTTGAGGTAGGAAGAACTTTCAGTAGGCTATTGAAAAAATCAAGATCAACTAGAGTCGTAGCAATGCAGAGAAATGGCAGTGGATGCTAGAAATATTATTGAGGTAAAATCAGTAACACTTGGTAACCATTTGGATACAGAGAGGGTTAAGTAGAGTAAAGGATGAAGTATGACAAGTATGCAAACCTGAGTAAGTGAAGTGATGGTGATGCCCTCAAATGATGCCAGTCAGTCAATAATGATTTACTAAATGCCTACTACATGCCAGGCACTCTCCTAAGTGTTGAGGATACAAACAAAAATAAAAGATAGTCCCTTCTCTCAAGGAGTTCACAATCTAATGGAAGACATAATATTTGAGCTACTATGTACAAATAAGCCATATAAAGGTTAATTTAGAAATAGTGAACAGAGGTAAGGCAATAGAAGTAAGAGAGATAAGAAAAGGTTTCCTATAGAAGGCGAGATTTTAGCTGAGAATTAAATGAAGCCAGGGAAACTTGAAGGCAGAGATGTGAGACATGGGTTGGACAAGGATATGGAGTTCTTCTGTGGAATATACTGTTTGAGATCCATATCTTCCCATGCTTTTGAGTGTGCTCCTGTTCTACCTGTCTCTAGAAGACCTGTGTGTCATTTTCACCACAGTGTCCAGAGGCCTCCATGCCCTAATTATAGGATATCAGGCATATCCATGCAGCTTACATGACCCTGGTCTTCTTTATTATGATTGCAAGCACCATGGACAGCAATGTTTTAGCTATGTAGCAGTCTGTCTCAGTGAGGCTTCAGCAGGGCCAAAAGGCCAGGAGGGATGAAAAGACAGAGGTCCTGCAATGTAAATGGGACAGGTTTCAGATTCAGAATAAATATTTCACACTTTAGAAAGACCAGACTGCATTTATAGTTTAGTCCTTAGCTATTCCTCGGCATAAGACCCCAAATGTCTTTGTTTCATATTTCCCATGTCCAAGAAATATAATTGAATTGAGACTGATCACCATAAGTCAAGGTTGAGTACCTTACTGAAAAAAGGATTATCAAATAATAGAGGCTAGAACTTTCTGCTTCCTTCCTTGAGGTGGGAAACCTCAGAGCTAGGGTTCTAAAGTAGTCAGAGAGGAAAGGTTTCTGTTAATACCATCTTAAAAGTGATTTCCATGGCTAAAAGAGCACCACAGCTCTAGCTGAAAAGAGTATTATATATGAAGGTAGTGTAATACTATCCAGCAAGACTAGTGGTTGAAAGTGGTTAAAGACTGTAGCTGCGTATCAAAGAATGAGCTCAAGGAGTCCAACACATCAGCTTGTGCAATAGAAACATCACTCCCTGAGCAGAGCCCAGTAACACAGCACACTGCCTGGCCTATTCCAGTAGCTACTACCTAGAGCACAGTGGTTTGTCCAACCTTCTCTGACAGCAGCTCCCTAATGGCAGAATGTTCTACCTAGCCCAGTCTAGAAGCAACTAAGGCTAGTGAGGAGTCAGTGTAACTGCCAAATTGCTTCCTTGAACCAGTCCAACAGGAGACTGACCCATTCAGCTGAGAGTGAATGACTTCCATGAAGAGAAAGGCCAGCTGAGACACCCATCCAGAAAGGCTGCCCTTTGAGGATCCAGTCAAGTAGATCAACAGAAGCAGACAATCATCAAGCTCCATATCTGACAACAAACGTTGAGTGTTTTTTTTTTGTTTCTTCTCACTTAATGGTATTTTGATTTTTCCCATTACATGTAAAGATAGTTCTCAAGATTCACTTTTATAAGATTTTGAGTTCTAAATTGTTTTTCTTCCTTCCCTCCCTCCCTGGCCCCTCTCCATGGAATGCAATCTGATATAGGCTATACACATACAGTCATATTAAACGTATTTTCACATTAGTCATGTGTTGTGAAGTAAGAATCTAAACAAAAGGGAAAAATTACAAGAAAGAAAGAAAGAAATAGAAAATAGCATGCTTTGGTCTGTATTCATATTCCTTAGTTCTTACATTGATCATAGTTGATTATCACACAGTGTTGCTATTACTCTGTACAATGTTCTCCTGGTTTTGCTTACTTCACTCAGCATAAGTTGATAGAAGTCTTTCCAGGTTTTTCTGAAATCTGTCTGCTCATCATTTCTTATAACATAATAGCATTCCACTACTTTCATATACCACAACTTGTTCAGCCATTCTCCAATTGATGGGCATTCTCTCAATTTCCAAATTCTTTGCCACCATTAAAAGACTCATTATAAATATTTTTATACATATAGGTTCTTTTTCCTTTTTTAATCAACTCTTTGAGGTGTAGACCAAGTAGTGGTATTGCTGGATCAAGTCACAGTATCATAGCCCTTTGGACATGATTCCAAATTGCTCTCCAGAATGGTTGAATCAGTTCATAATTCTACCAACTTTGCATTAATGTTCCAATTTTCCCACATATTCTCCAACATTTATAATTTTTTGTCGTATTAGCCAGTCTGATAGGTGTGAGGTGGTAGATCAGATCATAACAAACTTTGTGAGGACCCTCTGAAGAAAGAGAGAATATAGAGGCCCTGAAGTTCCTGAGTTGTAAGTTGCCTTAGCCTTGTGTATTCTCTACATATGTGCCTTAATACCACTATACTTTGAATTTAGATCTACTGTTAATCTCTGGGCATATTTGTGAGAGAATGCACCCTTGGGTTTGGGACAAATGTTTTGTTACCAGTATTATTGCTGTGTCATTTTATATATTTGCTAAATAACTGGGTCAATTGTGTGATTTTTAAGGGAAGATACACTGGTGGGAGCTCAAACGCTAATTTGTGGAGGGCATTGGGACCCTCAAAACAATAGCTGCTAACACTCTGGGGTTCCAATGTACTGGTTCTAGTGCAAGTTGGAGAGTCTCAAACTGGATGTTCCAAAAATATCTTAAACTCAACATATCAAAAACTGAACTCTTTGCCTGCCCCCTCAAGCTGTCCCCCCTTCTAAATCCCCTCTTACTGTTCAGAGCACTACCATCCTCCCAATCACCCAGGCTCAAAACCTCAGTATCATTCTTCACTTCACAGGCTCTCTCATCCCCCTCCCCTTATTCAATATGTTTCTTTTTTCCCCTTGGTGGATTTTTTAAAATTGTATTTCTTTTATTCTGAATTTAGAAAAATAAGCATTCTCAGGGAAGCTGAGTACATTTAGGAACCAGTGCTATGGCAGAGACAGATCCCAAAAGTGTACAGGACCTGACTGTTGTGGTTCAAAAGCTTCTCCAGCAGATGCAGGAAAAGTTTCAGACCATGTTAGACCAGATAATTGGTCGAATTGATGATCTGAGCAGTCACATTGATGATCTGGAGAAAAACATTGCTGACCTTATGACCCAAGCAGGGTTGGAAGAAACAGAAGGAGAAAACAAAGTACCTGCTACATGTAATAGTTGAAGGTTTTGTTGATCATTTAGAGTGAATTCTGGAAAATGTTTTGTTTTTTTTACAAGCCAAGAAGTGAATGAACAGCTTTTCTCAACTAACTACTCCGTGTAAACATTTTTTATATTACATTTTCTATAGCTTGTATTCCTAGAATATGCAGTTTAGTTACGTTTCAAGGTGATTTATTTTTTGATTTCTTGTACATGGTAGCTTCATAACATATGACATAAAATGTGTAAACATTAGTTAGTAAACTGAAATTCTGGCTACTCTTGGCTCAAATTTAAAAAAAAATTATTGCATTTATTGTCAAGTCATTTGCTCCTTTTGTAGTAGTTTCAGTTTAATAACAAATTGCTGTGAGTTTTTTTAAAGAAATGTATTAATTTTTTCAACTGTTAATTATACTCCCTTTGTGAAGTAAAACACCTAGTCTGTGGTGTGTAATTCTCAGTACAAAATTACTGTTGTCTAATAATAAATAAATAGTATGTTGACCATATTTTTAAAGCACACACAAAAAAATTCGAGCATTTTGTATTTAGTTGTCTGTCATTGTTATGTTTCTGTGATTGAGAACTATACCTAAGACTCTACTCTAAAAAGCCCTCCAAATGAGCTGAAATTGATGGACAGCAACTACTGCCACTTATTAATACACTAGAGGATTTGGACAGTGACTATCTCAATTCCTCAAAATTACTCAGGACAGAAAACCTTCTATAAAGATGATTTACACTCAATGGTTAGAATTTTGTGTGTCATAACACTTTAGTAATTAGTTATAACATCAAAAGTGCTCACTGTAAGAACCTAAGGGGATTTTAAACACCCACTTACTCCATATTTACCTGTGCTACTGATTTTAAAAAGCATTTATTAATTAGAAGAAAAAGCAAGTGGGCGTTCTGAATCCTTGTTCACTTTCTGTGTACTGACTGATAAATGTCCTTATTATAAGCTTGGATTTTTTTAAGAAAAATTGTGGGTTTTGTTGTTTACCTTTTTTTCTTATGTAAATGCTTGCAGAATAACACTTCTGTAATAGATGATACGTGGAATGGAAAATACCAAACGTTTTCATCACATCATATTCTATGTTTTAATTAAGAGGTAAGGGACAAAGATTGGAACCCAGATGACTGATTTATGAAATTGCTCCTGTATTTAAAAAGAAAATTAAGGTCAAGATAAAACTGAAGGATGATATAGAGGTAGAGGACCATTTTTTCCTGCATAGGAACTTTTAAGTGTATATATGGTGATTGTAGAAGAAATTTTCTGTACCACTGGACAGTTTGTTATATTGTTATAAGTATGGAATAAAGTTATGAAATAACAAAAAAAGAAAAATAACCATTCTCATAGCATATTAAATTTTTTTAAAATATGATTTGCACATGAACCTGCAAATCTATTATGTACAACTCGCTGTTCCTTTAAAATATTTAATAAAGTTATCATATAAATTTCTTTTTTTCTTCCCTCCCCCCACCTTAGAGAGGATTGCTATTAGATACGAGTATGTGTGTATATACATTATATGTGTATATATGTAAAATCATCCTATACATACTTCTATTTATCTGTTATTTCTCTGGAAGCAAATAACATCTTCCTTCATAAGTCTTTTGTAACAAATTTGTGCATTTGTAATAGTCAAAATGACTTGTCATTCAAAGTTGTTCTTAAAACAATATTGCTGTTACTGTGTACACCATTGTCTTGGCTCTGCTTATTTTTCTCTTCATTATTTCATGTCTTTCTCTCCATGTTTTTCTAAGATAACAATCTCATCATTTTCATCATGATTATATGCCACAACTTGTTCAGCCATTCCCCAGTAGATGGGCATCCCCACGGTTTCCATTTCTCTGCAATCCCAGAGAGCTGCTATAAATATTTTAGAACATGTAAGTTCTTTTCCCTTTTTTCCTAATCACTTTGATCAAATTGTTAGAAATACGCTTGACATCAAAGGATACCAAGGAAAATTTATTACAGTAGAGTTCAAAGTAATCAAACACCTTGACCAAAAGCAGGGTTACTCCCTCCTTAGGAAGGAAGAGCACTGGATACAGAAATGAGATGAGCTATATACCATTAGTTCAAGACAGAACCTCCCACCAGGAGACAAATTGGTCCATTCTCCATTAAGTCACCATCTTCCCTTACCTTATGTTTCACCTATAACCTTTCACCTCTCTACCAAGAGATGCAAGACATATTTCATCAACATTGCACTGAAGTCAAGATTGATCTCCCCAAATTCCTCGTATTTGTGATATCTTACAGTTTTGTACCATTCTATCACATTCGTATCCCCAGTGAATGGGTACCTACTCTGGAGCTCATGGACTGGACAACAAGTCCCCACCCACCTAGCACAGAGTGAATGTAAGTACTAAATAGTAACTGTTTCTGTTTTACCCAGGAACCCTGAAGTCTCCTCACTCCTAGTTTGACTTTTTTTATTAAAGGGGCCATCCTTGAGGAACTACTTTAAGAAGCTTATTCATTAAATGGGTTTATCTCACTCAAAGTGAGAACATGATAGGACTTTACCCTGAAATGGCCAGGGTCGCACTTTGCATCCTGGGTCATCTCCAGTCGTCCTGATGAATGTCAGACCACTGGACCCAGATGGCTCAGGAGAAGAAAGTGAAGTTGGTGATGTTGCACAGTCCTACCTCACTCAAATGAAACTCAACAGCACGTCATGTCATCATCTTGATGTCATGGTCCTCTTCGAGAATAATGGACAAGCACACACCCACAAACACACACAAACATCTTTGGAAACAGATTGCTGGGACAAAGGGTATAGCCAATTTAATGACTGGGCATGGTGATTTTAAACTTCATAACATCTTTCTCTATAACACCCCTTTCTATCCTCTAACACTGTCACCACCCTGGTACAGATCTTCATCACCACAAGCCTGGACTATTCCAATAGTCTGCTTATTGGTCTTCCTGCCAAAGGTCTCTCCCCACTCTACTCCATCCTCTGCTCAGCTCTCAAAATTATCTTTGTAAAGCAGATATCTGACCACATCAACTTTCCTAATATACTCTAGGGGCTCTTCTTTTGGGTTCTCAAAGCCCTTCAAACCTCCCCTACCACCTTTCCAGTCTTCTTATACCTTGAACCTTACCGTGTTCTCTTTGAGGCAGTGACACTGGTTTCTTTGATGTTCTTCATATAAGATGCCCCATCTCTCAACTCCAGGCATTTTCACTGTCTGTCCCCCATGCATGGAGTGCTCTCCCTTCTAACTTCTACCTCTAGGCTTCTTTCAAGTCCCAGCTAAAATCTCACCTTCTATAGTAATCCTTTCCAAATATCTCTTAATTCCTAACATCTTTTCCATTTGTTAATTATTTCCTGTTTATCCTGGGCATACCTTGTTGTACATAGCTGTTTGCATATTGTCTCCTCCCTGAAGGTAGGAACAATCTTATCTTTCTTTGTACCCTCAAAATTTAGTGTAATGCCTGTACTTGAAGTTAGGTGGTATAGTTGCTAGAATGCTGGGCTTGGGATCCAGGAAAACCCCAGTTAAAGTCCCACATTACTAATTGTGTGGCTCTGGTCAAGTCACTTAACCTTTGTTTGCTTCAGTTTCCTTGACAGTATCCTCAATGAGGATAAAAATAGCACCTTCTTGCAGGATAGTTGTGAGGACCAAATGAGGTAATATATGAAGAGTTCTTTGTAAACTTTAACGTTAACTATATAAATGCTAACATTAATAATAACAATTATTAATATTATTATTATTATTATTGCAGGAGAACAGGGGTAGAGCCTTTGGACCCTGCCTCATCATTCCCTGAAGATGCCTCTCACTAGGGGGAAACAAGAGAGACCACTCTAACTAGGACTTAAATAAAATGCAATTCCCTCCAAACTGTCTGTAAGAGCCTGGAAAAGCTAGATGTAAGAGAGGGGTCAGTTCCATTTATGGAGCTATTGAGTGTTCTGATGTATACCTGAGAATTATCAAATCCTTTCTGGATGCCCCATTTTCTCTCTACCAAAGGTCGATCCTCCAGTGATAGCTGCTACTGTTAAAATCTTCTAAATAGTCAATTCTCTATACCCCAGTCCCCCAACATTTATGATCATCTAGGTCACTGTCTCACTGTTCCCTGCTTACTGCTCATAGGTATCTCATCCTCCTTGGGCAGAAAAGATCCACTAGTTCTCCTGGTTAACGTATTCAAACCTGACACCTGACAAATATTTGCTGTATAACCCTGGGAAATATATGTAATCTTTCATGTTTCCAGCAAGACTCTAAGACTACTGGTTTCAAAATAGCTGCCCATTTGCATTAGGAGGCACCAGAATTTTTTTTAATGCAATCAGAGTTAAATGACTTGCCCAGGGTCACATAGCTAGTACGTGTTTAATGCCAGATACTGATTCAGGGCCTCCTGACTCCAGAGCCAGTACACTCTACACTGAACCATCTAGTTGCTCTCAGAATTTTTGGAACACTAATTAAATCACAGATTCTGGATTTTAAAATACAATTATTTTGTTGTTGTTGTACACCACCATTTGTTGTATATCTACACCTCAACAGAATTCCCTACACCAATAAAATGACAAAAATTAATTTTTTAATTATTGTTTTGAAGAAGGAAAAGGAGGAGAAGGAGAAGAAATAGGAGGAAGAGAAGAAGAAAAGATGGAAGGTGACGATAAGAAGAAAAGGAGAAAAATGAAAAGGAAGAGGAGGACATGATAAATATATCAAAGAAATGTAAAGATAGTGCAGAAGGCTAACTTTTCTTCACTGCTGACAGCCCTAGAGGCATGAGACCAAAACTGAGTAAGTAGGATGTCTGGGTTCTCTAGCCAAGACATGTAGATTGGTTTCCCCAAGATGATTGATAGTTGACTCACTTTTCCTCCGTGAACACATCTTCTTCTCACTAATCAGGAACAAATGGCCTTAGATCATTTGTGTTCCCCAGGGCCTGGCTGCACAGGAACTCATGCTTTCTTGATTGTGTCAAGGAGATGGAAACACAGGGGACATAGTTCATGGAAGCAGTCATGAAGCTTCCCATGAGATGAGAACAAAATGAGGAAATCTTGCGTAGGAGACTTCTCTAGCACAAAGCTCCGTTCTGTCTTTACCTAAACATCTATTAATATGGAACAAGGAAATCAATAATATCTAATGGGGAGAAGGGAGGAGGGGGAAGAGATGATTCCTAGAGGGACATATAGTCTAATAAGAACTGGCTCAGCTGAACCTTTCTGAAATATAAGATAAATTTATATTTCATTCATGATACCTCCTAGATGAATTTTATCTCTGAACCTGACTGGTAATTAAAAGGTACTACTACCATCTTCACTCAGTTCCCCTATCCAAGAGATGTGTTGGCGGCAAAAGAATTCCACCCAACTCTGCCTATGGTCACAAATTAATGGTTCCATCTCCTGTGCTCTACAAAGAACTCAAGCATCTATTACTTCCAACATAAATAGGACTCGTATAGCCCACTCCAATCTATTTTCATCACTTCTGGTGGAGAAGATTCCTGGATCCTCAACCATCTCCTCACTGTGAATTACCTACTGTGAAAGAAAAAAGGGAGGTAACAGAACCAGGTAGCTTGGTATTTTTAATGAGATCAGAACATAGTGACCAGGTAAGAGACTATGGAGTGGGGATAGGAAAATCTCTCTTGGATACAGACAGAGACACATTTAGGTATTCTGAGATAAACTCACAGGCATATACAAGGACACAGACCCACATAAAGAAACAGAAACACAAAAAGACGGCAACAGAAATACAGAGGCAGACACAGATATTCAAGGATACAGACACAGAAAAGTCCAAGTCTTTCCTTCTATTTATCTCAGCCCAGTTTCAGATTACTGTAGGATAGCATCTCTCAGCTGATCATGTCCCAAACTCCCTGAGATTTGCCAAGGAATGAAAGAACTTCTTCACAAAAATGTACTTACATATCAAATAGAGACACATGGTCTCAACTACAGTGAGAAGCTGAATGATATATCCACTTTGGACATTTGGTAAATAATGTCTGGAGAAGTCAATTATATTATTGAATCAAATTGTTACCACACATGTTGTCAGTTTACCTTTCCCTTCCATTAAATAAAATATATTAAGTGTTCAGTTGGTGCTTCATTCTAGACTACAAGGAATATTCCTTGTTCTTAACTGCTCCTTACTCTCAAAGAAGTTAGGAGCCCCCTAGAGCCAATAAAATAAGGACACTAATAACAGTAAGACAGGATGTTATAAATGCTAAGTTCACATGAGGGAGAGATAGTGCTTTTGTGTAGGGCATGGGTTTGTAAACTTTATTGTATTATGGACCACATTGGCAGTCTGGTGAAGCCTATGGACCACTTCATTTTAATGCTCAAAATAAAATATAGAGGATTACAAAGGAAGCCAATTATATTAAAATATGGCTATCAATTTTTTAAATTGATGGACTCCTAGTAAACAATCCCTAGTAGAAGAGAATTAGGGCAGGTTTTCTGGCAGTGATGGCATTTCAGTCAGACCTTAGAGGATAGAGTTGGATTTCAACAAACAGAAATGCAGAAGGACAGGGGGTATTAGAGGGGGAATCTTACACATTCTAGGTAGAGGTAAGAACATGGACAAAGTATCAGAGAGATTAGATTATATTCAGCAAACAGGCAGGGGTGCATCTGGTCGAAGAAGAGGGTACGTGAAGGGATAAATGAGAGATAAAGTTACCTATCTTCACTTCTAGCTAGCAATCATGGATTCATAGGAATTAGACCTTGGCAATAATGGAATCCAGGGACTCAAGGTTTTGTGTGTCATGGATCCTTTTGCAGCCTGGGGAAGTCTCTGAATCTATTCTGAGTATTTTTAAGCAAAATGTACAATATTATGAAGGAAAGTAGTGATGTTGAGAAAGATTGCAAGAAAAGGAGTACAAATATTTTTAAAGCCCAAAGGAAGAAAATTATAATAAGCATTCAATGAGTGAGCATTCACTGGAGCTAAGATTTTGTGAAGGGGAGTTATGGGAAGTAAGTCAAGAAAGGTACTTTGGAGCAAATGACTGAATCAAAGAAGCAAAGTATGAAATGAAAGTGTCTTGTCAGCTGAGCAGATCAGCAAAAATCAAGAGGTTCAAAGACTGACTACTTGTTTGTTGTTGTGCAGTCATTTCAGTCATACTCAACACCCTATGACCCCATTTGGGAGTTTCCTTGGCAAAAAGACTGGAGCAGTTGTCCATTTCCTTCTCCAGCACATTTTACAGATGAGAAACTGAGGCAAACAGTGGCAAGTCACTTGTCCATTGTCACACAGCTAGCAACTCTCTGAAGTCAGATATAAACTCATAGAGATTACTCCTCCTGATTTCAAGCCAAGTGCTCTATCCACTTTGCCACTTGTAGATTACTGATGGCTTAAAATTCTTATTTAACTTTTAATATTGCCACAAAGAACTAAATTTAGTTAAAGGAGATATGGGCTGGGATTCTGCAGAGCTAATTTCTGGACTTTCCTCTACTATTAACCATGTTAACTTTGAACAAACCACTTCCCTGTTATTACCCTCAGCTTCGTCATCTGTAAAAAAAAACAAAAGTGACTGATAAGATGTTATACAAGGTTTCTTATAACTTTAACAGTCTATTTTTCTGTGACTTTTGTTAAAAGGATGAATAGAGGGAACCTGACCAACATATCAGATTTCCTCCTAATGGGGCTCTCCAAGTGGCCAGAGAACCAACAACTCCTCTTCCCACTGTTCCTGTGCATGTACTTGATCACGGTGTCTGGGAATCTACTCATCATCCTAGCCATATGTTCCAATGTTCACCTCCACAGCCCCATGTATTTTTTCCTCATCAACCTCTCTTTCACTGATATCTGTTTTATCTCTACCACAGTCCCCAAGATGTTAGTGAACATTTACACTCAGGTTCACACCATTTCCTACGTGAAGTGCCTCACTCAAATGTACTTTTTCACCTTGTTTGTTGGACTGGATGATTTTCTTTTAGGTATGATGGCATATGACCGATATATAGCCATCTGCCACCCACTTCATTACTCAATGGTAATGATCCCCAAAGTCTGTATCCTACTTGTGTCTGGGTCTTGGATTATCACTAACAGCTGTTCCTTGCTACATACCCTTCTAGTAAACCAGTTATCTTTTTGTGCAGAGAAAACAATCCCCCACTTCTTCTGTGATCTTTCAGCCCTGCTCAAGCTCTCCTGTTCTGATACTTACATTAATGACCTGGAGATTATAATTGTGGGAGGATTTTTGGTTGGTGCCCCATTTGCTCTAATCATGGTGTCCTACATTCGCATTATTTTGGCTATTCTAAAGATCCCGTCCACTGGAGGCAAGTATAAAGCCTTTTCAACCTGTGGTTCCCACCTCTGTAGTGTATCTATCTTCTATGGGACCATTATGGGGGTGTATTTTCTCCCTTCATCTACCCATTTGGACAATTCAGACATGTTAGCTGCCATCTTCTATACCATAGTCACCCCCATGCTCAACCCCTTCATCTATAGTCTGAAGAACCAGGACATGCAGAATGCCCTGAGACTTCTCAGCAAGAGAACTTTCTCGTTCAGGTGACCCTTGCCTCCATGACCTGCAAAGAAAAGTAAACAGAACTAAGAGAACAATTTATGTAGTGATCACAATAATATCAAGAAAAAATGTTGAAAGACTTCTGAAGTCTGATCAACGTAGTGACCAATCATGCAGAGGACTAAGGGTGAAGCATATCTCCCACCTCGCAGAAGGGCAAAGAAGTCAACATTTATTTATTTGACTAACAGGTTCATTTGTTTTGCTTGAATATATTTATTTGCAAAAAAGGAGGGTCCACAGACTGTTGAATCTTTTTGTATGTAAATTATGAAACATATTCTAAGACTTATGAATAATTGAGTAGTTCATAAGAAAGATTGGGGTAGAAATGAGTAGGATATGACTTTAAAAAGTAAAACCATTTAGGAACAGCTAAAAAGAGAAATCATTTTATACAAATGATGTGGGAGGGGAAGAACCAACACAGAAGAATTAGATGGGGAAGAAGGGCTGGTAGTTCTGGAAACCTACTTTCATTGGGAATAGGCTCAAGAAGAGTGCAAAACAATTTAGTTTCTAAATTGAGAAAGAAATAAAACACTAAGGAGAAGGAGAGGATAAGAGAGGGATCTTTGGGGAGGTGAAGAAATTATTAAAGAGGGGTATAGAAGGATATTTAGTTTAATGAGAATGGGCAGAGAAGGGAGTGATCCTTGGAGGGAGGTGAAGTAATAGGAGGGCAAGGTAACAGTAAAGTAGAGGATTTAGGAAGGATAGGAAATAGTAGATACGCTCAAACATAAAGAAACTTCAAAAATAGATTTTGTTAGGGAAAGTATATGTCAATATATGTATTGTGTGTATTAAAGTGTGTATGTATATGTATATATGTATAGGTGTATCTATATAGCTATATCTATACATAAATATGTCTGTACTTAATTATAGCCTTCTGGGGTAGGGGGAAAAAGAGGTAAAAGGAAAAATGTAAAAAACGCGCAGCAGAGAATGAAAGAAAATTAACAAGGAAGAAAAGAAAAGACAGCATTCAACACAATGCAAAGTGTTGTCTTTCTTTCTTGAAAGGGAAACATATCGCTATATATTTTCAATACTCTCTTCTGTTCTGCTGTACACATGATGTGCTTTTTTCCTTTTACTTATTTTATATTTGTTTCAATATTTAAGTTTGTAATATGTTTCATTTTTTTCTTAGAATCCATTTATGTCTCAGGAATTTTTTTTTAATTAAGATCCTCTTCCTAAGGATAATAATTGAGAAGTTACAGTAATGTTTTTAAAAAGAGCATCATTAATTTTTTTTTTAAATATTGAATGAGAGTGCTGATGCAAGCACCATTGACAGCCATGCCCCAGTGTGAGTGAAGTTGTAACCTAGACAACTAGGGGTAAAAAGGAGTAGCAGTTGCTCAGAGGTGAGGAGATGGGAAGCCCAGGGTTCATAGGTGGGAGGTTTCTTTGTCCAGTGTTCAACACAACTTTTAATAATGAGAGAAAATTTTAAGCACACAGAGATCTGGGTTGCTAAGTGTTAACATGTAGCACCAGAACTGAAAGAAACTACCACTGCCTTGCAAAGATCTATTTGGGTGGCTTGAATTAACTTAACTTGAATTCTATTTTTGGAAGAATAATAAATTAAGAAGACAAAACATTTGAATATACAGTACAGGTTATGCAGAAACCCCTCAAACACCAATCTATTTTGCTAGCTGCTCTTTTGAAACTTGAGAAAGAGAAATAAAAACCATAACAGTGATTGATTTTGTATGATTAAACTAGAGCTTTGTATAATGAACTGCCGGTTACTTCATAATTATTCTCATTTTATCCTCACAGCAACCCTGCTTCATTTTACAAATGCAGAAACAGGCAAACCAAAGTTAAGTGACTTACCTAGGGTCACACAGCTAGTAAGTGTATGAAATTGGATTTTAATTCACTCTTCCTGACTGCAGGTCCAAGCTTTGATCCACCGGGCCACCCCATAGTCACAAAGTCAATAACACTTATTGCATCCTTACTTTGTACCAGACACCATAGGAAGTACTGGGAACATAAATGCAAGCAAAAAGACACGTTCTAGAAGGTAAGATTCTTCTAGGGGAAGATAATGTATAACACAAAGACGAAAAACTGAGAGTAGGGGAGGATATACAAAGGTGCTCAGTGTAGAGGCATAATGGAAGAATCCAGAATGAAGCTTGGTGAGAAATGAAGAGATGGCTGGCCTGAATACCCTATTAAATGGAGGCTCTGGAAGAAAATATCCAACAAGAGGGAGAGGCCACAAGGGGTGAGTGTAATTCTAAATGTGGATTCCAGAGATGAAGTGATTTCCAGTTATAGAGTTTTCTGGGAAACATAAACTGGTCATATTAACAAAAGAGCAAATAGAATATTTAAATAAACTCATCCTAGAAAAAGAAATTGAACAGTCCATAAATGAGATTCCTAAGAAAAAAAGCATCAGGACCAAAAGGATATACAGAGGAATTCTACAAAACAATTAAAGATCAACCAATTCTTATATTAAGTAAATTATTTAGAACAGTAGGCAATGAGGAATTCCCACCAAACTCCTTTTATGAAATACCTATGGTACTGATATCTAAATCAGGAAGAAGAAAAATAGATAAGAGAGCAATCTCACTAATGAATATGGGTCCTACTTCTAAATAACTCTTAAATTAGGATCCTAAATCCTAAATAAAATACTAGTCAGGAAAGTACAACAATATATAACAAAGATTACACATTATGACCAAGTAGGATTTATACCAGGAATGAAGGGCTGATTCAATATCAGGAAAACTATTACTGTGATTGATTATATCATTAACAAAAGTAACAAAAATCATATGATTATATCAAAAGATGCCGAAAAAGCTTTGCACAAAATACACCACTCATTCTTATTTTTAAAAAAATTTGAAAATATAGGCATAAATGAATTTTTCCTTAAAATGATAAGAAATGTCTACCTCAACCATCAGCAAGCATCATCTGTAATAGGGATAAGCCAGAAACTCTCTCAATAAGATCAGACTTGAAAGAAGATGCCTATTATCATCAATATTATTCAATATTGTACTAGAAACAATAACAATAAGAAAAGGAAACCGAAGGAGTCAGAACGGGAAATGAGGTAATAAAACTATCTCTTTTTGCAGATATATGTACTTGGAAATTCCTAGAGATTGAACTAATAAGCTAATTCAAAACAATAATGTTAGCAAAAGAGCAGGATATAAAGTAAGCCCACAAAATCATCAGTATTTCTATATATCACCTACAAAGTTCTGCAAAAAGAAATAATTCTTAAATAACTGTAGACAATGTAAAACACCTGGGAGTATACCTGCCAAGAGAAATCCAGGAACCATATGAATATAATTATAAAACACTTTTTATACAAATAAATTCACATTTAAATAATTGAAGAAACTTTCATTGTTCATGGGTGGGCTGAGCCAATATGATAGAAATGATAATTCTACCCAAATTAATCTACTTATTTAGTGCCATTGCAATTAAATACCAAAATTTTTTTTATTTCATAGAGTTAGAGAAAGGGACAAAATTTTTTTGGAAGAACAAAAGATCAAGAATATCAAGGAAAATTTTATGAAGTAAAGACAGGAGGTGTAGCAGCATTAGGTCTTAAACTGTATAATATGGCAGTAAATACCAAAATTATCCAGTCCTGGCTAAGAAATAGAATGGTAGATCAGGGGAATGCAGGAGATGTGCAATACCCAATAACAATTATAATAAATTCATTTTTAATAAATATAAAGATTTAAAATTTCAGAAAAAGAACTCATATTTTGCTAAAATAAAATAAAATGGTCAGGAAAACTGGAAAGTATTCTGACTGAAACTATGTATAAATCAATATCTTGCACCATTTGCCACGATAAAGTCAATATGAATACATGTTCTAGACATAAAGGGAGATATCACAACTAAATTAGAAGAACATAGAATATCAGATTTACGGATAGGCCAACTTATAAATAAACAAGAGCTAGAGAGCTCTTTGAGAAATAAAATGAATAATTTGATTACATTAAATTAAAAAGATTTTATAGAAATATGTAGCCAAGATGAGAAAAAAAGCATATAATTGGAGGGAAATGTTATCGACACTTTCTAGCATAAAGGCCTCATGTCTCAAATATTTTGAGAACTTTGTCACATTTAAAAGATGAATCATTCCCCAATTGACAAATGGTCAAAGGATATAAATAGGCAGTTTTTCAATGAAGAAATCAAACTTTAATTACAGATATATATATATATGTATATTGATGTATTTCTCAATGTATATATAAATGAGTTAAAATGATTTTGAGATACTATCTCACACCTATCATTTTGACTAAAATGATAGAAGGGGAAAATTACAAATGTTGGAGGAGACTGAGGAATTAATATGCTATTGGTGGAACTGTGAACTGATCCTACAATTTTGAAAAGGAATCTGGAATTATGACCAAAGAATTGTAAAACTATGTATATACCCTTTGAACAAGAAATACTACTATTAGAATGGCTTCTCAAGGTGTCAGGGAAAAAGGAAAATAACCTATAAGTTCTAAAATATTGTATCATCAAGACAACATTCACAGCACTGGTGGTGACTATCAAAATGTCAATGTCTAAAAGACTTTCCATATAGAAGGCAGAACAAAAATATTTATTTAGACACCATAAAGCCAAATCTCAGAACCAGAGAGCAAGCTCTGTCATATTGACCAAGAAGTTAATAAATATGATTACCACAGCGGGCAAAGCCATTCCCAAACCTCCCCCTCAAACCCCTGCCAGTCTTCTCACAAGCAAACACTCATTAGCCTGAGCCTTGCTGCGCCTGCCTGCCTATGTCCTCTCCCTTCCTCCCCAACTGCACTCACTTCCTCCCAGTTCTGCTCCACCCTTCCTGTTCTACCTGCTCAATAAGCCCCTTCCACCACATGTGTCTCAGTCTTCCAGGTGATTTAAGCAGATGAATCAGAAAGGTCTTTCCATTTAAATTTGTTATTACATTCGGCCCCAAGATTTTTCACATTCATTACATAAGTTGGTCAGGCAACGGGTATCAACAGAATTTTAACCGTGATGACAGAAAATAAGCATATAAAACAATATCTTAGGAAACTGGTATCAACAGAATTTTACAACACTGTAACAGGGATCACACAAAATGAACATAAAACAACATCTTAGGATGAGGCTTGAGCACAAGCACCTCATCATTCCCACCTCGAATGAATGGGGCCTAAAATCTTGAGTTAAGGGACTATGGTCTCTTTTTCCATAGATATTTCTTGCTGAAATTGGACTTGGAGCTGTCCCTGCCCCAAGAGGTCCCATCTGAGAAATCAGTTCTTTAGCTAGCATCTGGAATTTGTTCAACTTCAGGTCCAGAGATGACCCATCGCCGTTGTGGATATGGGATAATATACTGCTTAAGCAATCAGGTATCTGCAGGTAGAGGGTACTAAGCCTCTAGGAAACAAATCTAGCAAACAAGTTTAACAGACAGAAAGACAAAAAGAAACAAGGAGACAATAACTAGAAGCAGAATTGATATAAGGTTAGTCATGCTTCTGCAGCCCATGAACCCATTATCATAGCTTCATTCATAGCAACAGACACGAGATAAGGGTGCAAGTTGGTAATCATCCTCTCCTGAATAAACAGCAGTTATGGTATTATCTTTCCCATGTGCTATAATTTCTACAGTCTTTGGAATGTTGTCTAGTTTCTGGTTTATCCATACTTTAGCTCCCAATTTTATTCTATCAACAGAACCCAATCCTCCAATTCCTCTGCTAGTTATTTCAGAAGGAGAATCAACTTTCACTTGTTTCACAAGGAATAATAATCACTTGAACCATTCTATAATTTTTTTAAATTAAATTTATTTATTTAACTTTTAACATTCATTTTCACAAAATTTTGGGTTACAAATTTTCTCCCCTTTTATCCCCTCCCCCCCCCAAACACCAAGCATTCTAATTTCCCCTATGACCAATCTGCTCTCTCTTCTATCATCCCTCTCTGCCCTTGTCTCCATCTTCTCTTTTGTCCTGTAGGGCCAGATAGCTTTCTATACCCTTTTACCTGTATTTCTTATTTCCTAGTGGCAAGAACATTACTCGACAGTTGATCCTAACACTTTGAGTTCCAACTTCTTTACCTCCCTCCCTCTCCACCCCTTCCCTTTGGAAGGCAAGCAATTCAATATAGGCCACATCTGTGTAGTTTTGCAAATGACTTCCATAATAGTTGTGTTGTATAGGACTAACTATATTTCCCTCCATCCTATCCTGTCCCCCATTACTTCTATTCTCTTTTGATCCTATCCCTCCCCATGAGTGTCGACCTCGAATTGCACTCTACTCCCCATACCCTCCCTTCTATCATCCCGCCCACCCTGCTTGTCCCCTTATCCCCCACTTTCCTGTATTGTGAGATAGGTTTTCATACCAAAATGAGTGTGCATTTTATTCTTTCCTTTAGTGGAATGTGATGAGAATAGACTTCATATTTTTCTCTTACCTCCCCGCTTTATCCCTCCACTAATGAGTCTTTTGCTTGCCTCTTTTATGAGAGATAATTTGCTCCATTCAACTTCTCCCTTTCTCCTCCCAATATCTTTCTCTCTCACTGCTTGATTTCATTTTTTTTTAAGATATGATCCCATCCTCTTCAATTCACTCTGTGCACTCTGTCTCTATGTATGTGTGCGTGTGTGCATGTGTGTGTGTGTAATCCCACCCAGTACCCAGATACTGAAATGTTTCAAGAGTTACAAATATTGTCTTTCCATGTAGGAATGTAAACAGTTCAACTTTAGTAAGTCCCTTATGACTTCTCTTTGCTGTTCACCTTTTCATGGTTCTCTTCATTCTTGTGTTTGAAAGTCAAATTTTCTTTTCAGCTCTGGTCTTTTCATCAAGAATGCTTGAAAATCCTCTATTTCATTGAAAGACCAATTTTTCCCCTGAAGTATTATGCTCAGTTTTGCTGGGTAGGTGATTCTTGGTTTTAGTCCTAGTTCCTTTGACTTCTGGAATGTCCTATTCCATGCCCTTCGATCCCTTAATGTAGAGACTGCTAGATCTTGTGTTATCCTGATTGTATTTCCACAATACTTGAATTGTTTATTTCTAGCTGCTTGCAATATTTTCTCCTTGACCTGGGAACTCTGGAATTTGGCCACAATGTTCCTAGGAGTTTCTCTTTTTGGATCTCTTTCAGGCAGTGTTCTGTGGATTCCTTGAATATTTATTTTGCCCTCTGGTTCTAGAATCTCAGGGCAGTTTTCCTTGATAATTTCATGAAAGATGATGTCTAGGCTCTTCTTTTGATCATGGCTTTCAGGTAGTCCCATAATTTTTAAATTGTCTCTCCTGGATCTATTTTCCAGGTCTGTTGTTTTTCCAATGAGATATTTCACATTATCTTCCATTTTTCCATTCTTCTCTCTTTGTTCTGTGATTTCTTGCTTTCTCATAAAGTTTTTAGCCTCCATCTGTGCCATTCTGATTTTGAAAGAGCTATTTTCTTCAGTGAGCTTTTGAATCTCCTTTTCCATTTGGCTAATTCTGCTTTTGAAAGCATTCTTCTCCTCATTGGCTTTTTGAACCTCTTTTGCCAATTGAGTTAGGCTAGTTTTCAAGGTGTTATTTTCTTCAACATTTTTTGGGGTCTCCTTTAGCAGGGAGCTGATATGCTGTTCATGCTTTGACTTCATGTCTCTCATTTCTCTTCCCAGCTTTTCCTCTACCTCTCTAACTTGATTTTCAAAATTCTTTTTGAGCTCTTCCATGGCCTGAGCCCATTGGGTGGGCTGGGACACAGAAGCCTTGATTTCTGTGTCTTTGCCTGATGGTAAGCATTGTTCTTCCTCATCAGAAAGGAAGGGAGGAAATGCCTGTTCACCAAGAAAGTAACCTTCTATAGTCTTATTTCTTTTCCCTTTTCTGGGCATTTTCCCAGCCAGTGACTTGACCTCTGAATATTCTCCTCACCCCCACCTCGCCTCCTGATCCTCCCAGCCAGCGTTTGGGGACTGAGATTCAAATGCTGCTTCCAGCCTTAGGGCTTTTGGCGGGGGCAGGGCTGCTATTCAGTGTGAGATTAAGTTTAGGTGCTCAGGTAGGGGCCTCTCAGGCTCAGTTCCCTCATGGGGTTTATGCACAGACCTTCCACAAGTCTCCCGCCCGCTTGGGGAGCCCTGGTCTGCAGCCGCCTCTCAGCTTCTAACTCCCGGGGGGGCCTGAGTTATGGGGGCACCCCACTCCCCTCTCGACCCACCAAAGAGACTCTCTCACCGACCCCCGTCACCTGTGGGTGGAGGGACTTGTGCGGCTGCTGGAGATCCCGTCCCTGAAGCCTGCTCGGATCTGTACCTCTCGGTGACGCGGCCACAGCAGGGCTGCACTCAGCTCCCAGTCCCAGCGCCCAGTCCGCAGCGCGAAGGACCTTTTGCGAGAGGTTTGCAGGTCTCTCTGGAACAGAAATCTCCCTCGCTCCAATGTTCCGTGGCTTCTGGGTGCAGAATTCGCTGTGAGTTACTTCCCTGTAGCCGTTCTATGGGATGTGGGTTCAGAGCTATGTGTATGTGCGTCTTTCTACCCATTCTATCATTTTTACAAAACTGTATAGGTTCATCAGCTAAATTTTGAAATATCATAACAATTTCTCCTTAATAATTAGAATCTATCACTCCAGCCGATACATGTATTCTTGAAGCTGCTAATCCTGACTTAGATAATATTCATCCAAAATGATTCTCAGATATTGTCATACAAAGTTTAGTAGAGATTATTCTTATTTCTTTCCTGTCCAACAAAAAGTCCTCTGAACAATGTAAATCATATCCTGTTGAACCAGGTGTCCCTGGATATGGTGTTGGGACATCTGTCCTCACAGTCCAATACTCAACATTTGAGATCTTATGTGTTTGTTGTATTCTAATTTGCAGATTTGGGAATCATCATTCTGGCTAGAGGTGTCCTTCCTCTCAATGGTCTATTATTCAAATTATGTAAAGCAATAAACAGATTATCTTTCCGATGCTGATAAAAATTATTATAACTTAACTGTTCTTTCAATAATCTATTCATTCTTTCAATTAACCCAGATGCTTGTGGATAATATGGACTATGAAACTTCCATTCTATGTTGTTTAATACAAAATATCTCTTCATTTCATCACCTTTGAAATGTGACCCATTGTCGCTTTGAATCTGCATTGGGGTTTAATAACATAGACTTATGAAATCTAGAGAATTACAGGTGTTTTTCTGGGTCACATTTATGCAGAGACCAGCCACTAGTATACTTGAATAGGTGTCAATAAAAGTATATATAAATTTGCATCCTTTATCTTGGGGCAGGGGGTCCAATATAATCTATTTGCCAAATGTGGGCTGGTACTTTTCCCCTTGCTATCTCTCCAGTCACTGCCTGAGGAACAGTTCATTCCTTTTCCAACTGATATGTATAACATTCCTCTACTACTTGTTTTAACAATGAATGAGAGATACTAATACCTCAGTCTTGTGCCACTGGCATGTGGCCTGGACCCGTAAATGACCAGCTGTTTGATGGACCCATTTTACTAGTACTGGATCACCAATTAGTATCAGAGTAGGGACAATATGGTGAGTAGCAATCTTTGCTAGTTGATCAGCATGTGCATTGTACTCACCTTCTGGTGTGCTAAGGGCCACGTGAGCATCTATATGAAAAACTGACAAATTAGTAACCAAAGGCATGTCCCATATGTCTTCCCATAATTCTTTGCCCATACTTGTTTGCCATAAATTTCCCAATTTTGACTTTTCCATATGTGCATCTATGTAGCTAACTCATTGGCTCCAGCCCATGAACCAGTGAAGATATGACACTGTCCTCCTTGTTCTGCCTTGATAACTTGGTATACTTCCATAAGTTCAGCATATTAACTACTTCCACCTATTCGCGTGCTTTCCAAAGTCTGCCTAGTGCATGGGTTATAGGCTACCCCTTTCCAATGTCTTTTGTGGTCCAAATATTTTGCTGTCCCATCAGTAAATCATGCATGCCTCTTTTGTTTTTCAGTTAATCCATCATATTCCTCATTCCATTTTATCAAGTATTGTAACAACTTCTGCTTTGATTCAGAGGGTGTATCATTGCTTGCTATAGATTCATGTAAAGCAGAAACTCCACTTTTGTCCCTTTTAGGTCTACTTTGAATATACCATTTCCATTTAATTATGCTAGCTTCCTCTGCATGTTCAATTCTATGAGATGCTAAGGTCCTCATTACTCAGGTCATATTGGAATTCCAGGCTTTAATATTACCTCATGGCCTAAAGACAGCTGTTCAGTCTCTACCAAAGCCCAAGAGGCAGCTAACAACTGCTTTTCAGAAAGGGCATATGGAGTTCCAGATGAAGAGAGTTCCCTACACCAAAATCCTAAGGGCATATTTTGGCTTTGTTGTTTTTGTCAATAAACTCTAGTTTGCATATTCATGCTGTACAGTTACTTGAAATTCCACTAGGCCACTTTACTTAGGCCATTAATCTGGGGCCAACTGCATGGTGGCCTTTGCTTCTTAAAAAACTTTGGTCTGATCAAGTCCCTAATCAAATTCATATTTTTTCTTGGTAACTTTATAAAAGGGTTTCAAAATTTGTGCTAGATGTGGTATGTGATGTAACCAATATCTAAATAATCTTATAAACTTTGAGGCCTCTTTCTTATTGGTAGGGTTAGGAAAATCCTGAATCTTTTGTTGGCCTTGTGGGAGAATCTCTCACAGCCCCTTAATCCATTGTATACACCAAAACTTCATGGTTTGATCTGGCCCTTGAATCTTTGCAGGGTTAATCTCTCACTCCTTGTATTTCATATGCTCAATCAAACTCTTCTACAATTCTTTTAGTTTTTCCCTGTATCATAGTATCATCCATGTAGTGGGTAAACTGTACACCAGGTAGATCTAATTCATCCAAATAATCAGGCACAATCCTATGACAAAGAGTAGGGTTATGCAGATATCCTTGTGGCAAGTGTGTGAAAGTATATTGTCAGCCCTGCCAAGTGAAATCCAATTAGTACCATTGTTATGAATCTATTGGGATAGTAAAGAAAGCATTGACTAAATAAATAACTGCATACAAAGTCCCATCATATTTCTGGATCTTTTCAATTAAGGTAATGGTATCTGGAACAGCAGCACACAAGGGAGGAGTGACCTTATTCAATTTTCTATAATCCACTGTCATCCTCCATGTCCCATCTGACTTTGGTACTGGCCAGTCAGGATTATTCCATCAAGCGATTGTAGGGACTAACACTCCTGCCTCAATATATTCCTTTACATTATTGGTAATCTCATCTTGTCTACCTGGCACATGATACTGTTTTAAAGTAATCACTTCAGAAGATTCAGTTAAAGTGATTGGGTCCATTTTTATTTTATCCACTAAAACTGTATTCATTCCTGTCTTCCTTACTGCAAATTGGTATCTACCCTCAGGTAAATTTAAAGTTATACCTCTCAGTATATCTATTCCAATGATGTATTCAGGAATGGGTACAATTTCAATGGTCAATTCTTTCTTGGGTAATTGTCCAATTTTTATCATTAAATTGACTTGTCTGGCTAATATCTCAGCCACTCCCAGTCGTCTGATGGTGACAGGAATTCCATATTTAAATTTATCAGGGTTTCCATATATAAGGGAGGTCTCCACCCCAGTATCTATTAATGCCTTAGTTGCAGTATTTGATTCATTTTTCCAAGATGTGGTCAAATAGATATGGGGTCTGTAATACCATCTGTGCATTAATTTAATCTGACCTGGGGCTTGGTCAACTTCCTATTCTCCCTGAAGGTGCAATAACTTGGATACAAGGCTTCAAGAGAATCTCTAGGGGCAGTTCTTACTTCTTTATTTTGTCTAACATCAAGTCCCTTTGCTCAGTACATTCTGTGTTGTCCGTTAGTTAGAATACCATCTATGCTTCCAAAATTTACCTCTGACCTCAATAGAGCAAGAAACAATTTCCTCCTTGTCAATTTATTCTGACTTTGAATCCACTGGCTATTTAATCTTCTCTATCTAGGAATTTTGTCTTTTCCCCAGTCTCCTAAGTTGCTTAACTGTGAAATCTTGTCCTGCACCTCTGAAAGAGGAGGCCCTATTTCCCCAATTATTAGAGTCAAAATTAAATGCTTGTAATTAGGAGAAGCTGTCTTCACTGTTATATTCCTATGGTAAACTGCAAAGGGAATATCATAGTATGCCACAAGGATATCTGCATAACCCTACTCTTTGTCATGGGATTGTGACTGAACATTTGGATGAATTAGATCTTCCTGGTGTACAGGTTACCCACTACATAGATGATACCATGATACAGGAAAAACTCAAAGAACTGTAGAAGAGTATGATTGAGCATATGAAATTTGTGATCAGTATGACAATCTTCATTACCTCTTCCTTTAACTTTATTATTCAGACCCTAACTGAATATCACAGAATGTGTCCACTAGGCCACACAGCGTCAGTAGGATACTACCTACTGCAGCCTTCTGGAGCCAAAGCTAACTAATTAGCTATAGTTATTTCCTTGCATATTGTAATCCCTAAAAGTTTGCTGTACAAAAGGATTCTAATACCTGTGGATTTCAAGCAGTGCATGCTATCTATTGATACTCCTCTGGCGCTGTCATCACTGATTCTCAGCATCCAAGATATTACCGATTCTCCCATTCTTTGGGTGATCCAACTCAAAATATCTGTGATTTCCTGTTAAGTAAAATTCATAATTATTTCCCTGAACACTGTGCTACCTCCTTGGTTCTCCTGTTTCTGCCTCACTATTGGGTATGCTTCTGCCTGAGAAACTTCTCCCTCTAGAATTATTTCATTTCCTTGCTCTGACTTTCTTAAGTCACTGTGGCAACTAGGCTGGATCTGTACAAAGGTCCATTTCTTTTGGCAGGCTTTTGTCAGCCTTCAGCTTCTTCTGAGTTACAACCTTTTCTTCCCCAGTCTGCTCTTTTAAAGGAGAACCCAAAGGCTGAGAATTCCCTTGCAAACTAGATAACTCTTTTTCCATTGGAATTTTTTCCTTAAGTAGTTCATCTCTGTTTTTAAATATAATAGAGTAACCTGTTACTAAAATCCAGCCTCTCCTACTTACTTCGGTCAGCTCCTTCTTGGACTAATTGAAATTCCTCACAAAGACCTTTTCAAGTCTCCAGGCTTCCCCTCCTGCAACCTGGCTTCCCAGTTTTCACAGGGTCCAATGCTTTTAACCCATTCCCTTGTGAAGAAGAACATGTTAAATCATCTCAACCTGTGATACTAGTTTCTTCCTCTATATCTTTTCTGCCTCCAAATAGAAATTTTATACTCTATAATCCTGTTCATGATGTCAAATGCATCACCAAGGTAATATTCACAGCACTGGTGGTGACTGTGAATATGCCAGTATAGTTCTCAATAGCAAAGTATAAAAGACTCTCCACAGAGAAGGCAGAAGAAAAATATTTATTTAGAGACACCAAAAAGCAAAATCTGTCATGGTGACCAAGAAGCTAATGAACATGATCACTGCAGGAAGCAAAGCCATTCCCAAGTGTCCCCACTTCTACTGGGTGCCTTTTCACAAACAAACACTCTTAAACCTATGCCTTGACATGCCTACCTACCTGTCCTACCTGTCCTCTTCCCTCTGCCCAAACCCTGCTCACTCATTTCCTACTGGTTATGCTCCACCCATCCTGTTCCACTTGTTCAGCAAACTTGTCCCACAATAAGTGTCTTAGGCTTCCAGGTGATTTAAGCAAGTCACATGGGCCCATTAATGAATGAGAAAGATCTTTCCATTTAAATTGCTATTACAAATATTTATAGCAGCTCTCTTTGTGGTGGCAAAGAACTAGAAATTGAGAAGACACCTAGAAAGTGGGAAATGGTTGAACAAGTTGTGGTACGTGATGGTGATGAGACACTAGAGTACTGTAAGAAATGATGAGCAGGTTGATTATAGGAAAACAAGGAAACACTTGCATGAAATAATGAAGTGAAAGGAGGAGAACCAAGAGAACATTGTATACAGTAACAGCAATATTGCTTGAAAAGTAAATGTGAATGACTGAATGTAGCACCAACATGATATTCACAGAGCCTATGGCAGCCATGAATATGCCAGTGCAGTTCTGAATCATGAAATACAACAGATTCTTCACATGGAAGACAGAACCAAAACATTTATTCAAATACGAGAAAGCTGAATCTCCATCACCATAACAAAGAAATCCATCATAATAACCAAGATGTCTGTACACATTATGAAGCCTTCCCACAAACAGGCACCCTAAGTAAACTCACAAACAAGCTCTCTCCCTCATGCTAGCCAGATGCCTGTTTGACTGGGTCCTTCCCAACTCTTACTAGTGTCTGACTAAATTCCTCTCAGATATGCTCCACCTCTGCCCCTTACTGCCCCACTCCTACCTACTCCATGTGATGTAGTCATGTGACTCAGGCTTCCATGTGACTTAAGCAGTTCATATAGGTCTGTTAATGGATGGGAAAGATCTTCCAATTCCAAAAAAAAATACATCAATTCCATTAAAAAATATTCACAATACACTAAACTTTTGTGAGTTATATGAATATTCACATCAACTACAAACAACTTTTGAAGAAAGATACTATCCACCACCAGAGAAATAATTTATAAATGGGGCTGTGTATAACATATCCCACTATATAACATATGTGTGTGTGTGTGTGTGTGTGTGTCAAATGTTGGCCTTCTCTAGTGAAGGACTGGAAAGAAGAGAGAGAAACATCTTGGAATTCAAATGTAACAGAAAAAAATAAAATAAAATAAAATTGATAGAGTTTTTGGGAGCACATTGGAGTACAGATTGCAATCTGGTGAGAAATGAAGAGATAGATGACCTAGGCCTACATTCTTAAACAGAGATTTATATCAGTTTCATCTAATTATCACCATAATGGCTTTCATTTTACTTTCACTACCATTGTGATCACCAATTTTACATTATAGGAGTATGACCAGAAGTTATTTTATCAAGGAGCTCAGATCACAGTCACTCAAACCAAACAAATCAGGTTAGATCACTTGTGTAACTCAAAAAGTTACCTATCAAACACTTGTGTAACACTTTATTTCACATCCACTTTGTAATCAGAAGGAATAGTTCCTGGGTAGAAGTAAGCTCATGGGTCTTAGAAGGACCTTGGAGGTCATCTAATCATGCCCTTTCACATTACAAATCGAAAGACTGAGATCCAAAATGGTTTGTCCAAACTTCACAGGTAGCAGCAGAGTATTTCTAATCCTGTCTTCCAGCAGGATTTAGAAGCAAATCTAGCACTCTTTCAACTGCAGTGGGAAAGAAAAGGGAAGGGTAGCATCATAGACTAGTTGACTACATGTTGTGGAATATTGAACTCTGACAAATTTTTACAAAACATTAAGATATTAAAGCATGTGATATAGATAACCCCTGTCCCTAGACAATACAAAAAAAGCAGTTTTGTCCTTGCCTTTCCTGTCTGATGGGTACACGGTAGAGAGGAAGGAAGCATAATAGCTCCACTCCTATGACTGAATTTGAATCATCAGGCCCTGTTCATGATGCTAAAGACAATTTTAATCATTCCTTTAAAGAGAAAGCTAATTACTCTAGTGAATGATTCACCCCATTGAGGAAATCTCAAACTGATATTCAAGACTCTGGGGTTTTAATGGCGATACTGAGGGGCTGTGGTACATTTTTCCCTTCTCTCTGCTTCTGCTTGCCAAGTTTCCGACAGGGGAGAACATACAAGCTCAGTTTTCTTGGGGATTGACTCTGCATGGAATCATCTTTATTTTCACACAGAGATAAATTAAATAAATACTTAGCTTGCTGATGAAATGTTGGGGTCATATTTCTTTAAAGTTTTTAATGCCAGTAAAAATAACCCATAGGAGGGGAATATCATAAAAGAGGAGGAAAGGGCACTGAGTAGCTGTCATTAAAAGTACTCAATGTGAATGCATATATCTGAGAAGGAACTGCCATGTATACATCAATATTATTTCAGTTTGACCTAGAACTTTTAGATTCTGCTTCTCCGTGCCCCAACTTAAATGTTTCTTCAACATTGGGACATACAAATAGGATGGTGGGGATGAATATGAGGACAATAATTATCATTGATTTTGTACAAGATAAGAAGGAAATTTATAAGTCACTTTGGTGCTAGTAGCAAAAGAACTCAATACTTCTGCTCAGCTTCAATATTCATGTCTTTTGATTACAGGAAAAAAAGTGGAGGCAGCAGAGTCAGGATTTGGGGTGGCAACATCTGAAATCAGAATACATCGGCTAGGTAAGACTTGGAGGGCAAGGAATAGCCAATTCCATCCATATTCTTTGTTTATACATATACATACACCACTGCTTTTTATTATTTAAATTTAATTATTTATTTACTGTTAGATTTTAAGTTGCAAACTGTTTCCCTCTCTCCCTCCTCACGCTGCACAGATAGAGACATAGAGACATAGAAATATTTGTAATGCCCTACTATACATACTTCTATTTATCAGTTCTTTCTCTGGAGGTGGATAGTATCTTCCTTCATAGATCCTTTCTAGTTGATATGAGTATTTATAGTACTCAAAATAACTTAGTCATTCACAGTTATTCTTCAAACAGTATTACTCTTAGTGTATATTGCATTCTCTTGGTTCCACTAATTTCACTCTTCCTTATTTCCTACAAGTTCTGTCATGGTTTTCTAAAGTCTACCTACTCCTCATTTCTTACAGCACACTAGTATCCCATCACAGTCACACAGCACAATTTATTGAGCCATTCCCCAATTGCTAGGTATTCCCTCAGTTTCCATTTCTTTGTCACCACAAAGAGAGCTACTATAAATATTTTAGAACATGTAGGTTCTTTGCCTTCTTCCCTATTCACCTTGGGAAACAGAACTAATAGGGGTGTTTCTGGGTCAAAGGGTATATACAGTTTTAAAACTCTTTGGCCATAATTCCAGATTGCTCTCCAAAATGGATGAATCAGTTCACAATTCCAGCAGCATTGTATCAGTTTCTCACACACCATTGTTACTGAAATAATTTGACTTCAAATAACGACACTTTTGTTTTTCAAATTGTCAAGTGAGGCATTCTACAATCTGTGTAAGAATTCTAATTTACTGCCAAGTAGCTTGGGTAAAAAGAGGGTAGAATTATTCAGAAAAGGAAATAAAAAGTTCCTGACCACTCTCATCTCATTTCCTTTTACCCTTTAGTTCCCTCCCCCCACATCTTTAATCCTTAACTGTACTTGTATATTGTTCTAACTACGTCTTAGGGTTCAAAATTAAACTGTAGTCTCAGGGAGGACATCAGTTGGTCACACCATTACCTTTAACCACTCAACCCTAATAGTACTAGTGCTAGGACAAAGAGGAGAAGGAAGAAGAGAATGTGAAGGAGGAATAACTAGCATTTATGTAGGGTTTTCAGGTTTGCAAAGAAACATGCATAACATGACATATATTACCTCACTTGTAACAACCCGTATGTCACCAGATGATATCCAAGGCAGGTTAATCAATTGTAAGTATAAAACACTCATGAAAAACTACAATGCTTTTTTTTAAGTTTTCTATTACATTATGAGTTTGACAAACACCAATAATATGAATATTTCCCCATACAGGAAATAGAAAAAAAGAACACTTCATGTGAAACCATAAATTTCCTTACATACAATTTGGTTTCTAAGTATATTTCAAATTTAACATAACATTTTCAACACTTCTAACATGCTTATTGCTATGCAACCCATTTCTAAACTTGAAGGAAAGGAAGCAAATTCAGTTTCATAGTAATTATTAACCCTTTGTAGGATGGAAATAGGATAAGGTTATAGGGGTTGTACCTTACTTAAAAGGAACAGAAAAAGCAAAAGAGGCATTGGAATATAACTGTGTGATAAAGACAAATATTAACACCCTAGAACTCAAGATGGGAGGCAGAGTGATAAGCATTGGTGTGAAGATTAGAGGGAGAAGACACAGAATCATTGTTTTCATGAGAATAAATCATAGGCCACTTGAAAAGAAAGAAGAAATGAAAAAGAAACTTGTGAAACATCACAAACTTTGCCTCTAGTAATGGTACAAGAGTGATAGGAGGTTTTAATTTTTCCAAAATCAGCTAAAGTTATCCCACTTTTTCTCTATTTTTCTCTCTATCTCACTCTTTTCTTCCTCCCTCCCTTTCTTCCTTCTAGTTTGTCTTTCTCCTTCTTTCCCTATGTCCCTCTCTTCTTTCTCCTTCTCTCCCACCCCTCTTCTTCTAACTCTCTCTCTCTCTCTCTCTCTCTCTCTCTCTCTCTCTCTCTCTCTCTCTCTCTCTCTCTCTCTCTCTCTCTCTCTCTTCTGTCTCTCCTCCTATTTCTGTAAGTTAATTGATATAGGGAAATCCCAGGGAGCCAATTCCCTCCACTGATGTCAGTCTTCAAATTGCTCACCTTAGAAAGTTTGGGGCTAGGGTAGGGGTTAATTGAAAACTTGAGCATCTTTCCCAATATCACTGGTATTAAGTACATGGGGCAGGATTGAAAGTGGGCTGGTGTGAATCCACACTGCCTTTCTACAACTTATATATGCTCATATGACTGGGTCTGGTAACCACAATCTGCTGGAAAATTATGGCATTATATAACAATATAGTAGATGTTTATAGAATCAAGATTTTAGAACCAGAGACTGTCAGAATTGAAAAGGTTTTCATACATGACCTAATCTAATCCTCTCATCTTACAAATGCAAAAACCTTTGGCCCAGAGCACGAAAATAACTTGCCTATGGTCACTTCTTATTTAAGTGAGAAATTCTGAACTGAGTAAATTGTTTATAAATAATAATTATTATAGCATTTATATATCACTTCAAGTTTTGCAAACCATCTTACAAATATTCCATTTTACTCTCACCATTCTGGGAGGTAAGTAATGATATTATGCCTATTTTTACAGATGAGGGAACTGAGGCTGAGAAAAGTTAAGTGTCTTTCCCTGGGTCACATACCTAATAAGTATCTAAGACCAGATCTGAACTCGAGTCTTTCCGATTTCAGATCCTGCACTCTGTGCATTATGACATCTAGTTGCCTCTTTAATGAAGAGTAGATCAAAATAGTAACATGATCACTGGTGTTTTTATGACTCCTTTACTTTATCATATTTCCCATGGTTTCATTGAGGAACAATTTATCTACCGAAACATACTGTTTGATAAGTCTAACTTTCTTTTAATAGACTCATGAGTTGGAAAAACCAGACTACTGTCTCTGAGTTCCTCCTCCTAGGACTGTTTGAAGGGTCAGAGAATCAACAACTGCTCTTCTGGTTGTTTCTATTCATGTATCTGGTTACTGTGATTGGAAACCTACTCATCATCATGGCTGTTACTTGCAACACTCACCTCCATACCCCTATGTACTTCTTTCTAGCCAATTTATCTTTTGCTGATATCAACTTTATCTCTATCACAGTTCCCAAGATGTTGATGAATATCCAAACTCAGAATAACTCCATCTCTTATTCTGACTGCCTGACACAGTTATATTTTTTGATCATGTTTGGGACGGTAGAAGAGTTTCTCCTAGCCACAATGGCATATGACCGCTATGTGGCCATTTGTTACCCACTCCATTACAAAATAGTGATGAGTCCCCAGCTTTGTTTTCTGTTGATTTCAACTACATGGTTTATTACTGTTCTTTATTCCCTCTTACATACGCTGTTGATGAATGAACTAGTCTTCTGTGCCAAAAATGAAATTCCCCACTTTTTCTGTGACCTTAACCCCTTGCTGAAGCTGTCCTGTTCAGATATCTTCATTAACAAGCTAATGATCTTCACCATTGGTGGTCTTGTTGGCCTGACTCCATTTTTGTGTGTCATCATCTCTTATTTGTATATAGTCTTGGCCATACTAAGGATCCCATCTGCTGAAGGGAAACAGAAAGCCTTTTCCACCTGCAGCTCTCACTTTTCTGTAGTATCTCTTTTCTTTGGGACTCTCTTTGGAGTCTATCTTAGCCCTTCATCCAACCACTCAGCCCACAGTGACATAATTGCATCTGTAATGTATGCAGTGGTGACCCCAATGCTGAACCCTTTTATCTACACCCTGAGGAACAAGGATATGAAAGCAGCACTGAGAAGACTCTTTTTAAGTCCCCTTCTTGAGGACTAAGATATCTAAAATAATAGTAAAAGTAGGTTTCTGTTTCCCAAACTGAGTAGTGGGAAGATGCCAACTTCAAAGAATTTCCTACAGGGAGGAATTGATTTATTTAGATCCCAGTCAAGTACCTGAAGCTCATTCTCAGGCTTTGTTCACCTATGTTGACAAGTTTAAATCAGTAAATAACCCATTATTAGTACAATAATGTAATTCTATCACTGAAGATTCAAAAAAATCCAATATAAATAATATAATAATATAAATAAAATTTTAAAGGATTTTAAAGAATCAGACTGATAGAAATTTATTTATGGAGAAAAATAAATTATAAATATACAGAGAAATTCCACTTTAATTCCCTTTCTCCACATAGTCTTATAATCATTTTAGAGAATTCTGATCATCTGATTATAGTATGACATCTGGCCACCCATTTCCCTATTATTTTACTTTTATTTAGCTGCCACTTGAGATATATTCAAATATTTGCCACAACTTGTCACCTTCAGCTAATCTCTTACTCAACATCAAATATTATGATGGAGAGATCTCTCCAAGTCTGAACACCTAGCCCTTGTCCTGGTTCTATGGTTAATTTACCAATGAGCAAGTCTCTGCATCTCAGTTTCCTGTTCTGTGTAATGAAGGAGTTGAACTAAATAACTTATGTTTGTTTATATCACTAAGTAGAAGTAACTTTCCAGAATGCAGAAGAGTGGATATTGAGATTGTGAATCCACTCTGTAGGTTATCTCTGACATACAAATAATGACCTTGATGGGTGATCTGATGAACTACTAGTGGGAGTACGTCTATTTATGAGAGAAAGGAAGTACTGAAACACTACCACCTCAACCTGATCTCCCTAACTTCTTTAAGAACCAACTAAAATTCCACTTTCTGCAAGGACTTCTTCACCTTCTCTTAATTCTATACCTTACCTCTTTTAATTATTTCCTGTATTTAACCAATTTTGAATATGATTGCTGGCATATTAAAAATTGTAATTTCCTTGAGGGCAGGGATGGTCTTTTGTCTCTGTTTCTGTCCCTAGTGTCTAGCACCATTCCTGGCACATAATAGATGCTGAAGAAATATTTATTGATTGATTTAATTTCAGAAAGACCTTCAAAATAAAACCATCACTTTCCAAGGCAACTCATTCCACTTTTAGTCAGCTCTAATTGCGAGAAGTATTTTCTTGATGTGCAGCTAAGTGGCACAGTGAATAGTGTTCTAGACCTGGAGACAGGAAGACTATAGTTTCCTGAATTCAAATGCAACCTCAGACACACAGTTTACTAACCTTTTTTTGTTTCATGTAAATGAGCTAGAGAAGAAAATGGCAAACACTCCACAATCTTTGCCAAAAAAAAAAAAATGAAGAGTTAGACACAATTGAATAAACATAAATTTTCCTTGTACAGAGTCTAAATCTGCCTTTTTGAAACTTCTATACATTTTCCCAGGTCTATATTTTGCAACTAAATCTAGTCTCCCTACCTTCAATAGGATTATCTTTCAAATATTTAAAGATAGCTCTCATGTCCTCCATAAACTTTTTCTTTTCTCTGCAAGTGATATGGTTTTCAGCACCCTCATACTTTCAGCTTCTTCTGGACCTAATCTAGTTTCTCAATGTCCTTATTAGTGTAGGTAATCTCTACTTGTTGACCTGTTTTTAGTCTCTGTTACTTGATTGCTTATGTTTCTCATAAATGCAAGACTTCTCAATATATAAAGATTAAAAATAAATTAACTTTTTTATTTGTCTATGTAGCTTTATATTCTCAGCCGCAGAAAGAAATAGAGATCTATATTCAAGATCACAAAGATGAACTCTAAAATACTGAGATTTAAAAAGCATCCCCTGCTAATCTGCCTTTTTGCCAGATGAAGAATAGCAAATTATCTCTTAAAATAATACTCTCAGTTAGCATTCCAGGCCACCTCACTTCTAATATTGAACTCATTTTCTTCAAAAAAAAAAAAAAGTGAAAAGCATATTATGACTTTCTATTTATTCTTTTATGTTAAATTTCCAGTTGCTTGAAGCAACCACTGGAGATACTGATTGACAAAAGCCTTCCTGCCCTCCCAAAATAATAATCTGAAGAAACAGCTTTTCCCCTGTAAAGAATAACCAGTGATGAGGTTGCTTCATTTAAAAATTGATGGCCTCTTATCAGGAACAATCCAAACAGGGAACCAAAATACTTATTAAAATATCTTCTTGCATTATCCTTTTAACCAATGACATTCACACACATACACATACACACATCCATATATACACAGAGGTATAGATATTCTCAAATATATAAATTTTGCATTGTTGTGTTCGTCCTTCATTACCCAAGAAGACCATGCCATCAGAGAAATGATGACATGACTTACACTTGACTTTGTTTTGAGTGAGGGAGAGCTGTGCAGGTCACCAGCCTCACTTCTTCTCCAGAACCATCTAAATCCAGTGACCTGGTATTTCTCAGGATGACTGCAGATAACCCAGGATGCACTGAGAGACCTTGGGCCCTTTAGGTCAAGGACTTTGCAGGTATTCACTTGCATAAATAAGTATAAAAATATACATATATACACACATATATACATTTGTGTGTGTGTGTGTGTGTATGTGTGTGTGTGTGTGTGTGTGTGTGTGTACTTTGTCTTTGGTAAAGCAGTTTCTTTTCATTTTTGCCTACCTTTGCTAAACAATGTAAGAGCAAACTTTGACTCTTCTATACTTAGTCTCATAAAGAACCACAAAAATGGGGAGGGAGAGGGAAAAAAATCTGAGTTATATGGTAGTGACTGTAGAACACTGAAAATAAATTTTAAAAAAATGTCAAAAAAAAAAAAAGAACCACACAGATCCTCATGCTTTGTTAGCTGTTTTCTTAATAAGGTTTTTTTTTTTCAGTTAAACTAGCCAAACAATTGTTTGTTCTCAATGTTGGTTGTTGTCATTTGTTCCCAAAGAGGACCAAAATGACATCACTATGCTGGAGTCAGGTTTCAACGTGTCTGAGTGTAGCTGATTAGACCAACATTAGCTCAGAATGCTCTACCACAGGTTAGGGACAAATAGTCCATGTGAACGTTTAGAGTAGATACTCCAAATGTACATAGCCAGTGTTTCCTTTGAGCTCTCTCAATTCTGCTTTGCTCATAGAGCACAGTACCTTATCTGATATGAGCACAACATGCTGAGCAGTCCTGTGACAGTCTCTCCCACGTCACACAATCAATTCCAAAGTTCTTAAGAGAGACATTGAGAGTGTCACTGTATGGCTTTTTCTGACCACCATGTGAATATTTGCCTTCTGTGAGTTCTCCATAAAATAGTCTTTTTGGCAAGCATATACTTTGCATTCCAACAGCATGGCCAACCCATTAGATTTGTGCACTCGCAAGCAGAGTTTGAATGCTTGGCAGTTTAGTTCGAGTAAGGACGTCATTATCTGCTACTTTGTCCTGCCAGGTGATCTTCAGAAACTTCCTAAGACAATTCAAAATGGAAGCAGTTTAGTAAATAAACTAAAACTGATGATTCCTGGTGCAAGGAGATATAGTTTATCAGAAATTGCTTTTTAAAAGGGAGAGTTCAATAAATTCTCTAACTATTGAACCAATGATAGCATATATCAGACTTTATGCTAATAGTTAGGAACCCAAAAAGAGCCAAAGGCAGTCCTTGCCATCTAGGAGTTTATAATCTAATAAGGAAGATCACATGCAAAGAAATACATATAAAACAAGCTACATACAGACTAAATTGGAAATAATTAGCAGAGGGAAGTCACTAGAATTAAGAGGGGTTGGGGAAGACGTTCAGTAAAAGAAGTGATTTTACAAGGGACTTAATGGAAACTAGAGAGTTCAGAAAGTGGTGTGGAAGAGGGAGGGCTCCCAAAACATGGAGGACAATCAGAAAAGATGTCCAGAGCCAGGAGATGGAGTGTATTGTTCTTGGAATGAAGAGGAGGCCAGTGTAATTGAATCGAAGTGTTGTAATGGGTAATAAGGAGTAAGAAGATTGGATAGGTATTAGGGGACTATGAACTATATACTATATCCTATATCCTATATCCCATATATATATACATACAAATTATACATATTCTATATAAGTGAACACATACATGTAAGCTCTATTGTTTGCATAAATTAAGTCAATAAAACATCTATTAAAACATCTATACACACTTTATACATGAATAAATAGATAACATATCTAACACATATGATATACATAAATACATATTTACGTATGTAGCAGTGACTGCCCTGGTCCATGCTACTTGAAGGCCAGGCATTTTTCATTTCATCTTTCTCTAAAAGTGTACTTGGGCACTTTGTGTCATAGAAGTTTTTCCACATGGATTACATTAAAATGCAGTGTGTAGAACTGAATGTAATGCTTCACATGCAGTCTCTCTAGGGCAAAATAAAGTGGTGTTATGAATTTCTCCATTATAGACATCCTGTTTCTGCTAATGTAGACTAAAATTTCATTCACTTTTTTTAATTCCATGACATGGCATTGATGCTTTTTTAAAAAATTTAATTTATAGAATAAAACAAGCATTTTCATTATGTAATATAGTTTTTAAAAGATGATTGTACATGAAACTGCACATGCATAACTTGCTATTCCTTTTAAATATACACCAAAGTTATAACGTAAATCTCTTTTTTTCTTCCCTCACCCCATCATCCTAGAGCTGGAATCATTAGACAAATTTGTGTGTGTGTGTGTGTGTGTGTGTGTGTGTGTGTGTGTGTGCAACATTATTCTCTATATACTTCTATTTGGTAGTTCTTTCTCTGGATGCAGATAGTGTCTGACAGCCTATATGTTTTTCATAATTAATTTGAGTATATATAATAGTCAAAAAACCATCATTCACTCAAAATCATTTTTAAAATAATATTTGTCACTGTATACAATATTCTCCTGCTTCTTCTCCTTTTTCTGTTCATTATTTCATGGAACTCTTTCTGTGTTTCTCTAAAATGATAGAGATTATCATTTATTATAATGCAGTAGCATTGTATTAATGCTTATTGAAGATGAAATACACTATATATCCATCAACGCACATATTTTCCACCAAAAATGTTCTCTAACCATGCTTCAGCCTTCTCATATTTATAAAGCTAATTTTGTAAAGCCATTTGGAAGATTATTGTTGTCCCTATAAAATACCTTTTTATCAAATTAAGTCTATTAGTGTACCATTTTGGCTTGTCCCCCCTTATTTTTTTTAATATTAAAGAGTGATTTCAATAAAGTTCAATTCCAAGAAGAAATCGGTAAGCATCCACCATAAACCAAGTCGTTGGGACTGGAAGCTCAATTCCGTGTGGACAGTCTCGGGCAGGTAAAAGTGGGACTTCTAAATCTTAGAGTCTTACGAGGCCCTCCATGAACAGCGGGGGTTCGAGAAGGTCAGACTGAGCTAGCTCGGCTAGCTCGGGTATTTCCGCCTCTCCCCGGGAGATACCTGATGGGTGGAGTCTCCCTGCCCTCGAGGTCGTCCCGGATTGGAGCACACCTAGTTACCTAACAGCATGGTATTGAGATGCAAACTGTGTGGCTGAAGATTAAGTAGGAATGAGGAAGCCAGAAAGCTCTCTCTTAGCACATGTGGAGCCAAAGAGAAAAGTAGGGCTCCGCTTCTTTTCTTTCCTCTCTCCCCTCCCCCTCTCTCCCCGCTTGTACTTCTACTTCCAATCCCTTAAGCTTAGCCTCCTTAGGAAATCTCCCCCTCTTCCTCCTAAGGAAGACCACTCCCCTGCACTTGTAACCGATTCCCTGGAATAAAACTCAACCCCTGTTCGACTCTGGAACGTCCTTTCTCTCATATGTGCATCCGGCGTGGCCAGCCGAAGACCTGGGACAGGTAGGAAAGACTCGGGTAGCCCAATACAGGCCTCTAGGCTTGGCACCAAGTACTGAGAATTCCAAGACAAAAGTAAAATAGTGTTTGCCTTCAAAAATATTTTCTACATTTTCTGTGAGATGGAATAAAGGCTATCTGATGGGCAATACATGCATTATTATCTTAAGGGCTGAATAGGAACTGAAGACACTTCTATTCCCATCCATGGAGCCCAAGCTTTCTGCTATATTTGAATTATTTATGAGCTATGAGATTACTCAGGGTCACCTCTGCGTAAAGGAAATACTGGTGAAAGAGTAATTTGAAGGGCCATCTCCTACCCAAAATTAAATTGTCTATATAAACCTAAACCTAAACCTTGGGCCAGGCTGGGCCTTGGGTTACACTTATTCTAATGGTTATTGCTATTTTAGAGGGAGCCAGATTATGTAGGGGATGAGGTGTTCAACCTGGAGTCAGGAAAACGACTTCACGTACTGCGTTAGAAACTTACTAGGTCACAGACTCTTGTCTTCTACAGTTTTTTCATTTGTAAATTGGTCAGGCTATCACATGGTGGTCAGAAGAAGTGATACAAGGACACTTTCAAGGTCTCTCTCAAGAACTTTGGATTTCACTGTGTAATATGGGAGACAATGGGACCCTACTGTTCAACATGGCATGCCCTCATCAGAAAAGGTGCTGTGCTCTATGAGCAAAGCAGAATTGAGACAGTACAAAAGAAAAGTAGAATACCCAAATTTGGAGTAACCCCAAATATTCACACTGACTATATCTACCCAATCTATGGTAGAGCATTCCGAATTCATATTGGTCTGATCAGCCACAGTCGGACACATTGAAACTGCACTTTTCATCTTGGTGATGTCATTTTGATCCTCTTCAAGAATGAAACACAACAATCATGTGCAAATAACAACAATAGGACATAGTTCTCAGGGTTGTAAGGATTAAACGAGATAATATGGGTAAAGTGCTTTGGGAACATTAAGATACTATAAAAACGTTAATTATTATTGTTGGTATTTCACATTTTGATGATGCTTTTTGGTTTTTGTAGATGTAGAAAACAAAGTGAGGACTGAGAGAATATAACCAATTGGAAGATAAGGGAAGGCTCCCCACATCCTTCTAACAAAATAACAAATTTAGAAGAATCAGGGGAAAAGTTCATATTTTTATAGGATAATAACACAAGTGGAATGTATAATGGTTCATGCTGCTGACTCAGACTCTACAAAGCCAAGCTAAGCAAGGTAGAAAGACTACAACATCTGGAAAAGATGTCCATGAAGGAAATTTATGGGGAGAATGCATCACCTGAATCTCCAAAGACACAAAATAGTAGATTCTCTTTAAGAATTTATTTATAAATGAATTCTATCATATATAAAGATGAACTAATTCCAATATTAAATAAAGTATTTGGAGTAAAATAGGGACTCTTCCAAACTTCTTTCATGAAATAAATATGATACTCATACTTAAAGCAGGAAGAGTAAAAACAGAAAAAGAAAATTACAGAAAATTAATTTCATTAATGAATATGGATGTAAAAAAGTAAGTAAAATACTATGTAAAAGATTGCAACAATATATTTCAAAGATCATACATATGATCAACTCAGACTTGTACAAGGAATTCAGGGACAGTTTAACATAAGGAAAATCATTGACATAACTGATTATATCAATCTGTGTGTGTTCATCTTTCGTTGCCGAAGAAGACCATGCCATCAGAGAAATAACGACATGACTTGCACATGACTTTGTTTTGAGTGAGGGAGGACTGTGTATGTCACTAGCCTCACTTCTCCTCCAGAGTCATATGAATTCAGTGACCAGATATTCATCAGGATGACTGGAGATAACCCAGGATGAAGCAATTGGGGTTAAAAGACTTGTCAAAGGTCACATAGCTAGTGAGTGTCAAGTGACAGGTGAGATTTGAACTCAGGTCCTCCTGACTCCTGCACTGGTGCTCTACCCACTGTACCACCTAGCTGACCAGTTATATCAATAACCAAAGTTTAAAATCATATGATTATATCATTGGATGCAGAAAAATCTTTTGATAAAGTTAGACACTCATTTTTATTTTAAAAATTCTGAAAGTATTGGTATAAATGGATTTTTCCTTAAATTGATATAAAGCATTTATCTAAAACCATCAGCAAGTGTTATTGTAATGGGGGATAAACTAGAAGCCCTTGCAGTAATATCAGGTGTGAAACAAGGATGCCTGCTGTCACCAATATAATTCAATCTTGTATTGGAAACCCTAGCAATACCATTAAAAGAAGAAAAGGGAATAGAAAGAATCAGAATAAGGAATGAGGTAATAAAACCATCTTTGCAAATGACATTATGATGTACTTGGAAAATCCCAAAGACTCAACTAAAATGTTTGTTGAAACTATTAACAATTTTTACAAAGTAGCAGGATATAAAGTATATCAGCATAAATAATCAGTATTCTTATATGTCGCAAACAAGGCTCTGCAAGAATAGATAGGAAAAAATATATATACCCCACTTAAAATAACTCTAGACAGTATAAAATACCTGCCAAAGCAAACTGAGGAACTATATTTTAAAATTATTTTTAAAAACCTTTGTAAACAAACAAAATTAGAATTCAATAATTAAAGAAATATTTATTGTTCATAGGTAAGCAGGGCCAATATAATAAAAATGACAATTTTATCCAAACTAATTCATATATTAAATGCCATCCCAATTAAATTACCAAAAAAAAGAGTTATTAGTGAATTAGAAAAAATTGCAACAAAATTACAACAAAATCTGGGTGAAAGCATTTGACAACATGACTGAAAACATTATGCTAAAAAATACAGGAGCAAGCACACAGCTCTATTTCACTCCATTGGTGACTGAGAAGGCACGAGAGCATTGTCCACTATCCAGAACCCAGGCAAACATGCCATCATGAAATTGACGTACAATCATGATGAACTTTTCTGGTCAACCAAATTTTGACATAATTTTCCATAAGCCCTCATGCTTAACAGTGTCAAAGGCCTTGGTCAGATCTACAAACATTGTGAACAGACTTCTGTTATGCTCCTGCCATTTCTCCTGGAGTTGTTGGACAGAAAACACCTTATTGACTGTTCCTCGGCCCTTTCTGAAGCCACACTGGCTCTCAGGTATATGACCATCTACCAGGTGAAGGAACAGTCTATTAAGGAGGTTTCTAGCAAGAATCTTACCAGCAATGACTAGGAGAGAGACCCTCCCTGTGATTGTTGCAGGACAATCTATTCCCTTTACCTTTATAAAGATGACCAATGGAGGCATCCTTGAGCTCCTTGGGGATAATCTCCTCTTGCCACGTAACCTGGAAAATTTCAGTCAGCTTTTGTATGAGCAATGGTCGCCCTACCTTGTAAATCTCAACTGGAATAGAATCATCATTAGGTTCTTTGCCACCTGAGAGGAGCTTAATGGCCCTCAAAACCTCTTCTTCAGTTGGAAGTTCAGCTAAGGAGGGATTGACTTCAACCTGAGGTAAATGGTCAATAGCCTCAGCATTGATTGATGATGGTCTGTTGACAACACTATGGAAGTGTTCAGCCCATTTCTCTAGGATCATGCCTTTATCACTAATCAATGTGACTCCATCAGCACTGAGTGGTTGTGATGCGCAGTAGGTTTTTGGTCCATAAATAGCTTTCAGGGAATCAGAAAAGCACTTTGGGTTCTTACTATCAGCGTAAAACTGAATTTCATCTGCCTTCTTTCTGAGCCAGGAATCTTGCATGTCTCTAAGCTTTGCTTGTACTTTGTTTTAGATGGAATTAAATGCTGCCTTCTTAGAGGTGGATAAAATATGGTAATGATAAACCCTGTGGACTTCTCATTTTTCATTTACCAGCTTCTGAATTTCCCAGTCATTTTCATTAAGCCAGTCTTGGTGTTTGTGAGTGTTCTGACCCAGATGAGCAAATGCAGTGCTGTGCACCAAATCTCTGAAAGCTGCCTACTCCTTTTCTGCTCCACTGCTGCCAACTGTGTGTTGCCTCAACTTTCCCTCCAAGTTAGCAACAAACTGTTCACACTCAAAGAAAAACTCTAATTTGTTGTCATTAATTCAGTTGGTATAATGGCCTGGGAGTGCCACTTTTGATGAATGCAAATATTTAGCTTGGAAAGGATAAGTCTATGATCAGCCCAGCACTCTGCACTACACATTGCCTTTGTCCTGCTCATATCTCGTCTGTCTCTCCTCCTTACAATCACACAGTCTATTAGATGCCAGTGTTTGCTGTGAAGGTGCATCCATGAAGTTTTATTGCCTTTAGGTAAATAGAAAACAGTATTGGTCATGAGAAGGTCATGCAATGCACAAGTCTTCAGCAGTAAATGACCATTGCTGTTGTTTTCAACTCCATTCCTATTTAGGACACCCTGCCAAGTCTGGTGGTCTGAACCTATTCTAGCATTGAAGTCACCCAGAATGATAAACTTGTACTTTTTTGGTACATTGATGATAAGGGTCTCTAAGTGTTCATAAAATTTTTCTTTGACCTCATTGGGGTGCATGGGGGTGGGAGCAGAGGCACTGATGATGGTGGTGTGACATTTTTCTGCAAGTGGCAATTGCACTGTCATGAGTCTGTCATTCACTCCTTTTAGCAAGCATGCCAGCTTACTGACTAGATTAGTTTTGATTGCAAAACCTACTCCAGCTTCATGGTGTTCCCTTTTAATTTGGCCACTCCAGAAAAAAAATATGCATCCTGCTCCAACTTCAGTAAGCTGGTCTTCATATGCCAGCCTTGTTTCACTCAGGGCTGCTATTGGCATGCAATAACTGTTGAGTTCTTTTGCAACAAGAGAAGTTCATCTTTCAAGTCTGCTGGATTTTGTGTTGTCTATAGTGTGCTCATATTCCATGTACCAATGCTGAGTGAAATCATCTTTGCAGATGTTTTTGTACATTTATTACATTGTTTTGGGCTGTGGTAATAAGCCCAGGGTTGAGTAAGCAGGCAATTTTTAGGGCACCTTTCCTAGCCCCCTTACACCAGGAGGTAAGTAGTGTTATCCTTAAAAGACTGCTCACGCACTAAGGGGGCTGCTAAGTTCCACTGCTGCTTCCAATAAGAAAAGACCCTGTGGCCTGGGCCACCTGTGTCCAGGTTTGTGACTACAGTTCCAAGTGTATTCACATTTGCTGCTTCATCACTTGCCTGTAAACACAGGACTTTGGGCTATAATATTAAAATGGTATGGGTGATATCTTTTGATTTCTGCGTGATCAGACTCTTCTATCTAGTCCCCAACATTTAGCAGCAAATACTCTCTAAATGAGTAGTTATGTGGGAAAAGATTCTCTGTACCATTAAAAGATGAAAGCAAAACTTAACATGCAATACGCATATATTCCAGTATATTTTTCTGAAAGCTGTCAGGACCAGACAGTTGTCAGATGAACACCAAATTCAGAAAGTGAATAAGCTTCCAAGGCCTGCTCAATCATTTCTAAATGAAGAACAAAACACTCTAGTCCTTTAGAGTTTCTGGTCTTCCACCAACCTTCTTCACATCAATATAAGCACTAAAATCCATGAGAAGGTAGTGGGATAGCTTCAGCAACAAACCCAGGAATTGTGTGAGGACAATTACAAGACACTTTACACACAAATAAAGTCAGATATAAAGAATTGGGGGGGAAATCAATTGCTTCTGGGTAGGTTGGGCTAATATACAGAAAAAAACAATTTTGCTAAAATTAATTTGTTTATTCAATGTCATACCAATAAAACTACATAAAAATCATTTTATAGAGCTAGAAAATATAACAACAAAATTCATCTGAAAGAACAAGAAGTCAAGAATGTCAAGGGAATTAATGAAAAAATACAAAAGAAGGTGGCCTAGAAATACCAAATCTCAAACTATATTATAAAGCAGTAATCATCAAAAACTATTTGGTACTGGCTAAGAAACAGAGTGGTAGATCAGTGAAATATATTAGATATACAGGACTTAGTGGTAAATGATCACAATGATCTAGGGTGTGATAAACCCAAAGACCCCAGGATCTGGAATAAGAAATCAACATTTGACAAAAATTGCTGGGGAAACGGGAAAACAATAGGGTACAAACTAGGTATGGATGATTATCTCACACCCAACTCCAAGACTGGTCAAAATGGGTACATGATTTAGTCATGAAGAGTGACACCACATGCAAATTAGAAGGGCAAAGAATAGTCCACCTGTCACATCTCTGGAGAAGGGAAGAATTCATGACCAAACAAGAGATAGATAGTATTACAAACTGTGAAAGAGATAATTTTCATTATATTAAATGAAAAAGACTTGCACAAATGAAATCAATGCAACTGAGATTAGAAGGAAAGTAGAAAGTTGGGAAACAATCTTTACTGCAAGTGTCTCTGATAAAGACTTCGTTGCACAACTATGCAAAGAATTGAGTCAAATTTATAAGAATACAAGCCATTCCCAATTGATAAATGGTCAAAGGACATGAAGAGGTAATTTTCAGATGAAGAAATGAAAGCTATCTATAGACATATGAAGAAGTGCTCTAAATCACTTCTAATTACAGAAATGCAGATTAGACTATGTCTTTGATGCCGCATCACATCTATCATATTGACTAATGTGACAAAAACAGGAAAATGATAAATGTTGGAGAACATGTGGGGAAAATGAGACATTAATGCACTGTTGGTGGAGTTCTAAACTGATCCAACCATTCTGGAGAACAATTTGCAACTATGTCCAAAGGGCAACCGAACTGTGCATGTCCTTTGATCCAACAACACCTCCATTAGGTCTATATCCCAGAGATAAAAAAAAAAAAAAACAATAATATGGTTGCCTTTTTTCTACAGGAAAAAAAGAGCTTTACTTTTGATATCACTTCTAACATTAGTCCTGCTTGTCATGTGTTCCTGAAGACTTAAGGTATAGTATTCCATTACATCAGATACCACAGTTTGTTCAACCATTCCCTAATAGATGGACATCCCCTCAGTTTCCAATATTTTGCCACCACAGAAAGGGCTACTATAAAGAGTTTTGCACATATAGATCCCTTTCCCTTTGTATGATCTAATATTTTGCAATAAGAAATGAACAAGCAGATTTCAGAAAAATTTGGAAAACCTTGGAAAGTCAAATAAAATGAGTAGAATGAGGAAATAAGCAGAACCAGCAAAATCAGGAAAGCATTGCACACAGTTTTAGCAACATTGTGTGATGATCAACTATGAATGATTTAATTATTCTCAGAAACACAAAGATTCAAGACAAAGGACTCATGATGGAAAATGCTACCCACATCCAGATAAAGAATTGGTGGCCTCTGAATGTAGATCAAAGCATACTTATTCACTTTATGTTTTAATGTTTTGTTTTTCTTTTTGATCTATTTCTTCCTTCACAACAGTGACTAATATGGAAATCTGTTTTGCATAATTGTACATATATAACCTATACCAAATTGTTTGCCATTTTAGGAAGAGGGGAGGAGAGAGAAGGAGGGAGGCAGAAAAATTTGGAACTCAAAATCTTGTTAAAACAAATACTAACAATATTCTTTACATACTAAGGGGGGAATAAAATACTGTTAAAATTAAACAAATAATGAAAGAACACTATCCATATCTCTTAGAATTCATGGTTTATCACCAGTACAGCATCAGTACCCTAAAAATCAAGGATCAACCTTTGGGAGTGTACCTTGTAAACTTAACTTTGAAATAACTGAGATAGAGACATACAGTATTTTGGCATAAACCTGATGGGAACAATGTTATGTGGGAATTGACCCAATATCTTAGCCTAATCTCCCTCCCCACCCATCTCTCTCTCTCCTCTCTCTCTCTCCCTCTCTCTCTCTCTCTCTCTCTCTCTCTCTCTCTCTCTCTCTCTCTCTCTCTCTCTCTCTCTCACACACACACACACACACACACACACACACACACACACACACACACACACACACACACACGAATGCCAAGGTGATATAGGGAGAAAATACATCCCCAAGGTATTGGGAAAAATATTTGTTCATTTGTTTTGCTTTGTCTTTGTGTAAATCTACGTTTGTAAAAAAAGAATTGACATTAAATGAAACTGGGGCGCTAGTCTCTGCCACCATAGCAAATGTGGAAATCATACCTACTGGGAGCTACAGATGATTGTAATAGAGAAAAAAGTCACTTCTAGGCCCTCCAAATAACCTAAAAACTTGAGGAGAGATGTAGCGTACCTGGCCCTGCAGGAGTTGGGTTAGGACAGACTAGATAAATCTCTCACTCAGGATCTCTATTATTATTACTTTGTTGTCCGTGGTGCCTTTAAGAATTATATAATTTAACTTGTCTATCTCTTTCAGTCTTGTCTGTTTCTATTGTTATAATTTATTTAGTTCACCAAAAGCATACTAAATTATGTTCCAGTACTATCTTTCCCTGACTTCTTTTAACTCTGGGTGAATCTTTGTATTTCTGGTTTGTGAACCACTGTGCCATCCTCTTTCTCTCTAAATACAAGCCATTCTTTGATATTATATGACTTGGCTTGCCTCTGTTAACTCACTCACTCACTGAGGAAAAGAACTGCATCTTCTCCTTTTCTTGTCTCCTGTATAATTCAGAGTAAAATATAGAATAAAAAGCTTTTTTTAACTTTTAAGATCAGTATTAATATCCTTCACAAAATTACCTTCACCTCCCACTATGCCTCTCCCTCTCACTACTGAGAAAACTATCCCTTATAACAAAGAATAAAAAATGTCCGTTGGAAAATTGCATATTCTTATATGAGTGCATTAGTTTATAATAGAAGATTATCAGAGATATGTGATGCAAAGATGTTTCCCTTTTGACTGCTTCCCTTCTTATCCTCGTTGTTTTAATATTTAATGCAAAAAAACAGAATTGTTAATGAAGACTTGGACAATAATGGAATGGCAGAGCTAGGCTCCCATCACAGATCATCTACCACAATTCCTATATTGTATAAATGTACTATCTTGGAAAATGGAAATAACCTACCTAAAATGATGCCACAAGTTAGTGACAAAGTTAGAACTCTAAGCAATATCTGCTTTTCTTACTCAATGTTTCTCTCTACCACATGGGATGGAGAACAGAAATAGATTGGGGACAATTACTCTATGATTGTCTCTAATTGGTTGTCATGGAAATCAGATCCCAGAGGTCCCTGAACCTGTTAAATATTGCCAACACAAGCTCCATGCAGACACTGCAGCTTCAGAAATCTAGGACCCAGGTCCTTTCTCTCCACTCCCCACAAGCTTCAGTAAAGACCTTAACACTGCAACTATGCCTCTTTTCCTCCAAGAAAGAAAGGTTCCTGAATCCCCCAACAGTTACTTATTGTGAATTGCTCAACGAGAGAAGTAGAGAGAGCAGGAATGGACTGTATCTAAATTCACCAGAAACCATACAGGTAAGGGTTGAAGGAGCAAATAGGAAAGACTCACACAAACACAGATTTTCAGAGTATTATGGGATCTCAGATTCTAACTAGTCCCAAATCAGAATCTTTTATACATCATCTTTGAAAAATGAGCACCCAGAATCTCCTTAAAACCATCATTCAAGGAGAGTTGACTGCCTCCCAATGCAGATAATACTACTTTCCATGCTAGGCTTCCATTTCAGGAAGCTTAAATTTCCCTCTTTTCAATTCCTGTCCTTTGTTCCTACTTCTGTTCTCCAAAGTCTAGCAGAAAAAGTCTAATCTTCCATCCATATGACATCCCTTCAAATACTTGAGGAGTGCTATCAGAGCCCCCTCTAAAGTTTGTTTTTCTCTAGAATTCACATTCCCAATTCCTTCCTCTCTTTCTAAAATGGTATGGTCTCCAGTACAAATACCCTCATAGTCATCCTCCTCTCGATGTTTTCCAGTTGATCAACATATTTCCTAAAGTCATTTTCCCTTAGATAAACTTACATATACACAAACATACAAACACTCTTGGAGAGATGTATGCAGAGAAATGCAAACATCTTTTCAAACATATGTATATTTATATGCAGGGGCAGCTAGGTGGTGCAGTGGATAGATCTCCACTGCAGGAGTCAGGAGGACTTGAGTTCAAATCTCACCTCAGATACCTGACACTTTCTGATTGTGTGACCTTGGGCAAGTCACTTAACCTCAATTGCCGCATCCTGGACCATCTCCAGTCATCCTGATGAATATCTGGTCACTGAATTCAGATGGTTCTGGAGGAGAAGTGAGGCTGATGACCTGCACAGCACTCCCTCACTCAAAACAAAGTCAAGTGCAAGTCATATCATTATTTCTTTGATGGCATGGTCTTCCTCCATGACAAAGGATGAACACACATTTATATACACATATACCATATTATGTATTTACATGCATTCACAACCACACAATTTTCCTTCTAAACTAATCCAAGTTCTGTGGTAGAAGCAGTTCATTTTCATTTCTGCCCTATAAAGCTCCAAATCCCTATCCTTCAACGCAAACTCAGAACTTAATATTTAAGCACTGGACCTGTTTTTTTTTTTTAGCAGATGGCTCTTCTCACTTTCCCCCTCTCATATCCACTTTCGTGTGGTTCAGTTGAAATAACATGGGGTCTGGAATCAGTGGACCTATGTTTAAATTCCAGCATAAGAAGTAACTTAACCTCTCTAAGATTCCAGTTTCCTCATCTGTAAAATGTGGATGTTTGGACTATTTCTAAAATCCGTTGCAGTTCTAAGTCTTGATATTCTGGTATTGTACTATCTAGATTGATGTCTCCTTTTTCTTCTGCCTATCTGAATTCTATTCATATGCTATTCATTCATTTATTCTCTCTCTCTGTCTCTCTCTCTCTATCTATCTATCTATCTATCTTTCTGTCTCTCCCTATGTGTATAGGTATACATATGTATAGATATAGGTATATACATTTATTTTACATACATATGCATATATATATATAATGTGTGTTTGTACATATACAATGTATACTATTTCTGATCAATACCTGCTATAAAAAAGATGGCAAATAGCACGTTATCTACTCTGAAGCAGATAATTTAATAATGGTGGTATGGTACGTGCACAAATAGCTATAATAAAAGGGAAAGTGAGGTGAGTTCATGGAAGAGTGATATAAAGGAAAAGGAAGAGTCCAGGCAATGTACTAAGATAATATTGAGGAAGGAGAGATCATTTCATCTTGGAAGTTCAGGGAAAGTTTCTAGGAAGAGAAGGTAACACCCCATATGTTTTTCCCAGTCAAGACCCATCTTCTCCAAGAAGACCTCCCTGATCATGTCAGTCTATATCCATGTCTCCCTGATCTGAATTCTTGCAGCACCCTCAATCTATTCCACACAATTGAAGACAACCTTTGCCCTTTAAGGTCCCTTCCAACTTGATAGTTATATAAATCTGAGGCAATGTCTTTACTTTCATTTCAATAGTCCTTTAAGAACAGAGAGGAAAAATATTTGTTAGCTCAGGGAGCAATGTTTCAAAAGCTGTGAAAGGAGGCAGTCACAGAAATAATATCCCTAAGAAACTTCAAGGACTATTTTATGCTGAACAATTGGGAAGGGAAGAAACAAACACTGAGAAAGGTTTTTGATTCTAAGCAAGATTGAAGTTTTAGATCCAGGAGAGTTAGGAAGGATCATTTCGATACAAGTCTGGAGATAAGGTCAGGGTAATATTAAATAATGATGAATAACAGTTAAAGATTAGGTAGAAAGGCATCAAACTATACCTGAGTATTTACTCTAGGTTAACTACTTTAGATTTAACATTTCAGTGATCTGTAAGTATGGGAACTCCATCCATGAATACAAATCAAAACTCCTTTATAACTAGTAGTTAATTTTAAGTTCCTGTCACTGGAAAATCCATCAACCTGCACCCAGCCTGGTGATAATTATAACTAGCATTTATATATGACTTCAAAGTCAGAAGTTATTTCATTTGATATTTATGTAAGTGCTAATATTATGCTAAGAGAAGTTAAGTGACTTGCATATACAGCTAGTAAGTATCAGAGATAAGACTCAAACTCAGGTAGTCACTTTGACACTTAGTTGTCTCTCCAATTTAGGCAAGCTGATCCTTGGACAACATTAGTTCTACTGCTAGCCCTGTACTTAAAATCTTCCTAGTTTGGTAGGATTTCACACTGTAGTGTTTATAGTGTACAGGGGAAGACAAGCAGTAAGGAGAAGGGCCTTAAGTTCCTGTCTTGTAAAGACTGATTAAAGGAAATGGAAGTGCTTAACCAGAAGAAGAGGCATTTTAAGAGGAAATTATACGTGATGCCAAGTATATGAAGGACTTTTCACATAGAAAAGGAATTATTAGGTCCAGAAAAGACTACAGTGGGAAAACAAAGGGTCCCAATAAAACATTTTTAAAAAAAACTTAGAAAACATTTAAAAGAAAATAAATTGGATTTGTACTGCTTGACCGAGAAGGCAGAATGAGGAATAGTGAATAAAAATAACAAAGGGGAAAATTCGGGATCACTATAAGAAAAAGATAATCAAGAATTAGTACTGTGCAATAGTAGAATGAGCTATTCACAGAAGACATTAGATGACCTCTTGCCAAGCACGTGTGGATTAAATGGTATCTCATGTCACTTTCAACTTTGAGAATCTGTGATTTTGTGAGAAACTATGATCAATTCCATGCAATGATAAACACTGTATTAATTGTGATTGATTTTTCATTTAATATTTGCTTCATAAGATGATCTTTCTGATTAGTATTGATATGTTTCACTGTCTTAATAAAGATGCTATTTTAAAATTATGGCAGTGAAATATTTATATATGTATATATATATATATATATGAATTTCATATAAATAAACATAATGCAAATTTGTGTTCATGGTCTTTGAATTGATGTGAGACATTATTCTGAATTATTTATTAAAGTACGTTTTATCGCCAGCAGATATGAACAGAGAAAATCGAACCAGTATTTCTGGATTCTTCCTCCTGGGTTTCTCTGAGCTACCAGAAGAGCAAGAAATTATCTTCTGGTTGTTCCTCTGTGTATACCTGGTCACTATGGTTGGGAACCTGCTCATCTTACTGGCCATCAGCTTAGATGCTCACCTTCACACTCCCATGTATTTCTTCCTGGCCAATCTCTCCTTTGCTGACATTTGCTTTTCATCAGTCACTATACCCAAGTCACTGGTGAACCACATATTGAGAAGTAAATCTATCTCCTACATAGAGTGCATGTCACAGATATATTTCTTTATCACTTTTGCAAACATGGATGGGTTCCTTCTGGGAGTTATGGCATATGACCGCTATGTGGCCATCTGTCGCCCACTCCATTATACCACTATCATGTGCCCTAGACTTTGTATCATTTTGGTGATGGTATCATGGGTCATCACTCATCTGCATGCCCTCTTGCATACTCTACTAATGGTCCAATTATCTTTCTGTGCTGACAACACCATTCACCACTTCTTCTGTGATCCTTACCCTATTCTGAAGCTCTCCTGTTCTGATACCTACTTCAATGACTTGATGGTGTTCACTGTGGGTGGGATGGTTTTCATGATTCCATTCACGAGTATCACTATCTCCTATGCCTACATTTTCTCCAAGGTGGTGAAGATTCCATCTGCTCAGGGGATAAAGAAAGCCCTGTCCACATGTGGTTCTCATCTCACTGTAGTCTCTCTCTATTATGGGGCTATCATGGGAATCTATCTACGACCATCATCCTCCTACTCAGCCCAGGACATGGCTGCCACAGTTATTTTCACTGTGGTAACACCAATATTCAACCCTTTCATCTACAGTCTAAGAAATCAAAATATAAAGGCAGCTCTGGGAAAAATAAAAAGAGATCTTCTCAAGGATTCTAGAATCACAGATTTTTGGATCTCACAGAAACCTTAGAGATTACCTAGTCGAACCTACAATTACACAAGCTTCTTGTCTTTTTGCCTCCATTCAGCCTTATAGTTAAGATTTATTACCCCTAACTGGCAGACGTTGGCCACCTCACCCCAATCTAGCATCTATGCAAGGAAAATATAAGGATTATGCAATGTATACATTGTCAGCCCAACTTCAAATCAGGTTTTATGCTGGTAGTGCTCTGAGCTTATACAGCATGCATCTGGTAAGAGCAATATTGCCTTGTTCTGATGGAATCATAAATTCTCAGTGTTAAGGGACCTCAGATTTCCTCTAATACAGTGCATATCTGAACAGGAATCCCCTCCACCATATCACCAGCAAGTCATCATGCCAACTTAAAGTAAAGAGTTACAAGCATAAAGGACTCATAACCTCCCAAGACAAAACATTCTACTTTTTTATAACTCCAATTGCTGAGAAGTTTCTCCTTGTATTGAGTCAAAATTTGCTTCCTTGTGACACCCACCTAGTGCTTCTTGTTCCATTCTGAATGAAACAAAATAAACTTTATCACTTTGCCTTTTGACTGACCTTTAATGATTTCAAGACAGCTATTATGGCACTTTTCTATCACCCAATCGCATTGTTTTCTCTACTTCAGGCTAAGCATCCTCCTTACTTTGGCTTTCTTATATGACATGGTTTCCATTTCTTTTGCCATAGTAGTCACCCTCACAATGACTTGATTCAGGTTATCATTAATCTTCCTGAAATAAGGCCCTCAGAACTCACTATTCCTAATGTAATCTAATCAAGACAAAGTAGAATAAAATCTCATTTTCTGGTTACTATGCTGTACCTTCTAGCCTGTCTCTCAATTTGGTCCATAAATCCTGTCTTGTAGTATTATCTTAATGAAATCTCAATCCCATTAATGTTTTGGGATCCTATGAGGTACTGTTAATGCATACGGACCTTGAAAACCCACTTGAACACTGATGGAGTCTTACACATAAACTGCTATCTTCTTCCCCATTTTGTATCCATGCAGTACATTTTGGAAACTCAGGTATCGGATTTTAAATGAAGTTTTATTTGTAAAATTTATCAGTAACTTTAATAACCATATTATTCCCTTAAAAAAATTTTCAGTGGATAAGCTTGACCTCCATGGCAAATAAAATGCAAATTGTTTACTGAGCATTTGAAGGTCTCCAGAATCTGCTTACAACTCATCTTATTAGACTTTCTTTCCATCGCTCCTCATTCCTTCTACATGGCATACGGAATAATTCTTTCTTCTCCAGTTTCATCCAGCCCTCTGTGCATTCATTTCCACACACACTTATTCCCTGTTTGTAACAGGGTGTTACAGCTAACCCAGAACACTTCAGATATGGGTGCCAATTTCTGGGAGAAAACACAACATACCACCCCCCTTTTAACATAGGTGGTCAGAACAGACTTCATTTTTTTAAGCTGCGAGACTACCACACTAGCTTTCTTCTATGATCAGGATCCATAGAAGGTGAACATGTAGGTGATACCCCATAACTGAGGGAAAATCATTAATGAAGGCTAGAGTTTAAATCCCCAGAGAACCTTGGGGAGAAGTAACATGGAACATACCTGGCCTTTAGGTAAAAAGGATTAGATTAGGCTCTATTATATATTCATTTCCACTGGGAAAGATTGTTGTCTTCTTCAGTCAAATTCCATCTTCAGAGCCACTTCCGTCACAAAGTTTTGCCTATTCCTCCAGGTAAAAATATTCTTTACCTTCTCAAACAATGACCTGGGCATTTGTCTAGATCTCCCCTTCCATTCCTATAAACCGTATGTTTTATATTTACCTATATGCTCAATTCATCTCTCCTAGTGGAGTTTAAGATCTTTAAAAGCCTAAACTGTGATTGGTTGGTTGTTTAGTTTTATTTTCATTTTATGTACTGAGCAAATACAACAGTGCCCCTTATATACAATGAGTGCTCAAAGAATGTCCATTGAGGGGGCAGAGCCAAAATGGCAGAGTAGAAGGACGATTCTATAGAAGCTCTACCCCCACAGCCTATAAAATACCTGTAAAAAATTACCCTTAATAAATTTCAGAGCCACAGAAGCCACAAAACGACAAGATAAACCTATCACTCTGGGCACAGAGCAGAGCACAGGCCAGACTGGACCATGGCACACCAGAAGACAAGACCAGGCCTCAGGGGGCAAAAAATAAGTCTTATGCCCAACATCATCCTTCAAAAGCCTGAAGACTCAATCATACTTTACCAAGCTTTCTCTCTTCTTGAAAATTCTTAGTTAAAAATTGTCACTTCTTTAAAATGAAACCAAGATAGCATGGTTTCTGGTCCTCTTCACATTCTAATTGCCCTGTGTTTGATGGACATGGCCTGCATATGTCCTTCCAAAGATGTGGCACTTTGGGAGGTGAAGCCAAGATTGTGGAGTAAAGGCAGGACTCAACTGAGCTTTCTCCCAAACCACTACAAATACATCTAAAAAATCACCCTAAACCAGTTCTAGAGCAGCAGAACCCAGAACAAGATGAAGTGAAGCAAATTTCCAGCCCAAGACAACTTGGAAGGTCAGTAGAGAAGTTCTGTTGCACTAGGGTGAGAGAAGAGCACATTCCAGTGCAGTCCACACTGGCTCCAGCAAACCAGAAGCAGGCCTCAGAATGACTGAATCACCAGCATCAGTGACAGTTTCCAGACTTCTCAATCCACAGACTCCAAAGACAACCTACAAGGTAAGCAGAAAAGGCCTGTCACACCATAGGGAACTTGGAGGGCAGTCCCATGCTGACCACACCAGCAGCCACAGTCACAGCAAAGCAGGAGCAGACATTGGGAGTGAAAAAATTAGCACCAGCAGCAGCAGTGGTACTAACTGCTTTCACAGATCTCAGCCCATAGACAGAGGGTTAAACAACTAGTCAGAAGGGGATTGCAGTGGTCTTTTTGCTACCACTAAGGTCAAACTCTGTTGCTTTGCCTATACTCAGACACAAGTCACAGTCCTGAGTGACAGTCCCAGAGTGAGGAGGAACACTAGCACACCAGAGCTTATGTGGGGGGACCCTCCTCAAAGTTCAAAAGTAGAAAAGAGTGCTTGTGGACACTCACAGAACAGGGAATATGCCAAGCGAGCAGTAAACATGACGCTTTAGATCACACCAACTTGGAAGAATGGAAAACTTGCAGGTCCCTAGAGGTATCTATGAAAACACCTGCACAAAATGTCTGGAGTTTGGGGCAATGGGCCCTCCACTCTGAAAGCAGAGCCCTAGTTTACTATAGAGAAAAAAATGAAGTAATTGGTTGGAAAAAGTGAGCAAACAACAGAAAAATTCTGAGTATAGAAAATTACTAAGGTGACAAAGAAGAGCAAAAGACACACTCATAGAAAGACAACAAAGTCAAAGCTCCTATGTTCAAAGTCTCTAAGAAAATATGAATTGGTCTCAGGCCACAGAAGAGCTCTAAAAGGATTTTGAAAATCAAATAGTAGAATTACAGGAAAATGGGAAAGAGAAATGAGAGTGATGCAAGAAAATCATGAAAAATGAATAAATAGTTTGGTAAAGGAGAAATAAAGGAAAATATCAAAGAAAATAATACCTTAAAAAACAGACCAAGCGAAATGGGAAAAGAAGTACAAAAAGCCAACGAAGAGAATAATGCCTTAAAAGGTACAATTGGTCAAATTAAAAGGGAGTCCCAAAACCTCAAGGAAGAAAGAAATTCTTTAAAAATCAGAACTGAGCAAATGGAAGCTAATGTCTTTAAGAGAAATCAAGAAACAATAAAACAGAAACCAAAATAATAAAAAAAAATGGAAAGCAATGTGAAATATCTCATTTGAAAATCAACTGACCTGGAAAATAGATCCAGGAGAAATAATTTAATAATAATTGGCCTGCCTGAAAACTGTAATCAAAAAAGAGCATAGATGTCATCTTTCAAGAAATTATCAAGAAAATCTGGCATGAAATTCTAGAACCAAAGGATAAAATAGAAATTGAAAGAATCCACCTATTACCTCCTGAAAGAGATTCAAAAATGAAAACTATCAGGAATATAGCCAGGAACTATAGCCAAATTCCAGAGTTCCCAGGTCAATAAGAAAATATTGAAACAGGCAGAAATAAACAATTCCATTATTGGGCAGCAATAGTCAGGATAACACAAGATTTAGCCATTCATACAGGCTGCATATATGGTATTCTGGAGGACAAAGCAGGTAGAATTAAAACCAAGAATCACCTACCCAGAAAAACTGAGTATAATAATTCAGGGGAAAAAAATGGATATTCAAGAAAGAGAAGACTTTCAATCATTCTTGATGAAAAGATCAGAGCTGAATAGAAAATTTGACTTTCAAATACAAGACACGAGAAGAGTAAAAAGGAAAACAGAAAAGGGAAATCACAAGGGGCTTAATAACTTTAAACTGTTTACATTCCTAGATGTAAAGATGATATTTGTAATTCATATGACCTTTCTCATTATTACGGTACTTAGGAGTATATATAGACAGAGGACAAAGGTGTGAGTTCTATATGAAGCAATGATATCTAAAAAATAAAATTAAAGTGTGAGAGAGGAATGTACTGGGAGAAACAGAATGGGAAAGGTAGAATAGAGTAAATTATCTCAAATAAAAGAGGCAAGAAAAGTTTTTATACTGCAAGGGAAGAGGGGAAAGGTGAGAGGTAATAAGTGAACCTTACTATCAGAATTGGCTCAAAGAGAGAATAACATGCACATTCTATTGGGTATTGAAACATATCTTACCCTATCAGAAAGTAGAAGGGGAAGATGATGGGGGAAGGGGATGGTGATAGAAGGGAAAGCAGATTGGGGGACAGGATATTTAGACAAAAAACACTTCTGAGGAAGGACAGGGGGAAAAAGAGAGAATAGACTGAACCGGATAGGGAAGTAGGATGGAGGGAAATACAATTAGCAATAGTAACTATGAAATTATGAATAAAAAGTGGGGAGCAAGTGACAGAGTAAAAACAGGAGCTTCCAGAGTTCTCCCACCAAACCAAGCCAAATACCTGTAAAAATTACTCTAAACAAATTCTGGAGCTGCAGAACACACAGAATGGCAGAGTAAAGCAAATTTCCATTCCAATTCCAGCCTGAGCCCACCAGCACAGACAGGACCTGGGCAGGCCCGAGGGGACTACATCTCTGGCACCTGTGATTGTTTCCAAACTTCATGATAGCAAAGTGCTGAGAACAAATCAGAAGATCAGTGGAAAAAACCTGTGGGACCTATGTGACAGAGTAGAGTGATCCACCCAGGCTGCAGGGCAATGGGAGGGATGGAGGAGCCCATGGCAGCTACAGCAGGGGCAGATGCAGTGACTGTTTCTGGAATTTTATCTAGGTCCACAGATTGTAGGGGGATCGAAAGACTGGCAGTACACCCCTCCGCCCCCACTGGAAGTAGTGAACTATCTTGACAAAGAGCTCAAAAGTCAAAAGCTCAAAATAAATGGCTGGGGAAATGAGCAAAAACCAGGAAAAGAATCAGACAACAGAATCTTACTTGGGTGACAAGGAAGACCAAACTATACAAAGAGAAGACAACAAAGTCAAAGCTCCTACATCCAAAGCCTCCAAGAAAAATATGAATTGGTCTCAGAAAATAGAAGAACTCAAAAAGGATTCTGAAAATCAAGTAAGAGAAGTAGAGGAAAAATTGGGAAGAGACATGAGAGTGATGCAAGAAAATCATGAAAAATGAGTCAGATGCTTGCCAAAGAGGACCCAAAAAATGCTTATGAAAAGAAAACCTTAAAAAATAAACTAATGCAAATGGCAACAGTGATTGAAAAAGCCAATGAGAAGAATGCCCTAAAAAGCAGAATTGACCAGATGGAAAAGGAGGTCTAAAATCTCAATGAAGAAAATAATTCCTTAAAGGTTAGAATGGAGGAGATGGAATCTCATGACTTCATGAAAAATCAGTTAGTTACAGAATAAAACCAAAGGAATGAAAAAATAGCAGACACTATGAAATATATCATTGGAAAAAACAACTGACCTGGAAAATAGATCCAGGAAAGATAATGTAAAAATTATTGTACCACCTAAAAGCCATTATTAATAAAAGGAGCCTAGGCTTCATCTTGTCTCAACTCTTGAATTCTCTTACCTCAGCCCAAAATTACCTTTCCCCAAGCATTTTTTCTAATTACTACCATGTGTCGTCTATGCCTCAATGAAAACACGACACCCAAGTCTTTTGAATTCTGATTCTGTCATTTGACACAATAGTATACTCCTCTTCACATAAAAAAACATGGTAGGAAGAAGGACAGTGAAAATATGAGAATGATATAGAGTTTGAAAGACTGAGCAACTAGAAAGTTGGTGATGCTCTCCAAAGAAATTTCAAAAGATGGAAAGTTTTGGTAGGAAAAATATTGAGTTCTGTTTTGAACATGATGAATTTCAGATGCCTGCTCTGCACTAGTCAAACTATAGCCCAATCTGAAATATAATGCTAATTCTGAAAACCATTCTGTAAGTTTATTGACAAGAAGAGAGTGATGTGGATGGTCTGATGTTTCAAACCATGCCATGTTAGAATTAGTCGAAGGAGTTCAGTTTTTTTTAGCTTCTAGAAATAAGACTTTGTGAAAACATAAGAAACATCTTCAAATATCTGAAAACTTGTTACATGGAGTAAAGTTTAGACATGTTCTGTGAAACTAAAGTGGAACTTATAAAAAAAGTAATTTTTTTATTAATTTAATGAACAAGTTCCCAACAATTTGAAAATGGAATGTATTGCTTTAGAAAATAGTGAATTCCCTGTCATGGGCTACATCCAAAAAGAGACTGACCACTTGTCAGGGATCTTTTTTGAAAGAATTTATACATCTTATAAGGATAAGGGGGAGGCAGGCTAGATGACCTGTAAGATCACTTCACAATCCAAGATTCATATAAACATAAAAGAAATTAGAAATACAATTCTAAACTAGGAAGGGACCCTAGAGATCATCTAATGCAATCCCCTTTATTTTGAAAAAAGATATCTCAGGTTCTAAGAGGGACAGTAATTTGCCAAAGTAATACTGAGTGACCAAGTCAGACCTAGAATTCTACTCACCTCCATGTATTAACATGAAAACCATAGGAAAGATGAATAGAGCAAGGACATTATCCCACACTGATTGTTAATGAAAACCTTTGGGGATAAAATCTCAAAGGTTTATGAAACTGGTAAATATTCTCACCACAACTCCAACACAGAATCCCATTGGAACAGAAGAACCAGATCCATCGTATCTTTTCCAAGGACCAACAGTCTCTGTTTCTATCTCATCTGTTTCAGGGAGAATTTCTCTGGGTGCTCAACCTTTGGCTGGCTTTGAATTTCCCATTACCTGGAGAAAAGAAGTAGGAGTAACAGAGCCAGGGCTTGACAGCGCCTGAGATCTTTACAAACCATCCAGGTAAGGCTTAAGGAACCAGTAGACAGTTCTGGTTCCTTAAGAACCAGAACCAGTTAAGTTAAACTACTTTCAAACACACATACACACACGCAACTCATATTCAGACAGAAAAATACATAATAAGCATATCTGTGCACGGATACACATATACAGCTATATTGACTTTGACAGATCAGAGTCAGTGAGAAATTATACCTTAGACAATCCTAGCCTGCCTCTTACCCTGCTAAGGATGGGACATAATTTAAAGAAGAGAATAGAAGAATCATGATTGGATCAGTGGCTCAGCTGCTATTTGGTAAAAACCAGGCTAGACTATGGTCCATGAGAGAGAATACTAGGACTGAGAGCTGATAGGAACCTTAAACATCATCTAATCTCAAATGTCATTTTAAAGAATCTAAAGACCAAGAGAGAAAAGCTTGACTAGCTTAAGGCTATGTAGGTAGTTAGAGCTGGTATCAGAACCAGGTTTTCTATATTTAAGTTGAAGAGTCTGCCCATTACAATAAAAGAGGAACATCTCATACTAGGGCTAGGAAGAGATCACAGAAATTTCCCATTTCTATTTTAAAGAAAGTCTAAACTTTTCTGCCTGTAAATTGAAACTCTTATCAACAGACTCCACTGTACCTGTGGAGCTATGTTCCTCATTCTTTCTTTAATGTACACCCTCCATTCCAGGTAGACTGTTTGCATTTTCCCTTCCTCACTACTTTGTGTTTTTCCACCTAAAAAGCTTGGTGTACCCTCTTTCCCTCTGTCCAAATTTCGCCTCCTTCCCTGATAACTAAAAACTACTGCATATCAAGGTCCAGCCAAAGTCCCCAGTATCTCTCATCAATCCAGTCTAGACTAAATTGTCTCTTTCTTGATTCCTGTAGCATGTGTTGTTTAGTCTACCCAAGGAACTCTTGAACTCTAAGGTCCCTCCCTCCTCTAATATTCTATGAGTCTAGAGCCCTACAATTCTCCACATTTTAAGAGCAGCATGGGAAATTAAGTTTATTCTGATAGGAAAATAATAGGAATATGTAGGTCCTCAACAGAGAAGTATGTTACTTAGCTTCCTCTTTCCTTTTTCTACTACTGTGTTATGGCAGACATGTCATTCTGAAGGAGCTGAATATTGTGAAGACTGACAGACTAGGAAAGAAAACAACTGCAGTGAGAGATCGGTAAACTGAATCACCTAAAGCCAGCAACTATGAAAATCCATAAGGAAACTTTGATGTGGATTCACTATAATACTGGGCACAAAACGTCTCGAAATCTTAGAGCAATGTAAGCAGCTTCAAAGGTGAGTATGGAAAGACTATTCACATCTAAGGATATCCAACTGAAACAAAGTTAGGTTGTAAGATCATAAGATTTATATCTTAGATCATAGATTTTAGAATGCATTGGGCCTCTATAGATCATTTAGTAAAACTCCTTCATTTTAAAAATCAGAAAATGAGGCACAGGGAGGCTGAGTGATTTTCTTGAGGTCACACATAGACTAAACAGTAAAGATCTGACCCTAGGTCACCAAGCTCCAAATCTAGCTCTTTTTAATGCAGTTGTAGCTGATGAAAAACCTAATGTTCATATTTTAAAAGCATTTTAAGGTGATTGCTAAAAATAACACTATTACCTAGATAGATAATACAAATGTTATTACCCCAATATATTACAAACCAAGGTTCACGGAGACTAAGAGAAAGGTCGTATAGTTAAAAAGCAGTAATGCTTATTAAATTAAAGATTAAAATCCAAGTTTCAGACTCAAAATACAGTGTCTTCCCTATATGCCTCACTGCTCTTCTACCATATGGATTTTTTTTAAAAAGGATCAAATTTTATTTAGTATGTTAACTTTTTAAACTATCTATAAAATAATTTATCAAGTTGGTATGTTTTGCTGCTTTGGTAGAATTACAGTGCTAAAATAAAAAGGCAGCAATATAAAATCAATAGTTAAGAACTGAAGGTCAAGTAAAGATCTATCTTGTAGATTAGATCCAGGGAACTGAAGGATATATCACCAATAAAGTTTATCTGTCTATGTTTACTTATGTTGACCTACCTATTTCTCTCTGTCATCTTTTCTTTGAATCTGTGCTTGTGATTTCATCAGTTCATGAAATTACCAGAGCAGAATATTTCTTTGTCCGTGACAATTTCACATATTCTTTGACACTGACTAACCACTTTTCCAGAGAACTGGTGAATCAGCATGCTGCCTTTCTCCTGACAAAATGGTGATATAACCAGGGTACAAAAAGAGGCAAGTTTTTTGGACATAGCCACATGAGAATTTGTTATGCTTGATGGTACATTTATTACAAGAGTTTTCTTTCTCTTGTTTTTTTTCAATGGGTTCAGTGGAATGGAAGAACAAGAAAAATGCTAATTGAAACAATTAAAATGTAATTTAAAATTAAATGAAGCATGTTGGGAGAGGACATGCAGAGTTACCTGAGGATATACTAAAAGTACCTATGGTTACACAGTTAGTAAGTATGAGAGTTTGGACTTAAGTCAATCTAGGCTTCTTGATTCCAAGGCAGACTCTCACTACCAATAATAGCTTGCATGAATTTCAAGAAAAGTTCTAACTAGTGAGAAGGTGGAGTGTAGAAGTGTGAATAAGGATGAGAGAGACACAAAATTACAAATGTTCAACTCATCAAAAGAATGTCACAAATGTCTGTCCTTTATGAATATTGTAAAGACCATTCACAATACCAGCTGCTAAGTGAGGTCATTATTAGTTTCTCCATGCAGAACAACTTACACTATTTCTTTTTTTATTGCCTTTAAGTCAGTTCATGATGCATAACCAAATCTTCAGTTCCCTGACATGAGTATTTGATCATTAGTCTAAATGGATAGACTTACTTTGCAGTTAAAATGCTACCAAGTGAAGAAACATCTTATATTTGGAGGCATGCAAGAAAACTAGTTCCTAAATAAAGAATGAAACTATTAAAACTCTGTCATTCTTTGTTGATGGAGCTGTATTTTTTTTCTCTGGCAGATATGGACAAAGGAAACCAAACCATTATCTCCGAATTTTTTCTCCTGGGGATCTCCAGTCAGCCAGAACAGCAGCTAATTCTCTTCTGGCTGTTTCTCTGTGTGTATTTTGTCATTGTTATTGGGAACATGCTCATCATGCTAGCCATTGGTTTAGACGCCCGACTCCACTCACCCATGTACTTCTTCCTGGCCAACCTCTCTTTTGTTGACATTTGCTTTTCATCAGTTACAATCCCCAAGACGTTGGTAAACCACGTAATGAGAAGCAACTCTATCTCTTATGTGCAGTGCATGATGCAGATGTATTTCTTTATTACTTTTTCAAACATGGATGGGTTTCTTCTAGTGGTAATGGCTTATGACCGCTACATGGCCATTTGTCGCCCACTTCACTACACCACAGTCATGCGCCCTGCACTTTGCATCCTTCTGGTGGCCATATGCTCGGTCATCACTAATCTACATGACCTCTTACACACCCTATTCACAGCTCAATTGTCCTACTGTGCTGACAACATCATTTCCCATTTCTTCTGTGATCCCTATGCAGTTCGAAAGCTCTCCTGTTCAGACACCTACATGAGCGATTTGATGGTGTTCACTGTTGGTGGGGCGGTGTTTGCTACCCCATTTGTGTGCATTGCAGTCTCTTATGTCTTCATATTCTCCAATGTGATGAAGATCCCCTCTACCCAAGGAATACAGAAATCCCTGTCTACATGTGGTTCCCACCTCACTGTGGTTTCTCTCTTCTATGGGTCCATAATGGGGATCTATCTGCGCCCCTCATCCTCATTCTCAGCTGCAGACACAGTGGCCTCAGTTATCTTTACTGTGGTTACCCCCATGCTTAACCCCTTTATCTACAGCCTAAGAAATCAGCACATGAAGATAGCTCTGCGGAAACTGATTCTGCCAAAAGTGATTTTACAAATGCCTTAGAATCACAGAACCCAATTTCATTCAAGAAACAGTTAGTATCAATCACAGCGTATGTTAAGCACTCATTATATATTAAGTCCTGTACAAGTCCTGGGGCAGCAAGAGGCTGGGGAAACAAAAATAGAAATAAACTCACCATCCCCTGAAGAAGTTTACATTCTATTAGAGAAAACAAGATATACATATATAAATAAATATAAAACACATACGAAGTAAGTATAAATCAATTTCAAGGAGTATTAGAAGGTGGCAGATTCAGGAAAGATATTAATTAAAAGATGGCATCTGGGCTGACCATTAAAGAAAGTTATTCTAAGGTTAGAATACAATCCTTTACAAAATTTCTGTTTATCCTGAAGGTGAATTATTTTATAGGGCCTTGTTTCCTGTTAAAGTAAATGATGCAGAGGTGAGGAGGCATGGAGGACGGCTAGTTGGAAAGGCATAAAGTTGGAAGATGGAATAACATGTCTAAGGAACAGCACATAGTCTGGTTTGTTTGCAATATATGGGGTGAAGAGGACTAATGGGCAGTGTGCCCCTTGTGGAAAAACAGATGGGAGCAAGATTCCAATGAACTTTACATACCAAAGAATGAAATTTGTCGTAGAACAAGTGTTAAAAACCTTTTTTTGTCATTCTGGTGAAGCTTATGGGCCCCTTTTCAGAGCAAAGTTAACAAATACATTAAATACATATAATTACAAAGGAAACTAATTATATTGGGCAAAAGGTATCAAATATATACAAATATGTATCAAGTATGCTTCTATGTGTATGCATATGCATTTCATTTTTTGCTGGGCTCAAATGCCTATCCTAGAGGGAGAAGAGAACTACAAGAAATTCTTGAAAATGGGAGTGCAATGGTCAAAGCTGTGCTTTAGAAATATCTCTTTGGCAGTAGTTTGGGAAGATGTATTGGAGACATCAGTGACTTGAGGTAGGAAGACCTTTAAGGAGGCTATTAAAAAAATCAAGATCAAATAGAGTCATAGAGATGGAAATAGAGAGATGGCAATGGATGTTAGGAATATTATGGAGGTAAAATCAGTAACATTTGGCAGCGAATTGGATATCGAGAGGATAAGGTAGAGTAAAAAATAAAGGATGATACCAGGTATGGAAGCCTAAGTGAAGTGATAGTGATGTCATCAAATGATGTCAGTCAGTAAATAAGCATTTATTAAATACCTACTACATGCATGGTACTCTGCTAAATGTTGAGGATACAAATAAAAATAAAAGATAGTCTCTTCACTCAAGGAGCTCAAAATCCAACAGAAGACATACCATTCAAACTACTACGTACAAACAAGCTATATTAAGGTTAATTTAGAAATAATGAAGAAGGGTCAGGTTGTACAAATTTGAGAGAGAAGAAAAGATTTTCTATAGAACGTGAGATTTTAGCTGAGGCTTAAATGAAGCCAGGGAAGCTGGGGGGCAGAGATGTCAGAGATGGGTTGGAGAAGATGGAGTTCTGCCTTGGAAAGTGCTGTTTGAGATCCATACTTTCCGCTTTGTTCATGCTCCTGGTCTACCTGTGCATCATCTCCACCACAGTGTCTGGAGGTCTCCATGCCCTAATGATAGAACAGGCAGCCTACATGACCCTGGTCTTTATTCTGATTGCAGGCACCATGGATAGCAATGTTTTAGCTACGTAATAGTCTGTCCCAAGGAGGCTTGCACAGGGGGAAGAGGTCAGGAGGGGTAAAAAGACAGAGGCCCTGCAATGTTAACAGGGAAAGTTTCATATTCAGAATAAACATTTCACATTTTTGGAAGGGCCTGAGGCTTGAATAAGTACATTATATGAAGAGATCAACACAGAACCAGACCGCACACATACTTTTGTCCTTAGCTACCCATCTGCATAAGACCTTGAATGTCTTTCGTTTATATTTCCAATATCTAAGAAATATAACTGAAATGAGACTGATCACCATAAGCCAAGTTTGAGTACCTTATTGAAAAAAGGATTATCAAATAACAGAGGCTAGAACTCTCATACTTCCTTCCTTGAGGTGGGAAACCTTAGAGCTAAGGCTCTCAAGGTATCAGAGAGGAGAGGCTTCTGTTAATACCACATTAAAAGTGATTGCCATGGCTAAAATAGCACCACAGCTCTAGCTGAACAGATTCCTATACCTGAAGGTAGTGTAATACCATCCAGCAAGACCAATGGCTGAAAGTGGTAAAAGACTGTAGTTGCACATCAAAGAATGGACCCAAGGAGTCCAATATATCAGCCTGTGCAATAGAAACATCACACCCTGAAAAGAGCCCAGTGATAGAGGAACCTGCCTAGCCCATTTCAGTAGTTGCCACCTAAAGCACAATGGTTTGCCCAGCCCTATCTGACAGCAGCTCCCTAATGTCAGAGTGGTCTACCTAGTCCAGTTCAGAAGCAACGAAGGCTGGTGAGGAGGCAGTGTAACAGTCAAATCACTTCCTTGAACCAGCTCAGCAGCTGGCTGACCCATTCAACTAAGATTGAGTGACTTCTATGAAGGGAAAGCCTAGTTGAAACACCTATCATGAAAGGATGCCTTGCAAGGATCCAGTCAAACAGATCAGTAAAGGAACAAGATCATCAGCAATCTCCATATCCTATAGCAAACTTTGGGTGGTTTTGTTTCTTCTCACTTAATGGTATTTTAGTTTTTCTATTTAGGATGTATAGGTGATTTTCACCATTCACTTTTATAAGATTTTGAGTTCCAAGTGTTTTCCTCCTTTCCTCCCTCCCCTGTCCTCTCCCCTAGATGGGAAGCAATCTGATATAAGCCATACACTTACAGTTATATTAAACATATTTCCACATTAGCCAAGTTGTGAAAGAAGAACCATAACAAAAGAGAAAAATCACAAGAAAGAAAATAGTATGCTTTGATCTGCATTCATACTCCTTAGTTCTTACCATTATTATAGTTGATCATCACACTGTTACTATTACTGTGTATGATGTTCTTTTCCTGGTTTTGCTCACTTCACTCGGCTCAAGTTGATGGAAATATTTCCAGGTTTTTCTGAAATCTGTCTGCTCATCATTTCTTATAACTTAGTAGTATTCTATTATATTCATATACCACAACTTGTTCAGCCTTTCCCCAGCTGATGGGCATCCTCTCAATTTCCAATTCTTTGTCATCACTAAAAGAGCTACTATACGTATTTTTGTACATATATGTCCTTTTGCATTTTTTATGATCTCTCTGGACCAAGGAGTATCATTGCTGGATTAAAGGGTATGCAGCGTTTTATACGCATTTGGATATAGTTCCCAATTGCTCTCCTGTAGGGTTAGACTACTTCACAATTCTACCAACAATGCATTAATGTTCCAATTTTATCACATATTCTCCAATATTTATCATTTTCATTTTTACCATATTAACCAGTCTTATAGGTGTGAAGTAATACCTCAGACCCCAACAAACTTTTTGAGGACCCTTTGAAGAAAGAGAATATAGAGACCCTGAAGTTCCTGAGTTGCAGGTTGCCTTAACCATATGTGTTCCCCACATATGTGCCTTAATACCATTATACATTGAATTTAGATCTGCTATTTTCCTGAATCTCTGGAAATATTTGTGAGAGAATGCACCCTTGGATTTGGGGCAAATGCTTTATTACCAGTATTCCTGCTGGGTCATTTGAATAAATATCTTTGCTAAAGAAATGTATCAACTGGATGATTTTTAAGGGAAAAACACTGATAGGAGCTCATGAACTAGTCTGTGCAGGGTAACCACATACAAGACTAATATTGGGACCCCAAAGACTCTGAAAACAATATCTGCCATCCCTCTGAATGTGCCAGTTTCAGTGCAAGTTGAAGAGTCTCAAATTAGGTATCCCAAAAATATTTTAAACTCAACATGTCAAAAATTGAACTCATTACCTGCCCCCTTAAGTTCTCTCCGGTTCCCAACTCCCCTATTACTGTTCAGAGCACTACCTTGCTCCACATCACCCAGACTCAAAGCCTAGTTATCATCTTGGACTACTCAATCTCTCTCACTCCTCTACCTTCATTCAGTATATTTCTTTTTCCCCTTGGTGCATTTAAAAATTGTACTTATTTTATTGCAAACTTAAGAAAAAACAAGAATTTTCATAGCATATCAAAATTTTCATTTTTTTAAAGGTTGAACCTAGCATTTTATTTAGATCTTTATTAACCTGTTGGAATTGAGAACCAGACATATGTAATAAACCTCCAAAATGTAGATCCTGAAAGGCACTTTCTGCTTAGGGGAGCAGCCATGGACTAGGCATGTAAACAAGCTGGCTTCTGTGTACCACAACAGCCAAGTCAGCTTCCTCCATGGCCAATTGCTCCAGCTCTGCCTTCCCTTCTGTCAATGCCAGTCAGACCCCCTTGTCGGTGTAGCCCAAGTTTCTTCTGTAGGACATTTTGGCCTACCTGTTAATGCTGGAAACGTCAAAAGAATCATGGTTTCAAGGATGTTTATAAAGCTTTCCTCTGAGGTGATAGCTTTTCTGTACTCACACCTCACCCAAAAATACAATAAATAATTAGAAAGTGTTCTAGTATGAAGGGATTTCTTTCTCCTCCCCACCAAAATTACTGCTCTCTGAAGGAAGCTTGTTTCTCTGTATCTTCACCAGCTGCTCAGAAAATTCACTGGACCTGGTTTTGAAAAATAAAGGAAAGTTAAAAACCCTGGGTGGAGCTCTTGGGCAGTGTGGAATACTCAGTCTTTCTTATAAAGAAAAGTTAACTGGCACCAAAGTGTGCAAGCTAGAGACCCTCAGATACCACCCTTGGCTTCTCTGTATGATGTCACAAGGCTGCCAAGTGCCTGCTTAACTATATCTAGGAATTGGTGAGGTTTGGTTAGTGCTGAAATCATGCATAGGATTGGTTTAGTAAATAAAAACCCTATCACACATGTCCTCCAAAAGACAGTCGAGTGGAGAGATTTTAAGATTTGGTGCCGTTTAAGAGATGGTCATTAAGAACATAAGCACCAGAAGGTGTTTCAACTAGTAACTGCCTTTTACATGAAGTCAGACTAGAGCTCCAAAAGGAACTTGCGTTACATGCAGGATTGATCTGGTAGGGAGCACTCAGTGACAAAAAACTACATTATTAGTAGTGGATTAGATTACAGGGACTATGGGAGAAGACTTCATATTCATAACAGAGCTGAAGAAATTACAAAATCATGCTGATCGGGCAGTGGCATTGTTGGACAGAGGCTATAAATGGAACTACAAGTACTTGATGTGCACATTACAAAGACATTTTTTCAGCATTTGATGGGAAAGTCAATACAGTTAAGATTTTGAAGGTGAATGGTGAGAAACAAAGGTTCAATCTTAAAGAATTATTAACTAGACAGTGCTATCAGATCATGTCTAGGCAGTTACACGGATCACTTATGCTCACTATATTCATTATAATGGTAAGCAAAACACCAGGGGCAGAATAGCAGAGCCCAACTTACAGTCCCCACAAAAACTAAAATCAGATCATTGGAGAAGAGTAACTAGAGTAACTGCAACTGATCAAGATCTGAAAGAGGACAGGAGAAGTTTAGGGAGACGGGCCCTTTCTCTCAGAGCTTGAAGGCTTGTCTGTAACCTATACCTATACAGTTTCAATATTTAAGCTTTCTGGGCTCTTGTGATGGAAAGCTGACCCTATCAAAGTGGCCATAGGCTACAGTTCTCTGACAAATGGACTTCTTCAAATCCAGATCCTTGACATTGTAATATATTTTTGTAGTCTTTTATATAGCATTTTATTTAGTCTCTTTGAATCCATATTCATTAATGAAATTGGTCTATAATTTTCTTTTCTGTTTTTACTCTTTTTGGTTTCAGTATCAGTATTATATTTGCTTCATAAAACGAGCATGGTAGAATCCCTACTTTACCTATTATTCTAAATACTTTAGTACTGGAGTTAGTTTATCTTTAAATATATGATAGAATTCATTTACAAATAAATTCTTAAAGAGAATCTACTAACTTGTGACTTTGGAGATTCAGGTGATACATTCTCCCCCTATATTTCTTTTTCAGATGTAATATTTCTTTTCCAGATGTAATATTTCTTCCCTGCTTAACCCAGCTCTGGGGAATCTTTGAGTCAGGAACATGAACTTTTATACTTTCTACCTGTGCTCTTAACCTATAAAAATATGAACTTTTTTCCTATTCTTCTAAAACTTTTGTTGTGTTTGATGTGCAGAGCCTTTCTTTATTTTCCAATTGCTTGTATTCTCTCCATCCTTACATTGTCTTCTGAATCTACAAAGATCAAAAGGCATCATCAAAATTTGAAATAATAATAATTAGCATTTTCAGAGTGCCTCAGTGTTTCCAAAGCACTTTGGCCATATTATCTCATTTAATCCTTACAACCCTGAGAACTAAGTCCTGTTATTATTCCCTTATTATCATTACTTATACTTGAGGAAACTATAAAAGACAAGAGGTTGTGACTTCCCTAGGGTCATATGCCTAGTAGGTTTCTAAGGCAGTATGTAACTCAAGTTTTCCTGACTCCAGGATCAGCACCTTATTCCCTACATTATCTAGCTGCCTCTGAAATAGCAATAATCATGACAATACTTGTAACCCAAGGCCCAGCCCCCATGGTTTATATATATATATATATATATATATATATATATATATATATATATATATATATATATATATATATATGAGAAATAGCACAAATCTCAGTCTCCATAGATGGGAATAGAAGTGTCTTCAGTTCCTATTAAGCCCTTAATATAACAATGCATTCATTGACCACCAGAGAGTGTTCATTCCATCTCACAGAAAATGTACAAAATTTTTTTTGAAGACAAACACTATTTTACTTTTGTCTTGGAATTCTCAGTACTTGGTTTATAGTGGATGCTCACTGATTTCTTCTTGGAATTGAAATTTATTGAAATCACTCTTTATTATAAAAAGACAAGCAGGGGGAAGAATCCAAAATGTTGCGCTAACAAACTAAATTTAATGGAAAAGTATTTTATAGGGACAACCGTAATCCTCCATGTGACTTTAAAAATTGGTTTTATAAATATGAGATGGGGGAAACATGGATAAAGAACATTTTAAGTGGAAAATATGTGAGTAAATGGGTGTATAGTGTACTTCATCTTCAATAAGCATTAATACAATAATACTGTACTGCAGTAAATGATGATCTTAATGATTTTAGAAAAACATGGAAAGACATGGAACAATGAGGAGCAAAACAAATAGAAGCAGGAGAATACAATATACAGTAACAGCAATATTATTTTAAGAATGACTTTAAGTGAATGAGGTTTTTTGGACTATCACCCAAATTAATTAATTATTATCAATATATTCATTGTCTATTATTAATTATTATTAAAATTAATACTCAAATTAATTATTAAATACTTACAGGCTGTCAGACACCATCTGCATCCAGAGAAGGAACTGATAAATAGAAATATATAGAGAATAATATTGCATATACATACACACATATATACGTCTATGTGTGTCTAATGGTTCCATTTCTAGGGTGATGAGCTGAGGGAAGAAAAGAAGAGATTTTTCTGATAACTTTATCTTATATTTAAAAGGAATAGCAAGTTATACATGTGCAGCTTCATGTGCAATCATCTTCTAAAAATTATATTACATTATGGAAATATGCATTTAATTCTATAAATTAAATATTTAAAAAAGTATCAATGCCATGTCAAGAAATTTTTAAAAAGCAAATGAAATCTTAATCTGCATTAACTGAAACATGATATCTGTAATGGAGGAACTCATAATAACATTATATTTTGCCCTAAACAGATCACATGTGAAGTATTGCATTCAGTTTTGTACATCACATTTTAATGTAATCCAAGTGGAAAAACTTCCATGACAAAGTACCCAAGTACACTTTTGGAGAAAGATGGAATGTAAAATGTCTAGCCTTCAGGCAGCTTGGGCCAGGGTAGTCACTGCTACATACATAAATATGTATATATGTGCATCGTATGCATTAGATATATTTTGCTTATACACACATGTATAAAGTATGCATAGCTGTTTTATGTAGATATTCAATACAAGTTTTTTCTGACTAAATTTATCCAAATCCTAAAGTTTTTATGTTTGTGTTTATGTACATATACTACATATATGGGTGTGTGTATATAGATACATAGGATATAGGACATGGTATTGTAATGGTAATTTAAATGGAAAATCTTTCCCATTCATTAATAGTTCCATGTGACCAGCTTAAGGCACATGGAAGCCTAAGTTACATGAGTTTGAGTCACATGACACCTGTGGTGGGAGGAGTTTGCTGAATGTGTTGGACAGGAAGAGGCAGAGCTAGAGAAGAGCTGAGAGGAAATTAGTGAGAGACCAGTCAGAACTGAAGGATGCAGGCTGCTGGCGAGCATGAGTGAAAGTGTTTGTTTGTGATTTTGTTTAAGAGAGCATGCTTGTGATTTGTTTAACGAAGCTGGTTTGTGGGAAGCCTACCAGGGGGAAGGCGTGGGGGTGGTCTTCTCTGCATTTTGTTGCTTTGGTGGATTTGGCTTTCTGGTGTCTGAATAAATGTTTTGGTTCTGTCTTCCATGTGGAGAGTTTGTGGTATTTTGTGATTCAGAATTGTGTTGGGATATTCATGGCTGTGGTAAGTGAATATAGCAGTGGTGTTAGAAGTATATAGTTCCTAGTCCCCTTATATCTATCCAGTCTTCTTACTCGTTATTCCCCATTACTACTTTTTGATCCAGTCACACTGTCTTCCTGTTCATTCCAGGAACAATACACTCCTTCTCCTGGCTCTGGGTATCTTTTCTGATTGTTCTCCATGTCTTGAGAGTCCTCCTTTTTCCAACCCACCTTCTGAGCTCTCTAGTTTCCTTCAAGTCCCATCTAAAATCCCTTCTTTTACTGGAAGTCTACCCCAATCCTTCCAAATTCTAATGCCTTCCCTCTCTAAATTATTTCCACTTCAATCTGTATGTTGTTTGCTTTGTATATATTTCTTTGCACGTGGTCTCCCTTATTAGATCATAGGATTATCTTTTGTCTCTTTTCGGATTCTTAGCAAATAGCGTAATGTCTGAAAGATGGTAGGTTGTCAATAAATGTTGAATGATAGTATACAATTCATCAGTTCAATAATTATTTATCTCTTTAACTCTCTTTTTAAAAATAATTTCTAGTGAACTATACCTCCTTGCACCAGGACTTATCAGTTTAAGTTTATTTACTGAATTGATTCCATTTTGAATTGTCTTAGGAAGATTCTGAAGATTACTTGGCAGGATATGGTAGCAGACACTGAGGTCATTACTTGAACTATATAGCCAGTGATTCAAAATCTGCTTCTGAGAGCACAACTCTGATGGGCTGGCCATGTTGTTCAAATGCAAAATGTACACTTTCCCAAAAGATTATTTTATGGAGAGCTCACAGAGGGCAAGCATTCACATGGTGGTCAAAAGCAGCAATACAGGGACACTCTCAAGGTCTCTCTTAAGATCTTTGAAATTGATTGTAGACATGGGAGACACTATCACAGGACCACCCAGCATGGTATGCCCACATCAGAGAAGATACTGTGCTCTATGAGCAAAATATAATTGACGGAGCTCAAAGGAAGCACAGGATAAGGACATTTGGAGGATCTACCTGAAATGCTCATGTGGATGATTTGTCCTGAACATGTGGTAGAGCATTCTGAGGTCAAAGTGGTCTGATCAGTTACAGTCAGATATCGAAACTTGACTCTAGAACAGTGATGTCATTTTGGTCCTCTTTGAGAACGAAGGACAACAACCAACCAACCAACCAACAAACAAACAAACATTTGGGTAGTTTTATCGAAAATAAAATCTTTGTTAACAAAACAACAAAGAAAGCATGAGGAATTTTAAGGTTGTTTCTGAGGTTAAGGATAGATGAGTCATAGTTTGCTCTTACATTGCTTAGTGAAGGTAGGAAAAAAAGGAAAGAATGTGCTTTACAAAGATAAAGCATACACACATATATGCAAACATGTATGTATATGTGTATGTATGTATATTTATACTTATATATGTAAAATTTATATATGTGAATAAATCTGTGTATATGTATATGGGTGTGACTGTTATTGGTTAAAAGAATAATGCAAGCAGATATTTTAATAAGCATTTTGGTTCCTTGCTTGGATTGTTACTGATAAGTGGCCTTCAATTTTTAAATGAAGCAACCTCATCACTGGTTATTGTTTACAAGGGGAAAACTATTTCCTCAGATGATTATTTTGGCAGACAGGAAGGGTTTTGTCAAACATAATCTCAGGTGGTTGTTTTAAGCAACTGAAAATTTAACATGAAAGAGAAAATAGAAAGTAAAAACGTGCTTTTCACTGTTACTTTGAAGAAAGTAGATTCAACATTAGAAGTCAGATGGCCTGGAATGCTAGCAGAGGGTGTTATTTTGAGAAATAATTCAATAACCATCCTCTGGGAAAAAAAGCAGATTAACTAGTGATGCCTTTAAAATTTTATTATTTTAGAGTCTATCTTTGTGATCTTGAATATAGGTCTCAATCTCTTATTGTGGTTGACAATATAAAACTACAAAGATAAATCAAAAAAGGTTTATTTATTTTTAATCTTTATATATTCAGGAGTTTGCATTCATGAGACACATTAATATAATGGCAAGCAAAGTAGCAGCTTTTGCTGTTTTTGTTTTAGCATAATCAAATGCCTCAGATTAAATATTGCCTTTATCAACCAAGAATCTTTAACAGAAGTATAGAAGCAAGAGTTTCCTTAAGTAAAAACAGTGTATGTATTTATATTGTTAATTATTTTAATGTGATTAAAGATCTTCCCCACCCATTAATGGGCCTGCCTGTTAAGGGAAACTTGATTAAGAACAATTGGTAGGAAGATGCACACCTTTTGTGAAGTTTCTAATGAGGCACTGGTTCTCAAGGGTTGTGATGTCCTCTGACTGTAAAAATGTATAAATACTCTGAGGGTGAGATTCTACTTTGGGACTTAGTCTTTGGAAGAAAGTATGTATGCCAGATGAGACTCTAGAAAGCTGTTAAGTAGCCCCCTGGCTTTGAAAACCCAGATATATCTTCCCTATCTGCTAACTATGAACAGAAGGATGGACCTGTCTGTTGATCTGTGATACATGGATTGCTTACAGTCAGGCAGTTGGAAGCCTATCTGTTGGTCTCCATTTATCTTCTTACATTTTTCTCTGTTGGTGAATGATATATTAAAGGAGATTAACTCCTCAAAGTTGCCTTTCCTTTTAGAGAAGCAGAAAGTGTTATAGCATGCCCACCCCTCCACCATGCATGTTAGGGTACTTACTGTTACGATAAATAATCAAGTAAAAGAGGCTAAAAATAGGTTAACAGGTAGCAATTACTACACCAGGAAGGACATGAAGAAACTAGATTAGGTCTAGAAGAAGGTGAAATTATGAGAGGGCTGAAAACCATATTACTTGGAGATAGAATAGAAGGTTTATGGAGTATATGAGAGTTATCTTTAAATGTTTGAAAGACAATCATATCAAAGGTAGGGTAATTAGGTTTAGCTGCAAAAGAAAGAAGTAGGAAAATGTATAGAAACTGCAGACAGGCAGATTTAGACTTACAAGGAAACTTTATGTATATTCAGTTGTGTGTCAGTCTTCATGGGGTTTTCTTGGCAAAGATAATGGAGTGTTTGCCATTTTCTTCTCTAGTTCATTTTACAAATGAGAAACTGAAGCAAAAAACGGTTAGTCAATTAAGTGTCTGAATTTTGATTTGAACTCAGAAGATGAATCTTCCTGACTCCAGACTTTGCACACTGTTCATTGTGCCACTTAGTTGCCCATAAAATAATGCTTCTAACAATTAGAGCTTACTAAAAGTGGTATGGGCTGCCTTGGAAGGTAATAGTCTTCTCATCTTGAAGGTCTTTCTGAGATTAAATCACTCAATTAATGAACATTTCTTTAGCACCTACTATGTGCCAGGCACTGTGCTAAGTGCCTGGGACAGAAAAAGAGGCAAAAGACTACACCTGCCCTCAAGGAGCTTACAATCTTTAATATGCAAGCTATCATATTCAAAATTACCTAAATACAGGAAATAATTAAAAGGGGATATGGATGGAATTAAGGGGGGGTTGAGGAAGATTTCTTGAAGAAAGTGGGATTTTATTTGGGTCTTAAAGAAGCTAGGGAGGTCAACAATCAGAGTTGTGGACGAGAGCATTCTAGGTATGGTGTCCTGCCAGAGAAAATGCCCAGATCTGAGAGATTGGAGTGTCTTGTTGACTACTCATTCACTATCTCCTTTGGATACTGCTATTTCTCATTGAGCAATGTGTTAGATGATTTATGACGTGCCTTCAAAATATAATATTGCATAATTTTTGGAGCTCTAGAAATCATGAAGGAGTTGCCATACTACCTATGTGAGTACTCAGTTTACTATCATCACAAGGGTACATTATGCAAACAAAGCATGTTCATAAGAAGTAATGACTTCTATGTTACCAAACTGAACAATTATAAATGGCAATTATTATTTGCTAGAAAGGTCACAAGATTACTCTGTGTACTGGTAAATAACATCAAAGTAAACAATGTCAAAGGGTTTCAGAGTGAGTCAAAAATATTTGTTAAGTGCCTTTATGTTCCAGGCTCTGTACAAATGTTAGGGATACAAACAAAGATGAAGACAATTCCTGTTCTTGAGCAGGTCACAATCGAATGTGGTAGACAGCCTCAAATATATATGTACAAACAAGCCTTATATAGGATAAATTGAAATCAACAAATAATCAACAAAGGAAAACCAATAGAATTAAGAGGGATTGGGAAAACTGTCTATAAAGGTTCAAAAGTACGGGGTCATATGGAAACTCGTTCTGGTATTAACAACACCTCCAACCCCAACATTTGGAATTCAGGGTCAACTGCTCGGGTTCTATTTTATTTTCTTCCTTAAGTCTTAGGATTTGACTTGGCTGCTTGAATGGAATTTTTCAATGGAATTAAATTGAGATCATCACCTAGTGTCTCATTTGGATTGCTTTTCACTCAAGTTTCTAAAATAATGGAATTGAGATTCACAACATTTAATGTTTCTGAAAAAAGTCATCCAGCCCTTTTTGGTGCATTTTATGGGTTTTGTTGTTGTTGTTTGGCTCCTAAATCCAGGGAAAAAGACAAAAGCTTAAAATGGTGAATAAGAAAGATGATGCTGCTGTTAGTTGGGAGCTAAAAAGTTACATTATATTAAATGCTTATACTCATGGACACTTTAGTTTTTATTGGACTGTGATGGTAGCTCTAACTTATCATTCTTAGCTCCTATATTAAAAATATACATGTATATATATGTATATATATGTATATGTATGTATACCTCTTAACACTAGTGGCTCATCATTAATTGCACGTCAGATTTAACTTGCATAGTGAATTCACAGGTCTTAACATCCACCCTTCTTCATTCTGGAAAGTTGCCTCAAGCTAGTGATATAAATGAATATAACTTATTTGGTTCCTCTCCTTCATTATATAGAACAGGAAACTGAGACACAGAGACTTGCTCACAGCTAAGCTAGCCAGAGAACCAGGTCAAAAGCTAGGTCTTCAGACTCTCAGAAAGATCTCTCTATCATACCATTTGATGTTGAGTAAGAAGTAAACTGAAGGTGATAAATTGTGGTATAGATTTGAATACGTCTAAAGTGATAACTAAATAAAAGTAGAATAATAGGGAAAGGAGTGGTTATATGTCATTCTATAATCAAATGATCAGAATTTTCTAAACCGATGACCAGACTATGTACAGAAAAGGAATTAGAGTGGAATTTCCCTGTATCTTTATAATCCCTGTTTCTCTTTAGCTAAACTTCTGTATGTCCGATTCTACAAATTCTTGTAAAACTATATTGTTACATTGCTTATATTGTATTGAATCTTCAATAATGGAATTATATTATTGTGATATTAATGGGTATATACTGATTTAAACTTCTGAACACAGACAAAACCTGAGAATGAGCTTCAATTTTGAGATCTATATGAATCAAAGCACTTCCCCTGTTGGAAAATTCTTTGAAGCTGGCCTCTTCACAGTACTCAGTTTGAGGAACATAAGCCTAATTTTAGGATTATTTTTGATATCTTGGTCCTTAAGAAGGGGACTTAAAAGAGCCTGCTCAGGGCTGCTTTCATATCCCTGTTCCTCAGGGTGTAGATAAAAGGGTTCAGCATTGGGGTCACCACTGCATACATTACAGATGCAATTATGTCACTGTGGGCTGAGTGGTTGGAGGAAGGGCTAAAATAGACTCCAAAGACGGTCCCATAAAAGAGAGATACTACAGAAAGGTGAGAGCTGCAGGTGGAAAAGGCTTTCTGTTTCCCTTTAGCAGATGGGATCCTTAGTATGGCCAAGACTATATGCACATAAGAGATGATGACACACAAAAATGGAGTCAGGCCAGCAAGAACACCAATGGTGAGGATCATTAGCTCATTAATGAAGATGTCTGAACAGGACAGCTTCAGCAAGGGGTTAAGATCACAGAAGAAGTGGGGAATTTCATTTTTGGCACAGAAGATTAGTTCATTCGTCAACAGCGTATGTAAGAGGGAGTGAAGAACATTAATAACCCATGTAACTGAAACTAACTGGAAACAAAGCTGCGGACTCATCACTGTTGCATAATGGAGTGGATGACAAATGGCCACATAGCGGTCATATGCCATCGTGGCCAGAAGAAACTCATCTACTGTCCCAAACATGATAAAAAAATATAACTGTGTCAGGCAGTCTGAATAAGAGATGAAGTTATTCTGAGTTTGGATATTCACCAACATCTTGGGGACTGTGGTAGAGATAAAGTTGATATCAGCAAAAGATAAATTGGCTAGAAAGAAGTACATAGGGGTATGGAGGTGAGTGTTGCAAGTAACAGCCACGATGATGAGTAGGTTTCCAATCACAGTAACCAGGTACATGAATAGAAACAGCCAGAAGAGCAGTTGTTGTTTCTCTGATCCCTCAAACAGTCCCAGGAGGAGGAATTCAGAGACAGTGGTCTGGTTTTTCCAACCCATGAGTCTATGGAAGAAAGTTAGACTTATTAAACAATATGATTCAGTATATAAATAGTTCCTTGATGAAAATATGGAAAATATGATAAGGTGATGGAGTTATAAAAATACCAGTGATCATGGTACTATTTTGATCTACTCTCCATTAAAGAGGAAACTAGGTGTCATAATGCACAGAGTGCAGGACCTTTAATCAGGATGATCTGAATTCATATCTAGTCTCAGGTACTTATTAGCTTTGTGACCCAGGGAAAGTTACTTAGCATTTCTCAGCCTCAATTCCCTCATTTGTGAAAATGGACATAATATCAGTACTTACTTCCCAGAATGGAAAATAAAATGGAATTTTTGTAGGATGCCTTGCAAAACTTGAAGCGTTTTATAAATGCTATAATCATTATTCTCTAAAAAAACAATTTACCCTGTTCAGAATTTCTCATTTAAATCAGAAGTGACCCTGGGCAAGTTATTTTCATGCTTTGAGCATCATGTTTTTTTTTTCCATTTGTAAGATGAGATGATTAAGTTAGGTCATGTGTACAGACCTTTTGATTTCTGACAGTCTCTGGTTCTAAAATTATATGATTTTATAAGTATCGACTATATTGCTGCATAATCCTATAATTTTCCTACATATTGTCATGACCAGATCTAGTCATATGAATATATATATGTGTGTGTGTGTGTGTGTGTGTGTGTGTGTGTATGACATACAAAAGCAGTGTGGATTAAGTCTAGTTTCTAGTCTTGCCTCAGATACTTAATAGTGGTGATATTAGGAAAGACACTCAAGTTTTCAACTACCCCCTACTGTGGCCTCAAACTTTCTAAGACAATTAATTTGAAGATTGGCATCAGTGGAAGGAGTTTCTTCCCTGGGATTTCCATATACCAATTGACTTATAGAAAAAGGGAGAGAGAAAAAGAGAGAAAGAGAGAGACAGAGACAGAGAGAGACAGACAGACAGACAGACAGACAGAGACAGAGACAGAGACAGAGAGAGAGAGAGAGATGATTCATTCCAAATGGACTTTGTTCTCCTTCTCACATATGATTCCATTCCTGCCTCCACACCTTTGCACTGACTCTCATATGTCTACAACGCACTGCCCTTCCCTTCTGCCTCATAGAATTCCTTATTCTTTCAAAACTCAGCTCAAGCACCATCTTCTATGTGAACCTTTTCCCACTGCTAGTTCTCTCCCAAATTACCATATTTTGGGGATCCTAAATACTTTAAATACTAATGCACTTTATATACTAAGTGTCTGATGAATATTTGTTGATTGATCAATAGCTACTTAAGGTACCCTATTTAAGGAACTTTTCCCATTACCTTATCTATGCTTCTCTCCCAGAGAAAACTTCCATCAGTGTAGTACCACTTGTCTCTTGCCCCCAGAAGGCCATTACCCATCTCCATTCATTCATCAGTGATTTTTTTTTCTATGCCTAAAATTTATTTCCAGTTAATTTCCCTCCCTTAGAGAGGGAGAGAGCAACAAAGAAAGGATGGAGGGAGGGAGAATGAGACAGAGTGAAAAGGAAAAAAAAGAGGAAGGAAGGGAGTGAAGGAGAAAGGGAAGCAGAAGAGAGAATGAGAAAGATAAGAAGTGATAGAGAAAGAGGAGCATAGAAATGGAGGGAACAAATGAAGGAGGGAGAGAGGAAGAGAGAGCAAGAGAGACAGACAGAGATAGAGACAGAGAGATAGAGAAGGAGGAAGAGAAGAAGAAAGGAAAGAGGGAGAGAAACAATGTTAGAAAGAAGAGAGGGGAGGGAGTGAAGAGGGGATAGATACAGAGAGATAGAGAAAATGTGGGATAACTTTAGCTGATTTTGGAATAATTAAAACTTCCTATCACTAAACTTCTAAACTGTTACTACATGCAAGTTTGTGATCTGTCTCACAAGTCTCTTTTTTATATCTTCTTTCTATTCAGGTGGTCTGTGGTCTATTCCCATGAAAACGATACTTCTGTGGCTTTCCGCACTGATCTTCACTCCAATGCTTATCACTCTGCTTCCTCCCTTGGGTTTCTGGGAGTTCTAATATTAATATTCCACTTTATCACACAGTTGTATTACAATGACTCTTCTGTTTATTCTGTTCCTTTTAAATAAGGTACAACCTCTATAACCATATCCTATTTCCATCTCATAAGGGCTTAGTAATTACTATGAGACTGAATTTGTTTCCTTTCCTTCAAGTTTAGAAATGAATTGTAAGCAATGTTAGAAGTGTTGAAAATATGATGTTATATTTGAAATATCCTTAGAAATCAAATTATGTGTAGTGGAAATTTATGATTTCATATGTAGTGTTCTTCTGTTTGTTATATAGGGAAATATTCATATTGTTGACATTTGTCAAGCTCATAATGATGTAAAGGGAAACTTTAAAAAATCATTGTAGCTTTTCAAGAAAGTTTGATCCTAACAATTGATTAACTTACTTTGGATGTCTTCTGGTGACATATGGGTTGTTACAAATGAGGTAACATATGGTATATCACGCATATTTCCTTGCAAACTTGAAAATCCTGTGTAAATGCTAATTAGTCCTCCTCCATGTGCTCCTTCTTCTCCTCTTTGTCCTAGTACTATTACTATCAGGGTTGAGGGGTTAAAGGTAAGGGTGTGCCCAACAAATGCCCTCCCTGAGATTAGAGTTTAATTTTGAACCCCAAAACACAGTTTGAATTATACACAAGAACAGTTAAGGATAAAAGATGGGGAGTGTAGGGACTAAATGGTAAAAGGAAATGAGGTGAGGGTGGCCAGGAGTTTTGTATTTCCTTTTCTGAATAGTTTTATCCCCGATCTACACGAGCTCTAGGTTCCTGGCAGTATATTTGAATTCCTACACAGATTGCAGAATTCCTTACTTGACAATTTGAAAAACAAGAGAGACTTTATTTGAAGTCAAATTATTTCAGTAAGAATGGTGTGCAAGAAACCAATACAATGTTGGTAGAATTGCGAACTGATTCAACCATTTTGGGGAGAAATCTGAATTTATGTCCAAAGAGTTATAAAACTGTATATACCCTTTGACCCAGAAATGCCACTATTAGTTCTGTTTCCCAAGGTGAATAGGGAAAAAGGCAAAAAATCTATTTATAGCGGCTTTCTTTGTGGTGACAAAGAAATGGAAACTGAGGGAATACCTAGCAATTGGGCAATGGCTAAACAAGATGTGGTATGTGACTCTGATGGGATACTAGTGTGCTCTAAGAAATGTTGAGTAGGTGAGCTTTAGAAAAACATAGAAGGAGCTGCATAAAATAAGAAAGAGTGAAAGGAGCAAAACCAAGAGAATGTGATATACAGTAAGAGTAATATTGTTTGAAGCATAACTGTAAATGACTAAGTTATTTTGAGTATTATAAATACTCTAATCAACCAGAAAGGACCTATGAAGGAAGATACTATTCACCTCCAGAGAAAGGACTGATAAATAGAAGTATGTACAGTAGGGCATTACAAATATTTCCATGTCCCTATCTATCTGTGCAGGGTGAGGAGGTAGAGAGGGAAAGAGTTTGGAACATCCAACAGTAAATAAATTAATCAAATTAAATAATAAAGAATAGTGGTGTATGTATATGCATAAAAAGAACATGAATGGATCTGGCCCTCCAAGTCTTACCTAGCTGACGTCTGCTGATTTCAGATGCTGCCATCCAACAATTTGACTGCTGTGTTCACTTTTTTCCTGTAATCAAAAGACATGAATATTGACGCTGAGCAGAAGTATTTAGTTCTTATGCTACTAGCACCAAAATGATTTATAAATTTCCTTCTTATCTTGTATTGAATCAATGAAAATTATTGTCCTCATATTCATTCCGATTATCCTATTTGTACCTCACAGGGTCAAAGAAACTTTTAAGTAGAAAGACTCTGAGAAGCAGAACAGAAATTTTAGATCAAGCTGAAAGAGCAGCAGTGTATTTATGGCAGTTCCCTGTCGTTTATACGCATTCACATTAAGTACTTTTAATGCCCTTTCCTCCTGTTTTATGATATTCTCCTCCTATTGTTTATTTTTATTGGCATTAAAAACTTTTAAGAAATATGACCCTATTATTTCATCAGCAAGTTCAGTGTTTATTCAATTTATCTCTTTGTAAAAACACAATTATACACAGAGTCAATCCCCAAGAGAACTGAACTTACACGTTCGCCCTTGTTGGAAACTTGGCAAGTAAAAGCAGAAAGAGAGAATGGAAAAATGCACCACAGCCCCTCAGTAGCTCCATTAAACTCCAGAGTCTTGAATATCAGTTTGAGAGCTCAATTCCTCAATGGGATGAATCATTCATTACAGCAATTAGCTTACTCTTTAAAGGAATGATTAAAGTTCTCTTTTGCACCATGAACAGGTCCTGATGATTCAAACTCACTCATAGAAGGATTGGAGCTACTAAGCTTCCTCCCTTTCTACCCTGAACCCATCAGACAGGAGTAAAGGCAAGGACAAAACTGCTTTACTTGTCTTGTTTAGGGATGGGGGTCATCTTTACCACCTGTTAGGCTTAATTAAGGTCTTGTAAAAATTTGTCAGAAACCCATATTCCTCAGAATGTAGTCCACTAGTCTAATTCTATGATGCTCCCCCTCGCCCCTTTTCTTTCCCACTGCAACTGAAAGAGCTCAAAATTTGCTTCTAAATACTCCTAGAAGACAGGATTAGAAATACTCTGCTACATACTTATTTAAATATTCTATTTGCTCCTTTGTTAATCTGCGCAGTTCATGTTTCCCAGAAAACTCTTTAATTGGATAATCACTTCCTCTCTGGAATCCATGCTAGAATTACCCTCTACCTTTGTGGCCTCTTCCTCTGATTGGATGGTTCCTTCCAGAACCTCCACTTCACAGGGGTATTCGAGCCAGCCATCTCTTGATTTCTCACCAAGTTTCAATCTGGATTCCTCCATTATGCGTCTACACTGAGTACCTTTTTATACCCTCCCCTACTCCCAGTTTTTCATCTTCCTGTTATACATTATCTTTCCCTATAAGATTGTTACCTGCTAGAACATGTCTTTTGCTTGCATTTGGTTCCCAGTGCTTACTATGGTGTCTGGTACAAAGTAAAGACTTAATAAGTGTTATTGACTTAGTGACTGTGGGGTGGCACAGTTGATCAAACCTTGGGCCTGCAGTCAGGAAGACTGAGTTAAAATTCAACTTCAGACATTTACCAGCTGTGTGACCCTGGGCAAGTCACTTAACTTCTGTTTGCCTAAGTTTCCTCATTTGTAAAATGGAGATAACAATACCGTGTTACCTACCAGGGTTGTTGTGAGGATAAAATGAGAATCATTATAAAGCATCTGGCACATTGTAAGCACTATATGTTAGCTATTATTACTTTTATCATGATTATGATGATGTTGAAAAGAACAGTATCTGTTCTCCTATCCAAACTGTAATTCAGCATTTTTGTATTTTTAAATAGCTTAGAAATTTTATTCCAATATCTTTAACTACATTGTTTATTTGCTAAAATAAAAATTCAAAACAATTATACAATATAGACGACTACTAGTTGCATTCTGAAAGTAGTAAGTTTCTACAACCCTAAACAAACTAGTGTTGAGTTTGTCCTGAGATAAAGTTTAACAGTCCAGCTTCTTCAATTGTTTATCAAAATAAAAAATAAAAAAATAGAGAGCTATATATTTTTTCATATGGCACTATTTACCCTTGTAGGATGAGCAGTGTTGTTCAATTGCGTCCAGCTCTTTGTGACCCCACGTGGGATTTTCTTGTCATAGATACTGGACGGTTTGACATTTCCTTTTCCATTATACATGAGGCAAAGAAGGTTAAGTGCCTTGGTCAGGGTCACATAAGTAGTAAGTGTCTGAGGTCTGATTTGAACTCAGACAGGCGAGTGCTCATAACTCCAGGCCCAGAACTCTATTCACTGTGCCACCTAACTGCCTGGATGAGGGACATGTCACACATATACAGATAGGGGGATTATTTCAATATTGGACTCCACAGTTATAGTATGGAATGATTCCCCAAGATCTAATGCTCAATTTTATCTGAAAACTTAGACCTCATAGACGTGGTGTTCTTGACTGTGTCTCTGAAATATCTCCACTGAGTCACTGCAACTAATGTAGGGTATACTTTCTGTGAAGAGTTTTCTGAGTAATTTCAATCAGAAGTACCACATACTTGACCAAAATTAAAAAGCTATTTTTTAAAAATGTTACAGACATGTCAATAAACTTTATGACCAGCTACCAGTGTTTCCTTCCCATGTATTATTTAAGCAGGATTGAGAAGTGATCACAGCATGAGCTGAATTCATGAGAAAAAAAGCCTGGAGTTATGAAACAGTCCATATTAAATTTCAGTCACTCTCGTTATGCTGCCTGTTCTGAATTATAATTTCAAAGCTGTTTTTCCCTTGAGTACCATATAAGCCCAAATTCAAGCACAGACTTGATGAAATCTAGAAATATACGAAGAGATATCTTTATATGAAGCTGTATTTTAGCCATACAAAATCAATCACTTTTTAAATTTATATTTCTATTTCTTAAGTTTTAAAGGAGTAACTACCAGAAGAGATTGGTATTTGAGGAGTTACTGCATAATCTATACAAAGTGAGCTTTTCCCTTCTTCATGTTCAAGTGTTTTGTCTTCTTAATTTTGTGTTCTTTCAAAAATTGAATTCAAGTTGAAGCTAGCCACCCAAACAGATCTTCACAAGGCAGTGGCAGTAGCATTCAAGTCTGGTGCTACATATTAGCCCTTAGCACCCCAGGTGTCAATGTGCTTAAGATTTTTTCTCAATATTAAAGGTTATGTTGAACACTGACCAAAGAAACCTCCTGCTTAACAACCTTGGGCTTCCCATCTCCTCACCTCTGAGCAGCTGCTACTCCTTTTTTCCCCTAGTATCTAGGCTATGGCTTTACTCGCACAAGGGGGTGGTTCCCATTGGTGCCTGCATCAGAACCCTCATTCAACATTTTTTTTAAAAAATATTTTAGTGATACTCTTTTTTTTTAACATCATTTCTAAATTCCATATCCTTACAACTACAACTACCCTTACCAATTTCTACTACCATGTCGGGAAACTGAGGAAGATTCTCCCTAGCCTCTTGCATGACCACCACATGACCTAGCATAAGGGATGTAACTTACAATTGGTGTGCTTAACTGGAATTTCAGGGGAAGTAGCAAAATTAATGAAGCATGCAACCAGGGCGAAGGGACCTTTATCTTTAGTGTCAATAGTGACTTAGAGCATTTTTTCATATGACTCGGAATTGCTTTGATTTCTTCATTGGAAAACTACTTGTTCGTATTCTTTGATCATTTCTTAATTAGAGAATGACTCATATTCCTATAGATTTGACAAGTTTATATAGTTTAGATATGAGACCTTTATCTGATAAACTGTTTATAAGTTCCCTCCCCCATTTTCTGTTTTTCTTCTCATCTTCACTACATTTGTTTCATTTGTACAAACTCTTTTTAATTTAATGTAATTTTAACCATTTTACACCTAACTTTGCTCTCTATCTCTTGTTTATTTACAAGTTATTCACTTATTCATAAATCTAAGTAATATGTTCCATGTTCCACTAATTTTCTTGTAAAATCTTTCTTTATATCTACATCATGTATTCATTTTGACCTTATCTTGGTAAATAGTGTAAGATATTGATCTATGCCTTGTTTCTCCCATACTGCTTTCCAGTTTTCCCAGAAATTTTTATTTTTTACAAAATAAAGATTTTTTTAATCTTAAGAGATTACTTATCCCAAAATCTTATCTTTGCAGTTGTAAAATGCAAGGCTGTTATGTTTATTTGCTGCTGTAAATTGTATGTCCACTCTATTCCATTGATTGGCCTTTCTATTTCTTAGCCAGTGCCAGAAAGTTTTGATAATTGCTGCTTTATAGTTTAAGATCTGGCAATGCCAAACCTCCTGCCTTTAAACTTTATTAGTTACTTTGGTATTCTTGACCTTTTCTTTTTCTAAATGAAAAATGAATGTTTCTTACTATTTTTTTAATTCAGGAAAACCTTTTTCTTTTAGTAATTTAATTGGAATGGTATTGAATATATAAATTAGTCTGGATAAAATTGTCATTTTTATTATATTAGCCCTGCCTACCTAGGAAAAATTCATATTACTCCAAGTATTTAAATCTAATTTTATACATTTATAAAAGTTTTTTGAGAAATAATTTTTAAAAATTTAATTCCTGAGTTTGTTTTGGCAGTTTATTTTATACTGTCTAGAGTTATCTTAAATGGGACTGTTTTGTACTGTCTGTTCTTGTAGAACCTTATTGTGACATATAGGAATACTGAATATTTATGTTGATATATTTTATATCCTGTTAATTTGGTAAAATTAATTGCTTCAACTAACTTTTTAGTTGAGTCGTTGGGGTTTCCAAGTATATCATCATACCATTTGTAAAGAGAGTTTTATTACCTCATTCCCTATTCTGATTCTTTTTTTCTTTTTTGTTATTGCAATTGATAGGGTTTCCAATACAAGACTGAATTATGTTGGTGACAGCAGGCATCCTTGTTTTACACCTTGTCTTACGGGGAAGGCTTCTGGTTTATCCCCATTACAAATAACAATTGCTGGTAATTTTAGATAAGTGCTTTTTATCAACTTAAGGAAAAAAATCCATAGGTACCAATGCTTTCATTTTTTTTAAATAAAAATGAGTGTTGAACTTTATCAAAAGCTTTTTCTGCATCCAATGATATAATCATATGATTTTTAGTTTTGATTATTGATACAATCAATTATGTTAATAGTTTTCCTTATGTTCAAACCATATTTGAATTCCTGGTACATGTCCATGGAGATCACATGTATGATCTTTGTAACATATTGTTGTAATCTTTCATATAGTATTTTATTTAAGTTTCTTGAATCCATTTTCATTAGTGAAATTGGTCTAAAATTTTCTTTTCTGTTTTTACTCTTTTTGGTTTCGATATCGGTATCATATTTGTTTCATAACAGCAGTATGGTAGAATCCTTACTTTATCTATTATTCCAAACATTTTATTTCACATTGGAATTGGTTTATCTTTAAATATTTGATAGGATTCACTTACAAATAAATTCTTAAAGAGAATCTACTAGTTTGTGATTTTGGAAATTCAGGTGATACATTCTCCCACTGTATTTTCTTCATGTCTATCTTTTCCAGATATTATCATCTTTCTTCCCTAATTACCCTGGCTTTAGGAAGTCTTTGAGTCAGCAACATGAATCGTTATACTTTCCATCTGTGCTATTAACCTATAAAAATATGAACTTTTTCCTGATTCTTCTAAAATTTTTGTTGTGTTAAATGTGGAGACTTTCTTTATTTTACAACTGCTTGTATTCTCTCTGTCCACACATTGTCTTTTGAATCTACAAAAAACAAAAGACATCATCAAAGTTTGAAATAATAATTTGCATTCTTATAGTGCCTCATTGTTTCCAAAGCACTTTATCCATATTATCTCTTTTAATCCTTACAACCCTGAGATCTAAGTCCTGTTATTATTTCCTTATTATCATTACTTAACGAATGAGGAAACTACAGAAGAGAAGAGTTTGTGATTTCTCTAGGGTCATACATCTAGTAAGTTTCTAAGGCAGTACGTAACTCAAGTTTTCTTGACTCCAGGATCAGCACCTTATTTCCTACATTATCTAACTGCCTCTAAAATAACAATAATAATCACAATAATTTTAATCCAAGGCCTAGCACCCCATGGTTTAGGTTTTGATAGGGGATGGACCTTCAAATTACTATCTCTTTCACTGGTATTTTCTTTCCTCAGAGTTGACTGAGTGATCTCAGAGCTCAGAAAACTAAGTCTCCACAGATGAGAACAGAAGTGTCTTCAGTTCCTATTAAGCTCTTAAGATAATAATGCATGCATTGCCATCAGATAGTCTTCATTCCATCTCACAGAAAATGTAGAAAATATTTTTGAAGGCAAGCACTGTTTTACTTTTGTCTTGTCACAGGAAAATTTATTCCCTTTAGCTTTATAGAGATGGACAATAGCGGCATCCTTGAAGTCCTGGGGGATAATTTCCCCTTGCCATATAACCTAGAAAATTTCAGTCAGCTTTTCTACGAGTAGTGGTCCCTTTACCTTGTAAATCTCAGCTGGAATAGAATCAGCATCAGGTTCTTTGCCACATAAAAGGAGCCTAATGGCCCTAAAAACCTCTTCTACAGTTGGAAGTTCAGCTAAGGAGGGATTGACTTCAACCTGAGATAAATGGTCAATGACCACAGCATTGATTGATGATGTTCTGTTGAGAACATTATAGAAGTATTCATCCCATCTCTCTAGGATCATGTCCTTATCACTAATCAACGTGGCTCCATCAGCACTGAGTAGTTGTGATGTACCATACAATCACCTGGAAGAATAAGGAACCAGACAATGAAGTCCTTGCTTGAACTCAAAAGTCAAGCATTCAAACTATGCTTCACAGAGCATAACTCCGATGGGCTGGCCAAGTTGTTCCCATGCAAAATATTTGCTTGCCAAAAAGACTATTTTATGGAGAACTCACATGGGTCAGGCAATCACTTCGTGGTCAGAAGAAGTGATACAAGGACACTCTCAAGGTCTCTCTCAAGAACTCTGGATTTGACTGTGCAACATGAGAGACACTGGCACAGTACCACTCAGCATGGCATGCCCATATCAGAAAGAGTACTGTGCTCTTGGAGCAAAACAGAATTGAGACAGCACAAAGTAAATTCAGGATGTACAAATTTGGGATATCCACTCCAAATATTCACATGGACTATATGTTTCCAGCCTGTGGTAGAGCATTCTGAGCTCATATTGGTCTGATTGGCCACAGGCGGACATGCTGAAACTTTACTTTATCATGATGATGTCATTTTGGTCCTCTTCGAAGATGAAGGAGAATAACCAACCAACCAATCATAGTCCCTTTATACCTATCCAGTCTTTTTACTTATTCTGCATTACAATTCTTTGATCCAGTTACACTGGCCTGTTCATTTCAAGAACAATATACTCTATCTCCTGACTCTGGTTATCTTTTCTGTTTGTCCTCCATGTCTTGGGGGCCCTCCTTCTTCCATCCTTCCTTCTAAACTCTCTAGTTTCCTTCAAGTTTCATCTAAAATACCTTCTTTTTTACTGGAAGTCTACCCAGTCCCTATGAATTCTTGCACCTTCCCTCTCTTAATTATTTCTACTTTAATCTATATATCATTTGCTTTTATATATTTCTTTGCATGTGGTCTCCATTATTAGATTATAAACTCCTAGAGGACAAGGATTTTCTTTGAGCTCTTTTTGGATTCTTAGCAATTTGCATAATGTCTGAATTGTGGTAGGTTCTTAATAAACATTGATTGACTGAGAGTATACAATTCATCAGTTCAATAACTGCTTATCTATTTAACTCTTTTTTTTTAAAGTAATTTCTAGTAAACTATATCTCCTTTCACCAACACTTATCAGTTTTAGTTTCTTTACTGAATTACTTCCATTTTGAATTGTCTTAGGAAGATTCTGAAGATCACCTGACAGGGTAAGGTACCAGAACCTGAGGTCCTCACTTGAATTATACTACCAACCATTCAAACTCTGCTTCTGAGAGCACAACTCTGATGGGCTGGCCACATCATTCAAATGTAAAATGCATGTTTGCCAAAAAGACTATTTTATGGAGAACTCACAGAGGACAAGCATTCACATGGTGGTCAGAAGAAGCAATTCAGGGACACTCTCAAGGTCTCTCTTAAGAACTTCGGAGTTGATTTGTGACATGGGAGACACTATTACAGGACGACTCAGTATGTTGTGCCCACATCAGAGAAGATACTGTGCTCTTTGAGCAAAGCATAACTGAGAAAGGTCAAAGGAAACACAGGACATGTACATTTGGAGTATCTACCTCAAATGTGCATGTGCATTATTTGTTCCTAATCTACGGAAGAGCATTATGGGCTCAAACTGGTCTGATCAGCTACAGTAAGACACATTGAAACTTGACTCTAGCATAGTGATATTTTTTGTTCTTCTTAGAGAACAAAGAACAACAAACAAACAAACAAACAACATTTAGCTAGTTTAACTGAAAAAAAAAATCTTTGCTAACAAAACAACCAGGAAAGCATTAGGATTTTTAAGGTTCTTTCTGAGGTTAAGGATGGATGAGTCATAGTTTGCTCTTACATTGCTTAGCGAAGGTAGGGGAAAAAAAAGAAAAGAAAGTGCTTTACAAAGACAAAGTATACACATGCATATATGCAGATGTGTGTGTGTGTGTGTGTGTATATATATGTGTGTGTGTGTATGTATATTTTTATACTAACATGTAAAATTTTTATGTGTGAATATATTTATATAATTGTGTGTATGTGTATGTGTGTGTGCACATGTGTGCAGCTGTTAGTGGTGAAAAGAATAATGCAAGTAGATATTTTAATAAGCATTTAGGTTCCTTGCTTGGATTGTTACTGATAAGTAACCTTCAATTTTTCAAAAATTATTTGACTGGTTTTCTACAATCACTTCCATATATCGTCGACTTTTTATGCTCTCTCCCCATACATCCCCCCTCCCCTCCCACTCTGTCCCAGAGATGGCATGCAATCTTATATAGGTTCTTCACATACATTCTTATTAAATACTTCAATTTTTCAATGAAGCAACCCCATCACCAGTTATTGTTTATAGGGGGAAAACTTTCTCAGATGGTTATTTTGGCAGACAGGAAAGGTTTTGTCAACCATTATTTCAGGTGGTTGTTTTAAGCAACTGAAAATATAACATGAAAGAGGAAATAGGTCAAAAACATGTGCTTTTCACTGTTCCTTTGAAGAAATTAGATTCAATATGAGAAGTCAGGTGACCTGGAATGCTAGCTGAGAGTGTTATTTTGAGAGGTAATTTAATAATCTTCCTCTGCAAAAAAAAGCAGATTAACTGGCGATGACTTAAAATTTCATTATTTTAGAGTCTGTGTGATCTTGAATATAGGTCTCAATCTCTTTTTGTGGTTGACAATATAAAGCTACATAGACAAATCAAAAATGGCTCATTTATTTTTAATCTTTATATATTGAGGAGTCTTGCATTTATGAAACACATTAATGTAATGGCAAGCAAAATAGGCTCTTTTGCTGTTTTTGTTTTAGTATAATCAAGTGCCTCTGACTAAATATTGCCTTTATCAACCAAGAGTCTTTACCAGAAGTCCAGAAACAAAAGTTTCTTTAATTAAAAACAGTATATCTATTTATATTGTTAATTTTTTAATGTGATTAAAAAAAGATCTTCCTCACCTATTAATGGGCCTGCCCATTAAGGGAAGCTTGATTAGGGACAATTGGTAGGAAGATGCACACTTTTCATAAAATTTCTAATGAAGCATTAGTTCTCAAGGGTTGTGATGCTCTCTGACTCTAAAAAATGTGTAAATACTCTGAGGGTGATGTTCTACTTTGGGGCTTAGTTTTTGGAAGAAAGTTTGTATGCCAGATGAGTCTCTAGGAAGCTGTAAGTATTCCCCTGGTATTGAAAACCCAGATGTTCGTGCTTCCCTCTCTGGTAACTATGATCAGACATTTTAACCTGTCTGTTTATCGGTGATATATGTATTGTCTATGGTCAGGCAGTTGGAAGCCTGTCTGTATGTTTCTCTATTGGTAAATGATATATTAAAGAAGAATGTTAACTTTTCAAAAATTGCCTTTCATTTTAGAGAAGCAGATTCAAGAAAGTGTGATAGCAGTCCACCCTTGCGTATCTTGGGGTGCTTACTATTACAATAAACAATCAAGAAATAGAGGCTAAAAATATACCAAAAAATAGAGATTACTACATCAAGAAGGACTGAGAAATTGGATTAGGTCCAGAAGAATATGAAATTATGAGGGGGCTAAAAACCATATCACTTTCAGATAGAAGAGAAGGTTTATGGTGGACATGAAAGTTATCTTTCAATATATGACAGACAATCATATCAAAGATAGGGTAATTAGGTTTAGCTGCAAAAAATAGAACTAGAAAAATGTATAGAAGTTGCAGAAAGGTAGATTTACAAGGAAACTTTTCATTTATTCAGTTGTGTCTGAATCTTCATGGGGTTTTCTTGGCAAAGATACTGGAGCGTTTGCCATTTTCTTCTCTAGTTCATTTTACAAATGAGAAACTGAAGCAAAAAAGGGTTAGTCAACTAAACGTCTGAGTTTTGATTTGAACTCAAGAAGACGAATCTTCCTGACTCCACACCTTATACACTATTCACTGTGCCACTTAACCGCCCATAAAGAAAATGCTTCTCACAATTAGAGTTGACTAAAAGTGGAATGGGCTGCGTTGGAAGGTGATCGTCTTCTCATCTTGAAGGTCTTTCTGAGATTAAATGCCTCAATCAATAAACATTTCTTTAACACTTACTATGAGCCAGGCACTATGCTAAGTGCCTGGGGATAGAAAAAGAGGCAAAAGACCACCCCTGCCCTCAAGGAGCTTACAATCATTAATATGCAAGCAATCATCTTCAAAATTATCTAAATACAGGAAATAATTAAAAGGAAGAAGGCATGGAGTTAAGGGGAGGGGCATTTGAAGAAGACTTTTTGAAGAAAGTGGGATTTTATTTTGGTCTTAAAGAAGGAGGTCAGTAGTCAGAGTTGAAGAGAAAAGCTTTCTTGGTATGGTGTCCTGCCAGACACAATGCCCAGATCTGAGAGATTGGAGTGTCTTGTTGACTATTCATTCACTATCTCCTTTGGATATTGCTGTTTCCTGCTGAGCAATGTGTTAGATGATTTATGACGTTCCTTCAAAATATAATATTGCATAATTTTTGGAGCTCTAGAAATCACAAAGGAGTTGCCATACTACCTGTTGGAGTGCTCAGTTTACTATCATCACAAGAGTACATTATGCAAATAAAGCATGTTAATAGGAAACAATGACTTCTATGTCCCCGAACTGAACAATTATAAATGGCAATTATTATTTGCTAGAAAGATCACAAGATTGCTCTATGTTCTGGTAAATAACATCAAACTAAACAATGTCAAAGGATTTTAGAGTGAGTCAAAAATATTTATTAAGTGCCATTATTATCATTATATTCTAGGCACTGTACAAATGCTGGGGATAAAAATAAAGGTGAAGACAGTGTCTGTCTTCAATTGCTCACAATTGAATCACATCAAGTAAATATTTACAAATAAGCCTTATACAGGATAAATTGAAAATAATGAACACTGGAAAATCAATAGAATTAAGCGGGATTGGGAAAACTGCCTATAAAGGTCCAAAAGAATGGCATCATATGGAAACTTCTTCTGGTATTAACAACATCCCCCACCCCACCCCCCACCCCCAGCATTTTGACTTCAGGGTTAACTCCTTGGGTCCTATTATATTTTCTCCCTCAAGTCCTAGGGTTTGACTTAGCTGTCTTGATTGGAATTCTTCAATGGAATTAAATTGAGATCATCACGTAGCCTGTCATTTGGATTGTTTTTCACTCAGGCTTCTAAAACAATGAAACTGAAGTTTACAACATTTAATGTTTTTTCTGAAAAAGTCATCCAGCTCTTTTTGATGTCTTTTATGGATTTTGTTGTAGTTTTTTGGTTCCTAAATCCAGAGAAAAGACAAAAGCTTAAAATGGTGAATAAGAAAGGTGGTGCTGCTGTCAGTTGGGAGTTAAGAAGTTATGTAGTATTAAAATCTTACACACATGGACACTTTGGTTTTTACTGGATTGTGATGGTCGCTCTAACTTATCATTCTTAGCTTCTATATAAATAAATATATATGTATACACACATTTACATACATACATATACACATACATTTATTTATACATATACATACATATATACATATGCACACATACATACACACGCACGCACACACGCACACACACACACACACACATATATATATATATATATATATATATATATATATATATATATATATATATATATATATATATATATATATATACATACCTATTACCACTCTCTGCTCATTGGATCACCTATCAAGTTCTTTAACCTGCATAGTGGATTCACAATCTCAACATCCACTCTTCTTCATTCTGGAAAGTTACCTGTAGTTAGAGATTTAAATGAATATAACTTATTTAGGTCAACTCCTTCATTATATAAAACAGGGAACTGAGACTCAGAGACTTGCATATAATTAAGTTAGCCACAGAGGTTAAGAACTAGGTCTTCAGACTTTTGGCTTCTATCATACCATTTGATTCTGAGTAAGAGTTTAGCTAAAGGTGACAAGTTGTGGAATATATTTGAATATCTCTAAAGTGGTAATTAAATAAAAGTAAAATAAGAGGGAAATGGGTGGTCAGATGTCACTCTATAAACAGATGATCAGAATTCTCTATATTGATCACCAGATTATGTAGAGAAATGGAATTAAAGAGGAATTTCCCTGTATCTTCATAATCTCTGTTTCTCTATAACTAAACTTCTGTAAATCTGAATTTTTAAAATTCTTCTAGAACTATATTATTTATATTATATTATTTTGAATGTTCAACAATAGAATTATATTATTGTACTATTAGTGGGTATGTATTGATTTAAATTTGTCAACGTAGACAAAACCTATGACAGCTTCAGTTTTGAAATCTACATGAATCAAAGCACTTCCCCTGCTGAAAAATTCTTTGAAGCTGGCCTCTTCATAGTACTCAGTTTGAGGAACAGAAACCTATTTTTAAGATTATTTTTGATATCTTGGTCCTTAAGAAGGAGACTTAAAAGAGCCTCCTCAGGGCAGCTTTCATATCCTTGTTCCTCAGGGTGTAGATAAAAGGGTTCAGCATTGGGGTCACCACTGTGTACATCACAGATGCGATTATGTCACTGTGGGCTGAGTGGTTGGAGGAAGGGCTAAAATAGACCCCAAAGACAGTCCCAAAAAAGAGAGATACTACAGAAAGGAGAGAGCTGCAGGTGGAAAAGACTTTCTGCTTCCCTTCAGCAGATGGCATCCTTAGCATGGCCAAGACTATATATACATAAGAGATGATGATGCAGAAAAATGGAGTCAGGCCAGCAAGACCACCAATAGTGAGGATCATTAGCTCACTAATGAAGATGTCTGAACAGGACAGCTTCAGCAAGGGGTTAAGATCACAGAAGAAGTGGGGAATTTCATTTTTGGCACAGAAGATTTGTTCATTCATCAACAGCATATGTAAGAGGGAGTGAAGAACATTAATAACCCATGTAATTGAAACTAACAGGAAACAAATCTGGGGACTCATCATGGTCACATAATGGAGTGGATGAAAAATGGCCACATAGTGGTCATATGTCATTGTGGCCAGGAGAAACTCATCTACTGTCCCAAATATGATCAAAAAATATAACTGTGTCAGACAGAATAAGAGATGGAGTTATTCTGAGTTTGGATATACACCAACATCTTGGGGACTGTGGTAGAGATAAAGTTGATATCAGCAAAAGATAAATTGGCTAGAAAGAAGTACATATTTTTTTGTGATTGTAAAGAACATAGTTTTTCCAATCCATGAGTCTTTTAAAAGAAAGTTAGACTTATTAAACAATATCAGTCAGTAGATAAATAGTTCCTCAATGAACCTATGAGAAATGTGATAAGGTGACGGAGTTATAAAAACACCAGTGATCATGGTACTATTTTGATCTCCTCTCCATTAAAGAGGAAACTAGGTGTCATAATGCACAGAGTGCAGGACCTGGAATCAGGACGACCTGAATTCACATCTGGTCTCAGATATTTATTAGCTTTGTGACCCAGGGAAAGTCACTTAGCTTTTCTCAGCCTCAGTTCTCTTACCTATAAAATAGGATAATATCAGTACTTGCCTCCCAGAATGGTGATAATAAAATGGGGCATTTTTAAGATGGCTTGCAAGACTTGAAGTTATGTATAAATGTTATAGCAGTTATTATTTATAAAGAATTTCCCCTGTGTAGAATTTCTCACTTAAATCAGAAGTGACCCTCGCCAAGTTATTTTCATGCTTGTGCTTCAGTTTTTTTTCCATTTGTAAGATGAGAGGATTAAGCTAGGTCATGTGTACAGACCTTTGCAATTCTGACAGTCTCTGATTCTAAAATCTTATGATTTTATAAACATCTATTGTATTGTTACATAATCTTATAATTTTCCAACAGATTGTGGTGACCAGACCTAGTCATATGAACATATATTTATATATATAAAACAAAGAAAAACAATGTGGATTAAAACCAGACTAGTTTCATGTCTTGCCTCAGATACTTCATAATGGTAATATTGGGAAAGACATTCAAGTTTTCAATTACCCCCTCCCGTGGCCCCAAAATTTCTAAGAAAATAAATTTGAAGATTGGCATCAGTGGAGGGAGTTTCTTCCCTGGAATTTCCATATATCAATTAACTTACAGAGAGAGAGAAAGACAGAGAGAGAGGAGAGAGAGAGAGAGAGAGAGAGAGAGAGAGAGAGAGAGAGAGAGAGAGAGAGAGAGAGAGAGAGATGATTCATTCAAACTGGACTTCGTTCTCTTTTTTACACATGATTCCATTCCTGTCTCCACACCTTTGCCCGGACTCTCTCATATGTCTAGGGTGCACTGCCCTTTCCTTCTGCCTCATAGAATTCCTTATTTCTTTCAAAACTCAGCTCAAGCACCATCTTCTATGTGAACCTTTTTCCACTGCTAGTTCTCCCCCAAATTAGCATATGTTCAGGATCTTTAAATACTTTAAATACTAAGGCACTTTATATGCTAAGTGCTTGATGAATATTTGTTGAGTGATTGATTGACAGCTACTTAGGGTACCCTATTTAAGGAACTTTTCCCATTACTCTTTTCTATGCTTCAGTCCCAGAAAAAAGTTCAGCCAATGTAGTACCAGTTGTCTTTTGCCCCCAGAAGGCCATTACCCATCTCCATTCATTTATCAGTTATTTTTTTCTCCATGCCTAAAATTTCTTTTCAGTTAACTTCCCACCCTTAGAGAGGGAGAGAGAGAGAAAAGAAAGGATGGAGGGAGGGAGGGAGAGCGAGACAAAGGGAAAAGGAAGAAGAGAGGAAGGAAGGGAAGAAAGAAAGAGGAAAAGACAAAGGGAGAATGAGAAAGACAAAAAGTGATAGACAAAGGGGAACAGAGAAAGGAAGGGAGAAAAGGAAGAAGAAGGTAGGGAGGAAGAGCAAGAGCAGGAGTAAGAGAGACAGAGAGCAAGAAAGAGACAGATAAAGATACAGATGGAGATAGAGAGAGAGAAATAGAGAAGGAGGAAGAGAGGGGAGGGAGAGAAGAAATCACTAAACTCCTGTACTATTACTACATACAGGTTTTTGATCTGTCTCACAAGTCTCTTTTTTATTTCTTCTTTCTATTCAGGTAGTCTGTGATCTATTCCCATGAAAATGATACTTCTGTGGCTTTCCCCACTGATCTTCACTCCAAAGTTTATAACTCTGCTTCCTACCTTGGGTTCCTGGGGGTTCTAATATTAATATTTCACTTTATCACACAGTTGTATTCCAATGCCTCTTCTGTTTATTCTGTTCCTTTTAAATAAGGCACAATCTCTATAACCATATCCTATTTCCATCCCACAAAGGCTTAGTAATTACTCTGAAATGGAATTTGTTTCCTTTCTTTCAAGTTTAGAAATAGATTATACACCAATAAACATGTTAGAAGTGTTGCAAATATGATCTTATATTTGAAATATACTTAGACACGAAATTGTATGTAGTGGAAATTTATGGTTTCATATGTAGTGTTCTTCTACTTGTATAGGGAACTATTCATATTGTCGATGTTTGTCAAGATCATAATGATGTAAAGGAAAACTTTAAAAAATCATGGTAGCTTTTCACGAGTATTTGATCTTAACAATTGATTAACTTGCCTTGGATATCTTCTGGTGACATATAGGTTGTTACAAATGAGGTAAAAATTATATTATGTATGTTTTTTTGCAAACCTGAAAGTCCTAAATCAATGCCAATTAGTCCTCCTCCATGTGCTCCTTCTCCTCTTTGTCCTAGTAGTATTACTATCAGAATTGAGGGGCTAAAGGTAAGGGTGTGCCCAACAGACGTCCTCCCTGAGACTAGAGTTTAATTTTGAACCCCAAAACACAGTTTGAACAATACACAAGAACAGTTAAGGATAAAAGATGGGGAGGGTAGGGACTAAATGGCAAAAAGGAATGAGGTGAGAGTGGCCAGGAGTTTTGTATTTCTTTTTCTGAATAATTGTATCCCCTATCTACACAAGCGATAGGTTCTTGGCAGTAACTTAGAATTCCTACACAGACTATAGAATTCCTCACTTGACAATTTGAAAAACAAGAGAGACTTTATTTGAAGTCAAATCATTTCAGTAACAATTGGTATGCCAGAAACCAATATAATGCTGGTGGAACTGTGAACTGATTCAACCATTTTGGAGAGAAATCTGGATTTATGCCCAAACAGTTATAAACCTGTACATACACTTTGAGGCAGATATACCACTATTAGTTCTGTTTCCCAAGGTGAACAGGGAAAAAAGGCAAAGAACCTGTATGTTCTAAAATATTTATAGTAGCTCTCTTTGTGGTGACAAAGTATTGGAAATTGAGGGAATGACCAGCAATTGGGGAATGGCTAAACAAGATGTCATATGTGACTCTGATGGGATACTAGTGTGCTGTAAGAAATGAAGAGTAGGTTGACTTCAGAAAAACATAGAAAAATTTGCATGAAATAACAAGTGTGAAATGAGCAGAACCAAGAGAATATAATATATGGTAAGAGTAATATTGTTTGTAGAATAACTGTGAATGACTAAATTTTTCTGAGTATTTTAAATACTCAAATCAACTAGAAAGGACCTAAGAAGGAAGTTAATATTCACCTCCAGAGAAAGAATCAATAAATAGAAGTATACACAGTAGGGCATTACAAATATTTCCATGTCCCTATATATGTCTGCAGGATGAGGAGGTAGAGAGGAAAAGAGTTTGGAACTTAAAAGCTAACAGTAAATAAATGAATAAAATTAAATAATAAAGAAGAAGTGCTATGTGCCTATGTATAAAAAGAACATGGATGAAATTGGCTATTCCAAGCCATCCAAGTCTTACTGAACTGATGTCTGCTGGCTTCAGATGTTGCCACCCAACACCCTGATTCTTCTGCCTTCACTTTTTTTTCTGTAATCAAAACACATGAATATTGAAGGTGATACGAAATATAGAGTTCTTATGCTACTAGCACCAAAATGACTTACAAGTTTCCTTATCTTACACTGAGTCAGTAATTATGATTGTCCTCATATTCATCCGCACTATCCTATTTGTATGTCACAATGTTGAAGAAACATTTAAGTACAGAGACTCTGATAAGCGAAAGATAGAAATTCTAGATCAGACTGAACAAACATCAATGTATTTATGGAAGTTCCCTCTCGTATATATGCAATCATATTGAATACTTTCAATGTCAACCACTCAGTGCCCTTTCCTCCTGTTTTATGATGTTTCTCCCTATGGTTTATTTTTACTGGCATTAAAAACTTTTAAGAAATATGACCCTATTATTTCATCAGCAAGCTCAGTATTTATTCAGTTTGAGTCTTTGTAGAGTCAATCCCCAAGAGAACTGAACTTACTTGTTCTCCCTTGTTGAAAACTTGGTAAGCAGAAGCAGAAAAGAGAGAAGGGGAAAATGTACCACAACCTTTCAGTTGCCCCATTAAAACCCCAGAGTCTTGAATTTTGAGAGCTCAATTTCTCCACGGGGTGAATCATTCACTACAGTAATTAGCTTGCTCTTTAAAGGAATAATTAAAGTTGTCTTTAGCACCATGAACAGGGCCTGATGATTCAAACTCAGTCATAGAAGGAGTGGAGGTACTATGCTTCCTCCCTCTCTACCCTGCACCCGTCAGATAGGAATAAAGGCAAGGACAAAACTGCCTTACTTCTATTGTCTAGGGATGGGGGTCATCTATACCACCTGCCAGGATTAACTAAAGTCTTGGAAAAATTTGTCAAAGACCAATATTCCACAATTTGTAGTCCACTAATCTAGTTCTCTGATGCTCCCCCTCCATTTTTTCCCCACTGCATTTGAAAGAATCCTAGATTTGCTTCAAGATTGGAAATATTGTGCTACATACTACCCATATGAGCTTGGACAAACAATTTAATCGTTTTGGACCTCAGTATTTCTATTCATAAAGTGAAAGGGCATGTTTAAATAACCTCCAGAGTCCTTCTAAGACCTGTCAGCTTACTTCTATCCAGAAACTCTTCCTTCTGAACCCAAAGTGAATGTGGAATAAAGTGTTACAAAACAGTGTTTTATAGATAACTTTCTGAGTGACACAAGTGTTGTAACCTGACTTGTTTGGTTTAAATGACTCTGATCTCAGGTCCTGACCAAAATAACTTCTATTCATATTCTTATCATGTAAAATTGGTGACCACAATAGTAGAGAAAATCAAATGAAAATCGTTATGGTGATAATTAGATGAAACTGCCATAAATCTCTATTTAAAGATGTAGGCTTAGGTCACCCATCTCTTCATTTCTCACCAGATTGCAATCTGTACTCCTTCAATGTGCTCCAGAAAACACTTTATATATATTTTTTCTGTTACATTTGAGTTCCATGATGTTTCTCTCCATCCCTTCCGGGCCATTCACTAGAGAACATCCACATTTGACACAGACATACATACATACATACATACGTATATATGCATATATGTATCTGTGCTTGTGTGTGTGAAACTATGCAGTCCATAGCACCACATACAAATTATTTCTCTGGGGGCAGATAATATCTTTCCTCAAAGGTTATTTGTAGTTGAAGTAAATTTTCATATAACTCATAATCACTTAGTGTACTGTGAATGTATTTTTAATGGAATTGATGTATTTTTGATGGAATGGGAATATATTTCCCATCCATTAGTAGGCTTTTGTGGTGTGCTTATGTCACATGGAAGTCTGCGTCACATGAATCTAAGTCACCTGGAGCAGGATGGGGTTGGGCAGGAATGGTGAAACAGGAATAAGTGGAACTAGACCAGAACTGAGTCAGAGAGTTAGTCAGAGTTCTTCAGAGATCAGTCAGAGTTGAGAAGGATGCAGGCAAGCAGGCAGCTGGATAGTGTGAGAGAGTTTATGATTTTGATTAGGGGAACCCATTTGTGGGAAGGCTTGATGATGTGTATAGACTTCTTGGTTAATATAATGGATTTCTTTGTTACTATGATGGATTTGACTTACTGGTCTTTGAATAAATGACTTGCTTCTGTCTTTCATGTGGAGAGTCTGTTGCATTTTGTGATTCAGAATTGTGCAGGGATATTCATGGCTGCTGTAGGCACCGTGAATATTGCATTGATGCTACACTTAGTCATTCACGTTTGCTTTTCAAACAATATTGCTTTTACTTCATACTATGGTCTCTTGGTTCTGCTCATTTCAGTTCATTATTTCATGCAAGTCTTTTCACATTTTTCCTAAAATCAACTTGCTCATCATTTCTTATAGCACACTAGTATCCCATCACAATCACAAACCACAACTTGTTCAGCCATTCTCCAAATGATGGATGTCTTCTTGTTCTTGTTTTGCATTTCTAAAGGAAAGACAGCTTCAAAGGGGTTAATAATCTTCCTTTAATTAAACAATGTAGAAAGATAAAGATATATAAGTAGATAGGAGTATCCAAGAAAGAATCCAAAAGACAGGGATCCATCTAACCAAAGTAAGTGATTTACATCACCAGACCAGGGAACATCAACATCTGGGTTCTCAAGGCCAGGGGGCCCCTTAACAATGGCTACCCAGAGTCTGTTATGGAAATCACAAAGACATATTCTTCCCATGAGTGAGCCCCAAAGCCAAATGTCAACTTCCCAGAATATATAAAAAAGACTCAGCTCCTGATAGGCTCAGAGCCAGAAGGTGTGAAGCCTATGTGATTCAGCACAGCTGTGAACTATCAGGGTTCAAAAGAGATTAATCATTCAAATGTTTTCAATTTATCTGAAGCCTGGGAAATTGTACTCCAAAAAGAAAAAAACAAAAATCCCATGCTATTTGCACTTACAGATGTATACATCAAAAGATAGCTAAATAGGTGTAAAACAAGTAGTAAAGACATCAGTCCAGCGTCTATCACAGAGTCTTCTGCATTGTAAGTGCATAATAAATATTTATTGAAACTGAGAAGCAGGCAAAGAAAGTTAGTGGTAAGTAAAGTCATCAGTAGGTAATAGGACTCCAGATGCAGGAATAAGGTATTATTCCAAGCTTTGGGAGCATCCAGGGAAGCAAGGCAAGATGTAAGTCCCAGAAAAACAGTGGAATAAGAATGAAACAATGGGAGGGGCTCAGGGTTAGACAACAGTATGGAAACCCAATTTCTAGAACTAGATAACAGAAGTTGGTCAGAGAGGACCACTCTATGTTGTCAGTGAGAGATTATTAAAAGCATAGGTGAATCTCCTGAAGTTGATTAGATGATGATAAGGGATGACAGAGAGAGGGCAAAACTACTCAATTCCTATTTTATTCCCTTTTTCTCTACCAAGGCAAACGAACTTTAGACATTGAAGGATAAAACATTGAATTGGGAATGCATCTAGCTGCTCTCATTGAGTTCGAGTCACCAGTCATGAAGAACTACTTCACAATATATGAAATAACTGGTGGGTAAAATTGCTGACTCTGTCAGTGATCTTTGACAAACAGAAAAGAATGAGAAAATTCTGCAGAACAGAATATGTACCAATTTTCAAAGGGAGACTTATTTAAATGATGGTGTTAGGTCAGTGAGGTTGACTTTCATCAGCAGAAAAAATGCTAGAATGGATTATTAGAGGAATTTTTTGGTGAGTGATTGGAAAGGAAAGCAATGATTATGATGAGCTATAGAGTGGGTTGATCAAGGATTACTCATGCCAAGTGAATCTTGTTCATTTTGTTCTTTGATCAGATTTTGCTAGATTTTTAGATTAGGGGAAAGCCATAAGAATAGTATGGATGAATTTGAACATGCATTTGACAAAGCCTCCTATGAGATCCCTTTGAAAGATATTATGTGATGGAAAGAGCATCTATGGATTTGTTATTAGGCAACCAGGTTTGAATCCAGGTTTGAACCATCTACTTGCTATGTATACAAGTAAATTCAACAAACATTCTCTAAACACTCATTGCACATAAAGCACTGTTGTAGGTGCTCAGTACATAAAATAAAAAAAAAAAAACCAAGCACAGTTTATGTTTTTAAGGAGCTGAATTTCTACTGTAGAAGACAAATTGGGCATATAGATAAGTAGATCCAGACAAATGCCTACATGATCATTTGAGAAGCAAAAGAACATTTTTATCTGGGAGAATAGGCAAAAGTTTGTGAAGAAAGTGGCCCTGAAGATGGAATTTTATTGAAGAAGAAAACAATCTTTCCCAGTGTAAATGAATATATAATAGAGCCTAATCTAATCCTTATTGCTTAACGGTCATGTTGCATTTTACTTCTCCCCAAGGTTCTCTGGGGATTTAAACTCTAGCCTTCACCAATGACTTGACCTCAATTATGGGGCATCCCCTATACCTTCACCTTTTCTGGATCCTGAGCAGAGAAGAAAGCTAGTGTGGTACTCTGGCAGCTTAAAAAATGAAACCTGTTCTGATCACTAATGTTGTAGGGGGGTGGTATATGATGTTTTCTCCCAGAAGTTGGCACCCATATCTGAAGTGGTCTGGGTTAGCTTCAATACTCTGTTACAAATAGGGAATATGTGTGTGTGGAAATGAATGCACAGAGGGCTGGATGAAACTGGAAAAGAGAGACTTATTCAGTATGGCATGTAGAAAGAAGCCAGACAAATAAAAAGAAATAAGGCTAGGAAGATAAGTTGCAAGCAGATTCCAGAGACTTTAAAACTCTAGGTAAAGAATTTGGATTTTATCTGCCATGTAGGTAAAGATTATCCACTGAAACTTTTTTTTTATTAAGGGGGTGATACAATTATTAAAGTTATTGTTAAATTTTACACTTAGAACTTCACTTGAAATCCAGTATTTAGGTTTCTAAAATCCATTGCATGAATACATAACGTGAGAGAAGACATCAGTTTGTGTGGAAGACACCATAAGGGTTCTAGTGGATTCCAAGCTCAATATGAGTTAACAGTGCCTCATAAGACTCTAAAACATTAATGGGGCTGAGGCTTCATTAAAATAAGACTGCAAGAAAAGATTTTATGGACCAAATTTAGAAACAGGCTAGAGGACAAAGCATAGTATCCAGAGAAAGGGAATTCATTACACTTAGTTCTGATTAGATTACATTAGGAATATTGAATTCTGAGTGTCTTATTTGTGGAAGACTAATGGTAACCCGGACCAAGTAATTGTGAGGGGAAAAAAAGGGGAAACCATATCGTATAGGAATTAGCCAAGTAGGTAAGGATACTTAGCCTGAAGCAGAAAAAAACCATTGGATGGGATGATAGAAAAGCTCTATAATAGCTGTCTTGAAGTCATTGATGTTTAGTCAAAATGCAAAGGGATAAACCTTCTTTTGTTTCATTCCAGAAGATGGAACTAGAAGCACTGCATGAGAGTTACAAGAAAGCAAATTTTGACTCAATACAAAACTAAACTTTTCAATAATTGGAATGATCAAAAACTGGAATGTTTTGCCTTGGGAGGTAATGAGTTCCTTATGCTTGTAAATCTTTAACTTAAGGTGGCATGACTACTTGCTGGGGATGTGGTGGAGGTGATTTTTGTTCAGATATACATTGCATTAGAGGATATCTGAAGTCCCTTAACTTTTGGGATCCATGATTCAATCAGAACAAGGCAATGACACTCTTAGTAGAGCCATGCTGTTAAGCTCAGAGTACTGCCAGCATGAAACCTGACTTTAAGTTGGGCTGACACATTTCAGAGTCCTTGTATAGATGCTAGATTCAGATAAGGTCGTCAGAGCCTGACAATAAGCGTTAATTAACTTTAACTATAGGAGGCAAGAAAGGAGGCAAGAAGTCAAGGAGCTTGAGTAAATGCTGTAGGTTCAACTAGATAACCTCTAGGGTTTCTTTTAAATCTAAAAACCTGTGATTCTATAATCTTTGATAAGCTTTCTTTTAATTTTTCCCAGAGCTGCCTTTATGTCTCGATTTCTTAGACTGTAAATGAAAGGGTTGAGCATTGGAGTAACCACAGTGAAAATAACTGTGGCAGCCATGTCCTGGGTTGAGTAGGAGGAGGATGGGTGTAGATAAATTCCCATGATAGCCCCATAAAAGAGAGAGACTACAATGAGATGAGAGCCACATGTGGACAGGGCTTTCTTTATCCCATGAGTAGATGGAATCTTTACTACCTTAGAAAAGATGTAGGCATAGGAGATAGTGATACTCATGAATGGAATCATGAAAACCATCCCTCCCACAGTGAACACCATCAAATCATTGAGGTAGGTGTCAGAACAGGAGAGCTTCAGGACGGGGTAAGGATCACAGAAGAAGTGGTGAATGGTGTTGTCAGCACAGAAAGATAATTGGACTATTAATAGGGTATGCAAGAGGGCATGCAGGTGAGTGATGATCCATGATACCATCACCAAAATGATACAGAGTTTAGGGCACATGATAGTGGTATAATGGAGTGGGTGGCAGATGGCCACATAGCGGTCATATGCCATAACTCCCAGAAGGAACCCATCCATGTTTATGAAAGTGATGAAGAAATATATCTGTAGCATACACTCTATATAAAAGATAGATTTACTTCTCAATATGTGGTTCACTAGTGACTTGGGTACTGTGACTGATGAGAAGCAAATGTCAACAAAGGAGAGATTGGCCAGGAAGAAATACATGGGGGTGTGAAGGTGAGCATCTAAGCTGATGGCCAGCAAGATGAGTAGGTTCCCAACCACAGTGACCAAGTATATACACAAGAACAACTGGAAGATAATTTGTTGCTGTTCTGGTAGCTCAGAGAAACCCAGGAGGAAGAATCCAGAAATACTGGTTCGATTTTCTCTATTCATATCTACTGGAGATAAAACATACTTTAATAAATAACTCAGAGTAATGTCTCACATTAATTCAAAGACCGTGAACACAAATTTCCAAAATGTTTATTTAGCTGAGATTCAGATATAGATATGAAGTTTTCATTGCTATATTTATAAAAAATGTCTTTATTAAGACCGTGAAACATAGCAACATTAATCAACAATATCATTTTATGAAGCAAGTATTAAATTAAAAAATAGTCATAATTAATGCAATATTTATCATTGCATGGAAGTAACCATAGCTTCTCACAAAATCACAGATTCTCAAAGTTGTAAGTGATGTCAAATGCCATTTAATCCAATATTTGCCTCAGTTACAGTTTCTTTTATACTATATTTGATGATAGATCACCTACTATCTTCTGTAGATATCTCATTCTATTTTTGTAAAGCACTAATTCTTAGTTACTTTTTTCTTGCATTGAGCCTGAATTTTCCCCTTTGTGACTTCTATTCAATATTCCTCTTTCTGCATCCTGGGTCAAACAGTAACTGTCCAATTCGTTTTCTTTTAAAATTTTTCTAAATTTCTTCTCATGTTTAAAAATATTTTACTGGTACATTTTGTTTATCCACTGTAGTCTTTTCTAGATCTGATAATTTCTTTTCTATGTGAAAGCCCTTCATATATTTGGAAACAACTGTAATTTCCTCTTAAATTTTCTCTTCTTCTGGAAAAACATTTTTATTTCCTTTCATCAATTTTTACAAGATATGAACTTAAGGCCCTTCTCCTTCCTGCTTGTCCTCCTCCGTACGCTACAAACAGACAACAAGTATGTAATCCTACCAAGCTAGGAAGATTTAAATACAGGATTGATGTTGAATTGAATGTCTGCTGTCCAAAGATCAGCTAGCTAAATTGGAGAGGCAGCTAGGTGGCAAAGTGACTGCCTGAGTTTGAGTCCTGTCTCTCATATTTGCTAGCTGTGTATGCAAGTCACTTAACTTCTCATAGTATAACATTAGCATTTACATAGATATCAAATGAGATAACTTCTGAAGTGCTTTGTGGACTTGCAAGGCATATATAAATGCTAGTTATTATTATCACCAGGTTGGTTGCTACAAGTTGATGAATTTTCCAGTGACAGGAACTTTAGACTAACTACTATTTATAAAGGATTTATGATTTGTATTTTTGAATGGAGCTCCTACACTTACAGGTCACTGAAATGTTAAATCTAAAGTAGTTAACCTAGAGTAAAATATTTGGGTATAGTTTGATACCTTTCCACCTAACCTTTAACTGTTATTTATCACTATTTAATCTTTCCTTGGCCTTATCTCCAGATTTGGATTCAAATGATCCTTCTTAACTCACCAGGATCTAAACTTCAAGTTTGCTTGGAATCAAAAACCTTTCTCAGTGTTTGGTTCTCCACTTCCGAATCACTCAGCTACACACCACTGGAATGAGCTACAGAATGACTTTTTCCCTCGCAATTCTTAAAGCAGTATTGGGATTAAAGTAAAAACATTGCTTCAGAGTTATAAGATTATAAATTTGAAATATACCTTAGAGGTCAAACGTTGTACTCTGTTGTGTGGAATAGATAAAGGGTGCTGCAAGAATTCAGATCAGGGAGAGATTAATATGATCAGATGTGCTCAGGAAGGTCTTCATGGAGGAGGTGGGTCTTGACTGGAAAAAAAAACCCATACGGAGTGTTACCTTCTCTTCCATGAAACTTTGCCTGAACTTCCAAGATGAACTGATCTCTCCTTGCTCAATATTGTCTTAATACATTGCCTGGACTCTTACTTTTTCTTTAACTCACTCTTCCCTGAACTCACCTCACTTTCCCTTTTATTATAGCTATTTGTGCAATACCATATCATCACTATTAAATGATGTCCTTCTGAGTGGATAATGTGCAGTTTGCCATCTTTTTATAATAAGTATTGATCAGAAACAATATCCAAAGTATATGTACACACATTCATACATATATATGTATATATATATACACATATGTTTAAATATATATGTTATATAGAGAGAGAGAATAAATGAATGAATAGGATATGAATAGAATTCAGATAGGCAGACGAAAAAGAAGACATCAATCTAGGTAGTAAAATACCAGGATTTCAAGATTTGGAGCTGGAAGGGACTTCAGAAATAGTCCAAACATCTACATTTTACAGATGAGGTAATTGGAATCTTAAAGAGGTTAAGTGACTTCTTATACTGGAATTTAAACATAGGTCCACTGATTTCAGACCCCATGTTCTTTCAATTGTAACTAACAGAGGTGGAAATGAACTTTAAATATAGGGGGAAAGTGGAGAGTCATCTGCTAAAAAAACAGGTTTGGTGCTTAAATATTATGTTCTGTGTTTGCATGGACAGGTGGGGATTTGGGGCTAGATAGGGCAGAAATGATAATGAAATGCTTCTAACACGGAACTTGGGTTAATTTGGAAGGAAAATTTGTGTGGTTATGAAAGTGCATAAATATATAAAATATGGTATGTTTGTATATAAATACACACATTGTGAAAAGATGTTTGCATTTCTCTGCACTTGTCTCTTCAAGCTTCTATGCTGGTGCATATATTAGTGTGTTTAAGGGAAAATGACCTTAGGAAACATATTGATCAGCTGGAAAACATTCAGAAGAGGATGACTATGAGGGTAAGGTTACTGGAGACCATACCATATTAAAAAGAGATTAAGGAATCAGAAATGTGAATTCTGGAGAATAATAAGCTTTGGAGTAGGGTTGTAATAGCACTCCTAAAGAATTTGGAGAGATGTTATATGGAAGGAAGATTAGACTTTTTCTACTAGATCTTGGAGAACAGAAGTAGGAACAAAGGAGAGGAATTGAAAAGAGTAAAATTTAAACTTCCCTAAAATGGAAGACTTGTATGGAAAGCAATATTATCTGCATTGAGAGGGAGTCATTTCTCCTTGAATGATGGTTTTTGAGGAGATACTGGGTGATAATTTTTCCAAGATGATGTAGAAGAGATTCGTATTTGGGTATGAATTAGACTAGCTAAAATCTGAGATCCTGTCGAACTCTTAGAATCTGTGATTGCATGAATCTTTCCTATTGTTTTCTCCCTCAGCTCTTACCTGTATGGTTTCTGGTGAATTTAGATTCAGTCCACTCCTGCTCTCTCTACTTCTCTCTTGAGACAATTCACAATAAGTACCTGGTAGGGGATTCAAAATCCTTTCATTCCTGGAGGAAAAGAGACATAGTTTAAGTTGTCAGGCCTTTACTGAAGCTTGTGGGGAGTGGAGAGAAGGAACTGGGTCCTAGATTTCTGAAGCTGCAGTGTCTGCAAGGAGCTTGTTTTGGGAATACTTACAGGTTCAAGGTCCTCTGGGGTCTGATTTCCATGACAACTAATTAGAGACAGTCATAGAGTAATTGTCCCCAACTTAATTGTGGGAGAAGGAAAGAGAGGATGAAAAGTAGATATTTCTTAGAGTTTTAATTTTGTCACTAACTTGTGGCATCATTTTAGGTAGGTTATTTCCATTTTCCAAGATTGTTCGTCTATCCAATATAGGGATTGTACTAGATGATCTCTGGTGAGGGCCTAGCTCTGCCATTCCACTAGTTTCCAAGTCTTCATTAACCATTCTCTTTCTTTTGCTGCATTCAATATTAATGCAACAAGGATAAGAGGGGAAGTAATCAAAAAGGAAACAGATCTTCACATCACATATCTCTCAAAATGTTCTATTATAAACTAATGCACACATATAAGAATAAGCAATTTCTCAATGGACATTATTCCTTATTATAAGGGACAGTTTTCTGGGTGGTGACAAAGAGGGGCATAGTGGGAGATAAAGGCAATTTGGTGAAGCATATTAACAATGATCTCAAAAGTCAGAAAAAGCTTTTTATTCTAAATTCTACTCTGAATTGTATAGGAGAAAAGAAAAGAAAAAGATGCAGTTCTTTTGCTCAGTGAGATCACAGTCTAGTTAATGGAGGCAAGACTCTTACATGAAAATAAGAGAAAAATGTCAAGTAATATATGATCAAGGAATCCCTTGTATTTAGAGAGGAAGAGGATAGCAGAGTGGTTCACAAAGCAAAAAAATAAGGATTCACACAGTGTTAAAAGAAGGGGGGATGGTACTGGAATATAATTTAGTATGCTTTAGGTGAACTAAATAAGTTATAACAATAGTCAAGCTTGAAAGAAATATAAAAGTTAAATTGCATTACTCTTAAAGGCACCACAGACAACAAAGTAATAATAATAGAGATCCTGAATGACATTTTTATCTAGTATGTTCTAACCAGACCAGGCAGGCTATTTCTTTCCTCAAATTTCTAAGGCATTTTGAGGTGCTGGAAGTGGCTTTTTTCCTCTAACATCATCACTTATAGAACCCACTTGGTATGTTTTCCACATTTGTTGTGGGGACAGTGAATAGAGCCCCAGTTCCATTTAACCACTTAATATCAATTACTTTTTGTTTTACAAAAGGAGATTTACTTCAAAGATACAGCAAAACAAATGTACAAATGTTTCCCCCAATACATTGTGGGCATATTTTCTTCTATATCACTTTGGTATTTGTGTGTGTGTGTGTGTGTGTGTGTGTGTGTGTGTGTGTGTGTGTATGTGAGAAGAGAGAGAGAGAGAGAGAGAGAGAGAGAGAGAGAGAGAGAGAGAGAGAGAGAGAGATTAAGCTAAAAAATTAGCTCAATTCCCACATAACATTGATGCCAAAATACTGCATGTCTCTATCTCAGTTACTTTAAGGTTGGGTTTCCAAAGTATACTCCCAACAGTTGTTCCTTGATTTTTATGGTATTGATGTTATACTGGTAATAAACCATGAATTCTAAGAGATATGGATGATTTTCTTTCATTGTTTCTTTAATTTTTAACAGTATTTTGTTTTTCCCCAATACTATGTAAAGACAATTTTATTATTCATTTCTATAAGATTTTGAATTCCAAAATCTTCTGCCTCCCTCTCCTCCTAAAATGGCAAGCAATTTAATATAGGTTATACATGTACAATTATGCGAAACATTTCCATATTAGTCACAGCTGTGAAAGAAGAAATAGATGAAAAGGAAAAAAAAAACATGAAAAAAATAAAGTGATCAATTATGCTTTGATCTACATTCTGAGTCCATTAATTGCTTATCTGAATGTGAATAGCATTTTCCACCATGAGTCACTTGTGTTGAATCATTGTGTTTCTGAGAAGAATTAAGTCATTCACAATTGATCACACAATGTTGCTAATATTGTGCACAATGCTTTCTTGATTTTTTCTGGTTTTGCTCATTTTCTCATTCTGCTCATTTCATTTGGCTCTCCAAGCCTTTCCACAATTTTCTGAAATCTACTTGCTCATTTCTTATTGCACAATAGTAGCTAATGAAAAAGGGAAAAGGATCTGTACATGCAGAACTATTTATAGTAGCCTTTTGCGTGATATAGTAGCCTTATTGGAAATTGAGGGGATGCCCCCAATTGGGGAATGGTTGAACAAAAACTTTGGTATATGAATGTAATAGAATACTATGCCTTAAATATTCAGGAACACATGACAAGCAGGACTGATGTTCGAGGTGACATCAGAAGCAAAGAATTTTTATTCCTATAAAAAAAAAGGCAATCATATTGTTGCTTTATGGTCTCTGGGATATAGACCTAGTGCAAGTGTTGCTGAATCAAAGGACATGCACAATTTGGTTGTCCATTGAGCATAGTTCCAAATTAGTCTTCATATCAGTTCACAACTCTACCACCAGTGCATTAGTGTCCCAATTTTCCTGCATCTTCTCCAGCATTTATTTTTCTTTTTTTTTTTTTGTCATATTAGCCAATATGATAGCTATGAGGTGGCACTTAAGACTTGGTTTAATCTGCATTTCTCTAATCAAAGTGATTTAGAGCACCTCTACATATGAATATAGGTAGTTTGATTTCTTCATCTGAAAACCATTCTTGTCTTTTGACCATTTATCAATTGGGGAATGGCTTGTATTCTTATAAATGTGACTCAGTTCTCTATATAGTTGTTGAATGAAGTCTTTATCAGAGACACTTGCTGTAAAGATTGTTTCCCAACTTTCTACTTTCCTTCTAATGTCAGTTGCATTGGTTTTGTTTGTGCAAAAGCCTTTTAATTTAATATAATGAAAACTAATATATTTCACAGTTTGTAATGCTCTCTATCTCTTGTTTGGTCATGAATCCTTCCCTTATCCATAGATGTAACAGGTGGACTATTCCTTGTTCTTCTAATTTGTTTGTGATGTCACTCTTTATGTCTAAATCATTTACCCATTGTGACCCGTCTTGTGAAATATTGCTCTATACCTAGTTTGTGCCCTATTATTTTCAAGTTTTCCCAGCAGTTTTTGTCAAATAAGTTCTTATTCCAAAAGCTGTGCTTTTTGGGTTTACCAAATACTAGATCACTCTGATCATTTGCTACTATGTCTTGTATATGCAATTAATTCCACTGATCCACCACTCTGTTTCTTAGCCAATACAAGATAGTTTTTGATGATTACTGCTTTATAATATAGTTTCAGATTTGACTTTTCTAGACAACCTTATCTTGCATTTTTTCACTAATTCCCTTGATATTCTTGACCTTTTGTTCTTTCAGATGAATTTTGTTGTTATATTTTCTAGCTCTATAAAATCATTTTTTGGTAGTTTGGTTGGTATGGCATTGAATAAGTAAATTAGTTTAAGCAGAATTGTTATTTTTTTGTGTGTTAGCCCAGTCTACCCATGAGCAATTCCCAACAATTCTTTTGATCTGACTTTGTGTGAAAAGTGTTTTGCAATTGTCTTCATATACCTCCTGGGTTTGTTGCTGAAGACTTGTCTTACTACCTTCTCATGGATTTTAGTGCTTATATTGATGTGAAGAAGGTTGATGGAAGACCGGAAGCTCTAAAGGCCTAGAGTATTTTGTTCTTCATTTAGAAATATTTGAGTAAGCCTTGAAAGCTTATTCACTATCTGAACTCGGTGTTCATCTGAAAACTGTCTGGTCATGCCATAGCTTTGTAACAGTAAGCACCCCTACATACTCAGGGGGTCTTGCTGTCACAGGTTCTTAGATCTACATTCATAAAAGAAAAAGCAGCTGTTGAGGGGTTAACAATCACTTTTGTCAAGCATTCGTATCATTCCTTTTTCTAAGCACATATATCATTCACCTAATTCAACAGAGTCAGCACTCTGAACTTCAAAGAAAATACAGAGAAGTTAAAAGTCAACAAACAAGGCTTCCTCTGCCTGAATTCAACAGACAGTCCAGAGAGGGAAGCACTGACATCTGAGTTTTCAAAGCTAACGAGCTCCTTTATTGACTTCACTGAGTCCTCATCTGACCAAACAAACACTTCCAATCAGGAAGTCCCCAAATCAACAGACATGGCTTCCTCTGCCTGACAATAATCCAACAGACAGTCCAATTGTGTGACCATAGTTACCAGATTGGGAAGCACTGGCATCTGAGTTTTTAAAGCTGGGGGCTCCTTAAAAGGGCTTCCAAGAGTTCTCATCTGGCTCTCAAACATTCTTACAGAAATTAAGCCCCAAAGTAAAACCTTACCCTCTGAGTATTTATACACTTTTTTGAGGTAGAGAGCATAACTCTCTGTCCCAGGGCCTCAATAGAAAAAAGTAAATAGAAAATAGGTACTTGAGACCTTCCTACAAAACAACTCCCCTAATCAAGTTTCCCACAGTGAGAAGGCCCAACAAAATGTGTGGGAAAATCTTTAATCACATTATTCAATCAGAGGCACTTTTAGCAAAACAAAAACAGCAAAAGATTTTAATTTGATTGCCATCATAAGCTTTCAGAAAAATGGACTGGCATATATGTGTATTGCATTTTAAGTTTTGCTTTCATCTTTTAATGATACAGAGGAACTTTTGCCACATAACAATTCATTTAGAGAGCATTTGCTGCTAAATGTTGAGAACTAAATAGAAGAGTCTGGTCACCCTTCCAACCCTTGAAATTAATTCTGTGAACCTAGCATATTGCTTGAGGGCCTCAAATAAGAGGAAATCTGCTACCTCCAGAGACCATTCTACTTATCTGTCTTGTTGAAACTTACATCCATTGCTCTAAGTTTTGTCTTCTCAGGAAGAACAGAAGAAGTAAAATTGCTCTTCCACATGATCCTCCTTCAAATATTTGAAGAAAGCCATCGAGAAAAATTTCCCTTTCTTTCAATTGATCCCCCCCACGACATGAACTTGAGGTCCCTCGCCATCCTAATTTCTCCCTTCTTGAGGCTCTTTGGATTATCAATGTTATTCCTAATTGTGGTGGCCAGGATTGAACACAATATTCCCAGAGCAGAGTATAGAGGGAGTATGACCTCCTTCTTCCTGGATGGTATATCTCTCTTATTAGAGTCTAAAAATACTAGAATTATTCTTGCCATATTATAGTGTTGACCCATATTAATCTTGAAGTGTATAATCCGCCTTGCAGATCTTTTTCAGAGAAGCTTGCTGTAAAAGTTTTCTCACACTTCTCTGTTTTCCTTCTAATTTGGCTGCATTGATTTTGTGTATGTTAAAACTGTTTATTTTATGTTTTCAAAATTATCCATTGTACTTCTTGTGATCCTCTCTGTCTTGTGCAATGAATAAATATCTGAGAGACAGTTTCCAGATAATTAATAATCAATTTATTAATTATGCTAGCTAATAATTAATAAATTGATCATCAGTGCTTTCTTTCAGTAACCAAAGATACCAAAAGAGACTCAAAAACACCTTAAATCAGATGTGTACTTTCTGATAGGAACTTCCCTGACCAAAGAAACTCAACCTTCATTGGTGGACATTTAATAAGGAAAAGGGCTAAAAAGTCTTTAGCTCCTGCTGCTGAGAATATGGCTTGATCATGAAACTCAGCAACTTCCAACAATATGGGGAGGGAAAACCATTTCCATTCATACCTGTTTGGTTAGTTTTCTTCATCATGAGGATGGTTGCACTAAAATCTAATGGAGGAGGTCAAGGACAGGGGTTCCTTCTCCCACAAGGGTCTCAAGGTTCTGTTTATATTCTAAACAGAAATTAGTTTTCCCAGTTGGGTGGGAACCCCTCCCAACCTTGTTAATGAGCATGTGCCTTGAGGCTAGGGGTAATCTTATTATTCAGCTATGTTCTTCAGAGACTGACTTTTTGAGGAACTCTGTCTTAGTAGAAATAAGAGAAAATGTTGGATCATAAATTAATAAATAGTTATTAATATACCAGTATAATATTAATTTCTCTCATTTCTTTGGTCATAAAGTCTTTCATTATTCATAGATCTGTCAGATACCTTTTTCGGTGTTCTCATAATTTACTTGTTACCCTTTATGTCTAAATCATCTAACCCTTTTGAACTTGGCATAAAGTAAGAGAAGTTGGTTTGTCCCTACTCTCTGCCAAACTGCTTTCCAGTTTTCTCAGTAAATTTTTTCAAATAAAGAGTTCTTAGGATGATATAAAATTTGATTTGTCCAGGTCCCTGTTTTGGGGCTTGAGGCTAATTGAGAGCAATGATCCATTTATCTAGTTCATGATGAAAATTTTCTACATGACAGGATACATTGGGGCTAGGATGTTTCTCAGAACAGGTTGCATAACAAGATACCATGCCATGTTCTATTTTGGGTTACTTGCATCACAAACATTAAAGGTTTAATACAAATATATATGTGTCAGTAAGATGAAATGATTATCAAAATGGAGTAGCTCTGCATCCACATCTTCTAGATATGTTTTCTATGAAGAATTCTTCATCTGTTTTCGCTCTTGTCTTTCTTCTTTCAATGTATACTCTCCAGGAGACTTCTTTTTTTAAATGTTATTTTTAATTTATGGTATAAATCAAGCATTTATATAACACAGTAGAATAAACAGGGTGATTGCACATGAAGCTGTATACGTTCTATGCACAACTTGCTATTCCTTTCAAATATACAACAAAATTAACATGTAAGTTGCTTTTTTCTTCTCCCACCCTGGAGATGGCTGCCATTAGACACCACCCTCCACACACACATTTAGGACATTTAGGACCACAATATGTCCAGCTGAAAAGAAAAAGTCCATTCCCCACACAGAGTGAAATAGCTCATGGTCAAATACCTGTTCAGACTTGGCAAATTGATTTTATTGGTCCCCTGTCAACAGACAGAGGGTGCCGCTACATCTGTACCTGTGTGGGCACATTTTTTAGGGTCCTAGTGACCTGACTGTAGAAAAATGTAACTCAGAAAAATACTATTAAAACTTTACATATTAAAGTAGGTGCCTCTACTGAAATTCAAAGTGATAATAGGGCTCATTTTAAAGGAAAAGAAATAAATTCGTACTATGCCTATCATAGTATTGAATGGATATATCATATTCCCTACTATCCTCAAGCTGCAGGTTTAATAGCAGGAATGAATGGATTATTAAAGGAAAAACTTCTGTATTTAGGGAATAATACCTATCAGCACTTGAAAGATAATTTGTTTGAAGCTTTAAAACAATTGAACAATAGACCCTTAAAGGCTGGGTTCATTCTTTAAGTAGGATGATGACCCCTAATTTATAAATCAGGGCCCAGAGGCTAATAAATGTTACTTTGAAGTGATAGATTGTGCATCCACAAGTCCATGCTTCATTTTGGGGAATGGCAGGCTCAGCTGGGTATGATTTATATACCCTTCCCTTAAGTCTTTGGATTTGCCCCCAGGGAAAGTAGGAGCAGCCTCTAAGGGAATTGGTACACAAATTCCCCCTGGACACTTTGGCCACATTTTACCTCACTCTTGACTTTGAAAGGAATACACATACTCGGAGAGGTTGTTGATTCAGATTCCATCAGGGAAATTAAAGTTACAATGCAAAACTGAGGACCTGAGCCTGTGGTGCACTCAATGAATTCAAGAACTGCCCAAATAGTTGTGACTAAATGTCTTGAGGGAGATGCAGAACAAATGTCTGAACCATTCCCCATTATCGCAAAGCATAGTGGCTTTGGAAACACTAATTTTGTGAAAGGGGCTAAGGTATGTGTAAAACAATATCCTCCTGACATTCCTTAGGCAGCAGAGATTATTGTTAAGGGAAATAATAATACCATTATACTGACCTTCCCTAGAGATGATAAAATGTATCACTATCCATCCACTCAGTTGTTTTTATATGAATAGCATTTTATAAGGATTATGCCATTCCTTGGCATAATGACCCATGGCTAGTGGCAGTGAAACTCCCTAGTGCAACTGGGACAAGGAGTGGCAGATACTGAACCACGGGATTGCTGGGTTTGCCAGATTAGTGCTCAGGTGTGAGAAGAACCCCAACACAGAGCAGAGGGCTACAAGATCAGCCCAACATGCCCCTGCCATATCCTTCTACCAGATATGCAACACCTTTGTTTCAAGTACAGCCCAGAAAAAAGACATTCAAGGAAGTACCTTGCTTTAATGCTGGACAAAAATTTTATAATCAGAGATAATGAAAGCCAACATTTTGGACCCGTATTGATTACTAAAGAAGGAAAAACCCAAGTAGACCTTTTCACATATATTTGTGTGAGTGGTAATAAAGCTGCATTCACTTCTCCAAACTTTACTCA